>NC_071497.1:70592583-70902285 GCF_028500815.1 Rissa tridactyla | reverse complement strand
TGCTGTGTACCCTCAACTCTACTTATCCATTGTGACCTACAACCAAAGAGTGTCTGAAAGTCACTTACAAATTGTTTATTAAAAAAAAAAAATCAAACTGTGGACTTTAAGACACTTTTTCAAGGACATGCACTCTCTTATGAAGCAGTAAGTACATTAAAATAAAATAAAAAAAGAGTCACCTTCATTCAGTCCAAGAGCTACTTATCCCAGAATCTATTTTTGGCAATAGTGAATGCCCAGGGAAGGAATACAAGAACATGGCAAGTAAAGATAAATACTTGTACATGCTCCAGCAATCTGCAGAATAGCAAACACCTGATTCAGAGGTTAAACCCACATCATTACAGTTAATAGCTCTTGATGGGTACTTTTTTCTAAAACAAGTCCTGTCACTGTTGAACATTTACACTTTTGTCATCTAAAACGAGGTGACAGCAATGGAATTTCACACGTAAGTTATACACTGAAAAATATTTTGCTTTAAACTTGATACTTCAGAATGTCAAGAGAAGGAAAAGAGTAACTGGGAATTGGGTAGTGTCTACATTAAACCTCTGAGAACTTAACGCAGAATATTCCCTTATTTTGCCAATTTATTACTGTTCACTTGTTTTGAACTCTCTTCTAACAACGCTTGAATTTGAGATTGTTTCTCAGATGCAGCTTCAGTGAAAAGAGGTTCTGGTGTGAATAACTTCATCATCTCTGCCAAAAAGAAAACAGGGATACTAAGAATTCACTAAACTTCTCCAGTAGCTTTATTATTTTTCAACGTTCCTTTTACATCTTGATCCTCCACCAGCACTATAGATGTCCTTGCACACTTCTGCTTCTAACATATTTGAAAAAAGCATCTTGCCATTAGGATGTCAATGTGTTATACCTAGTGACCTTCAACAGGCAGATAAAAATAGGCACTCAATATAACTGTACTATGTGCATGAAGTCGCTGGAAAAAACTAAAGTGTCTCTGGAAGACAGAACAAGTTTAAGTAATTACAGTAGTCAGATAGAATTTAGTTTCCAGTAAGAGACACGTGAAATAGCTAATGAGCTTTTTGGTGGTTTCATTAAATCAGTTGCTAGGACTAGAAGAGGTGCCCCCTTTTTTATGAGGCAAAACACATCACTTAAATTTCACTTCTTTTTCTTAACAAAAAAACCCCAACAAACCACCACACACACACAAATTCTTTAAACCTCATCTGTATTTTTTAAACATTACCATCCTAATTAGTTGGTCTGTATTTGTAGTTTGTAGTTGCATCACATACTCCAACAATTTAAGTTTTATGACCTGGCATAGCACACACAGACCAAAAAACCCCCACCTTACACGTTCTTAATAACCAATCATTACAATGCAATATCATCTTCCCTGAATTATTGTTGATGGTAATCTCAGTTTCTCTCTGACTCAAAAAAGTCACAACCTAAGTATGAAGGCTAATCTATCAATACATATCTTGAGAAGTTTCAGTTGCTGTAACAGGAACAATCCACTGTGTTAACTATACAACAGTCAAGATTCTTAAGCTATACAGTCAGAGCGTTCAACTTCTGGAGAACAACCAGCACTTCACTCTGTCCAGAGATACAAATGGATTAGGAAGAACAGGGGAAGGATAGAATTAATTCATACAGGCAGGCTAAGATACCTGACACACAGATGAAAGGAAGACTGTACAGGACTTGGGTTTCCTTCATTTTAATCTTTTGCTTGCAGAAACCTAGCATTTGTAAATCAGCTCAGTTGGGTTAAATTAACATCACTGAAGAAAATGCTTATAAGTACACTTCAGCAACTTTAATTATTTTGTGATAAGCCAGGAAACACAAACACTTGAGCCTTTGCTCAAGACAGAAGAATAATAAGCATAGTTGACTTACACTCAAACACTATCCTATCCTGACAAACAACAAAACTAAAATTGGAGGATGCTTTTGGATACTAGTACAGCTTTTTTGCACTATCTTTTATTTTTCATGTAATTTCAGACTGATAACACTCAATGCTTCTTAGTTGAGGAAGGCACAGCCAACCCTAACACTGAACTTGTTTCTAAGTAGGGGGAGAGAAGAAGAGGCAACATTAAAGACTTAACATTAAATGCAAGTCAATGTATTTAGCATATATGAAGTTTAAAATGGGATAAATTCCTCTTTTTTTCTTTCCAATAAAATTATATGGAATGCGTTAATCTTTTTTTAACTATCCTCCATGTGTTCAAATCAAGGATGGGAAAATGATGCTGCCAAATACAGCACAATTGTGTTTTAATTAATCTTAACGTGTAACTAAACTGTTCTGAGTTAAACGTGCATCAATTCCATATGATGATAAGAAACTTTAGACTCTAAAGTTCTGTACAATGACCAAACAGTCAGGCAGCTTCTACATACCCCAGATTAAAATATTGTGCAAGTAGCTCACTTAAAAGACAAGTAAGAATTTGCATTCTTCAATGTAGAATTTGACAGCAACCAACCCAGGAAAGTGAAAGACACCTAATGCAATAAATAGCAAGCACAAGCGTGACTTCATTCTCTGCAGCAAGCCCGAAAGACAGTAACAGCAGCTCATTTGCTAAGCAACACATACTAAGCTGTTCTTTCCAATGGCTCCCCCAATTAGTACAGAGTTCAGCTCAAGGTCTCTATCCTCATTTCCATGGCCATCAATGGGACCGGACCTAGTTACCATTAGACAAACTTTACTCTCCTCCAGTTATGCTGTTCTGAAATAGGTATATTCCAAATGAAGAAAAAAGCCTGTAAATAAAGGAGCATTTCCCAAAGGGTCATGTGTACAGTAGGTATAAATTTGATTAGGAATTAAACAGTAGGTATAAATTTGATAAGGAATTAAAATTATCTAAGTATTATGAAGAAATTTTTTTGCAGGATGGAATAAAAATGTATAACTCTGACATGGCTTAAGAGTTTCTTCAATACTATATAAATACAGCAATTCAAATATAACTCCCTTTAAATAAGCGCTGTAATTTCAGCTTTATTATGTGACCCAGGAGATCCAAATACACAACGAAGGAAACAGAGTAAATTGGGTGAATTTATCAACCATCCACTTGAGCTACCATTTCAATTTATTGAGCAAAATCTTTCCCTGTATGTTTCAGTCTAAAAAGAAAAAAAAAATCAAACTATTCAAATACTATGGAGATAACAATTACGTAACAAATAACACTGGTGTGCAAGTCTTGGACATCAGGTAACAGAGGCATAATATCCATGTTATAAGACAGAATACACAAGCTACCTGCTGATAGATGAGTTCAACAAGTTCTTGTAAAGCTTCATCTGCAGTGACACAGCCATTCAGTGTTTCGGCAAACTGCTCTATTTCAGTTTCAAAACAACCAGGTTGCTCGGTGAGGTGATTTAGGAAGTCTTGTACATATTCTGACAAAGTCAGATAGCCGTCATATCTATCTTCATAGGAAGAATCCTATAGCAGTGAAAGAATATACAAACTATTTAAAAGGAACCGAAAAGAATGTTATGATACTTACTACTATCTCCAGAAGTAACCATATAGCCCTTAGTCTTGAGTAGTCTCTACATACTTGATAGTGATCTTTAGTACAGAATACACTTCAACATTTTTATAGAGCATAAACCTCAATGTACCAGAAAGCTGCAATAGCCTTATCTTAAGAACTAGGTAACATGTTTTTATAGAGATTAGGGTCTTCCAGCAAAACACATCAAAACACAGATTAAAAAGAAAATCAAACAGCTTGCCAAATTGGGTGCAAGATTAACTAACAAACTAGTAAATAAGGATATCTGTTAAGAATAAAACTACCAAACTGAAGCTCAACACCCATTCATGATGCACACACAAACTGTGCTGCAGACACAGCAATTGCAGAAGGTAAAATAATTGAAAATTTGGAACAAAGTATTTTGGGCTTACATAGAGTGTACAGTGCTCCAAAATACACAGAAGGGGACGACACTACAGAAATACAATAAATACAGTGTAGTGTTCCCATGTAGACAGTATAGTCAGGAAAACTGCTCTTTTAAAGTCAGCAAATTTGCATCTCTTGGCAATGGATGAAAGCTTACAAGGCATGAAATGAAATTATTCAAGCAGCATTGCATTAATTTGCAGCTACTGATCTTAAAAACCAGGCAGTAAACACACCTGCTCCTAAAGAAAGGATAAGCTTGCACAACACCACTTTATTGATGTTTATGTTCCTGCTGATGGAACAGAAGGCTGCTAATTTTGTCCATTCAGAAAATGAATATACCTAGTAGTATCTGAAGTCAATACTGTTCTAGACGATTATAATGCTAGTACAGAAGGGGAATAGCAAAGGGAAGCAGCATACTTTGTGATGTCACTTCTAGTAACACAGTACAAATAATTCACTTTGTCACACTGCACAGAACTGTGAAATGCATCTCATAGATTTTGGGAAGTGCAACCAGGAGCGTGAAGAGGGACAGCTAAAGAAATGACTTATAATTCACGGAATGGTTTGGGCTGAAAGGGACCTTAAAGATCACCTAGTTCAAACCACCCTGACATGGGCAGGGACACCTCCCACTAGACTAGGTTGCTCAAAGCCCCATCCAGCCTAGCCTTCAACACTTCCAGGGGAGCATCCACAACTTCTCTGGGCAACCTCTTCCAGTGTCTCACCATCCTCACCGTAAAGAATTCTTCATAATATCTAATCTAAATCTCCCCTCTTTCAATTTAAAACTCTCACCCCTCATCCTATCACTAGACTCCCTGATCAAGAGTCCCTCTCCCCATCTCTCCTGTAGGCCCCCTTCAGGTACTGGAAGGCTGCTGTAATGTCTCCCTGGAGCCTTCTCTTCTCCAGGCTGAACAACCCCAACTCTCTCAGCCTGTCCTCATAGCAGAGGTGCTTCAGACCCCTGATCGGTTTTGGCTCTCCTCTGGACTCGCTCCAACAGGTCCACATCCTTCTTATGTTGGAGGCTCCAGAGCTGGACGCAGTACTCCAGGTGGGGTCCCACACGAGTGGAGTAGAGGGGCAGAATCACCTCCCTTAACCTGCTGGCCACACTTCTTTTCATGCAGCCCAGGATGTGGTTGGCTTTCTGGGTTGTGAGCGCACACTGTAGGCCCATATTCAGCTCTTCATCCAGCAACACACCCAAGGCCTTGACAGGGCTGCTCTCAATCCATTCTCCCTCCACCCTATATCCATGTTTGAGACTGCCTCGACCCAGGTGCAGGACCTTGCACTTGGCCTTGTTGAACTTCATGAAGTTCACACGGGCCCACCTCTCAAGCCTGTCCAGGTCCCTCTGGATGGCATCCCTTCCTTCTAGCGTGTTGACTGCACCACACAGCTTGGTGTTGTTGGCAAACTTGCTGACGGTGCATTCAATCCCCCTGTCCATGTCAACAACAAGGATGTTAAACGGCACTGGGACCAATACTGACCCCTGAGGAATACCACTTGTGACTGCTTGCCACTTGGACATGGAGCCGTTGACTGCAACTCATTTCAGTGTGACCATCCAGCCAATTTCTTATCCACCGAATGGTCAATCCAAAAAATCCATGTCTCTCCAATTTAGAGACAAGGATGTCACATGGGACAGTGTCAGATGCTTTGCACAAGTCCAGGCCTATGATGTCAGTTGCTCTTCCTTTATCCACCAATATTGTAATGCCATTGTAGAAGGCCACCAAATTTGTCAGACATGATTTGCCTTTAGTGAAGCCATGTTGGCTGTCACCGATCACTTCCCTATTTTCCATGTGCCTTAGCATAGATCCATGATCCTGAAGTGAGGTGAGACTGACTGGTCTGTAGTTCTCCACGTCTTCCTTTTTTCACTTTTTAAAAATGGTGGTTTTGTTTCCCCTTTTCCATTCAGGGGAACAATTAGCGATTCAAGACATAAGGGTAACATACAGCATAACAGAATTCTCACTTGATCTACTATTTAGTAAGGAAAAGGTTTACAATATATCTACTGTAATGAAAAGTTGAGCTAAAAATGATAGAACACTTTGTTTCCTTAGTGGACATAAATACACTGATAAGGTTTTAATTACATTATCTTTTGCCCCATCACCTCCCTTAATGAAGGGATGTTGACTTTCTGTCCTCTAAATACCTGTCTCTCCTCTATTGTTAAGCAATACAGATCTGGGAAAGATTTTTACCTAGATATGAACTGTGGAGAAAGACAGATACAGGTTGCTGAAAATCAAGTATTGACATTAATTTAATGACCTATGAAGAACGTGAGGAAAAAAGCAGATTTTCCAAATTTCTTTAAAGACTTATGTGATAAAGGTATACAACTTAAGCTAATGGGGGAACACATCAATATAACAAAAGAAAAACCAGAAAGATTTCCTATGATGTTTAATCAAGTAGAATATATGCCCAAAGAATACTACTGAAGACAAACTTACTTAATGTTGCCCATCAGAAATAGGAAAAAATACAGGTTTACAGGAATGGTGGCAAATTGTTACTATGCATATGGGCAAAGCCTTCAACAACCTGATCCAAGTTGGTTTGGCTTTGAGTTGGGGACTTGAGCACAGGAACTTCAGAGGTCCAGTTCAACCTAAAGTATTCTACAATTAACAGCTTGGAGCTTATAAAGCCAAAGAATAAAGACTAACAGGCCTGTGTGTAACTTGCTAAACATTCTATTTCTCTAAATGAAATCAACTTTTACTAGGCAATTTCAAATAGCCCAGTACAAGTTTTGTAGAATAAATTTAAACTATTTTGTTCCACAGAACTATGACATTATTGTGCAACAATTGCAGCTTAATCACATAACGCTGAACTAGCATCTCTCCTAACAACCTGTTTGAAAACTCTGCAGACAGGTTGCAGGGAATGCAATTGCTGTAGCTAGTGAAAAAAGCTGCTCTTTCTGACAGCCATCTCGTTGTTGTGAGATCCTCATTCAGCAGAGATGAAGGTATTTTCCACTTATGCTCACCTGATAAGAGTTCAATCTTGGAGGAGAATATCTTTGTTTTGGAAGGGGCCCCAATACCATTTGGTATACTGGTGTCCCTGTATTCATACTCCTCTTCCCATTTTGTAATTAAGAGGCTAAACACAGAGGCTGAACTCTGTACCACATTCATCTACCTGTAGTAAATATGCAACTCCAAAAGCAGTTTAGGTTTTAGTAACTATGCCAGGGAACAGAATAAATGGGAGAGAAAATTTAATAATTCAAAATTATAATAAAATTGTATCTTGGTGAATTAGTAACATGTGATACTCTACAAGCTAATTAAATTTAGCCCAGTAACTTCTAGACATAAATCATTTGCATTTCTCATTGGCAGATTTTAAGATTTAACAGAGCGGACAGCATAATATACTGTATCAACTGAAGGAAAACAAAGCAAATCTCTTGATTATTTTTAAACAGCTGCTGGGTAACAGGAGGCTATAAGCTTGCACATTCATTACAAATTTATGATTCAAAGCCATGAAAGTCAACTAGAAATTCTCAAATGATTTCTCAGTCAAGCCAACACTGTCTAATCCTTCTCCTTTATGTTTGGTAGCTATAGGATGGGATCCTGGATTATTCACAACAAGAGTCACCAATTTGAAGATTATAGATATGTCTCTCTTCTACTAAGAGTCAGTTCATGAGTTTAAAGGCATAACAATGAAAAGGCTAAACTGGTACTGAAACTCCTCTGATTTACGTAAAAATAAAACACAGAAAGTTTATAGAAAAGATCTATGAGCCAAATCTGCTCTTGGGCTCTGCTTTTGTACATGTGCTCATTAACACTTTCCTATACCTGACGAATATTCACAGTGTTTCCACTTGGGAACCTAGTCACTAATAATTTATTACTGATTTGATTTCTCTTCAGAATTCTTAGGAACAAGTTTTTTTCCCCCTTCGGATTATATGCACTCAGCAAGTTTACAATAAAATTATTGCAAATCTAGGTACAAACATTGTTGCATATACAAAATAACCATCCAGACAATTCCTTATCCACCGAGTGGTCCATCCAAAAAAATCCATGTCTCTCCAAGTTAGAGACAAGGATGTCATGCGGGACAGTATCAAACGCTTTGCATCATTCCACATAAATGATGTCTGTTGCTCTCCCCTTATCTACCAATGTTGTAACCCCATCATAGAAGGCCACCAAATTTGTCTGGCATGACTTGCCCTTGGTGAAGCCATGTTGGCTGTTGCCAGTCACCTCCTGACCATCTCACCTATCAAAACTGATAGTTTTGAGTGTCAGAACTAACTGGAAATTACCTAATACAATAATGAAAAGTTATCTGGACACATAGAGTAATTAAAATAATATATGATCAAACAAGAAATTAACACTTTATTTCTAAAACAACAAATGCTTAATAGCAAATCCACTGTGTAGTTTATAAGAGAAATGCAAGTTTTCAGATTTAAAAATTCCAAGGAACATTATAAATGAAAACTATAAAGTATTTAGGCAGAAAACCAGAAGTTTCTCAAAGCTTTGCTTTGATTAAAATTTTAAAACTCATGGTCAAAATCTGTGTAAGTGTGCTAAATTTCTTATTTCTATTGAAAGTGAGACCCGATTATGAAATTAATTCAGTCATTAAAGTAAAAAAAAACCAAAACAACAAACTTTGTAATAGTGGAGGACAAAAGTCTGAAACACTGCTATTCTGTGTCTTGTATATTCTGATTAGATTAAGGTCCCTGCAATATACTTCCAAATAAGAGTTCTAAGTTTTGCTATCATTTTAAGAGATATTTTTATTAATAGATGAGTCACATTCATAGCATATTCCTACAACATAGCAACCCAGGAACACCCACATGCTCGTGTGTTTTTGCAAAACAGCTGAAAAGCAACATTGCCGGCCTCAAAACTTTGTAATTATAAGTATGCATTATGTATGCCATTCCAAATGTCATTTTTGGGGTCTTGAAACAGAAATCCTTTATTTATAGAAAACATGTAACATGTACTGGCACAAAGTAGTTATTTTTCCCCTAGATTCTCCGTTCACTCAAGCATGTTCATGTTGGCATTCTATTAACAGTTGCATATTGGCTATGGGCTTGTATTATCCAGGATGGTAATTCTATTCAGTAAGCTGGCAAAGCTGGTAACATTAAGATAACATCAATTTTACTGGTGAGGAAAAAAATTCAAAACACTAAACCACCATATTCAGCATTGAAATCAAGTATTTTTCGTAAGTTACTAAAAACGTATTTGTTTCAGTATAATTGTTTTTTATCACTTGATTGTATTTGTAAAAGTAACAGTTCCCACCTGTTTTATATATAGTACCAGAGCTTGGCTGCTTGCATAACAAAAGGATATTCCAAGAATTCATATGGGTCTTCCCTGAAGTAGAATTACTAAAGCAGTAACATGGAAGACAATGGAGTAGAAAATAAGAAGTAACAACTTTCATTACATGATGCATCTACAATACTGATCTGAGATCACCCTAGTCTGTCTGCAAATATATTTCTTATTAAGTATGCGGATAGGTAACTGCTAGGAATGAGCCTAACCCTACATTTTTGCCCTTTGGTGATAGAATACCACTGAATGAATTGAAAGACACATGATGGTATACTAAGTTAAGCAGTCATGGCCAATCATACTCATTATTTGTAAATTTACGAAAGGTAAAGCCTGTGCTCAGAAAAGCTAAAGTTCAAGCTTTCTCCCACACTTGCTTCAAAAACCTTTGAAATCTGCATAAAAGTGCAGAAAAGCCTTTATTTCAAATGCAGTGTAGCTGTAACTACAACAGACGCAGTAGCCAAAAAGTCATCTTACTCTGATGTTGGGTGTAATCAATACTTGGTGTAACCAAATTCCTCATTGATTATCTGCAGCAAGCTTTAGCAAAACATCCCACGCTAAAGGCTCTCATGTACACCATAATATTCACACATTATCACATAATGTTCTGACTGTGACGGTGGAGGTTATCATCAGAATTTTTGGTATCTCTTCAGCAAATGCAGCATTCAAGTTATCTGATAAACAAGATCTCAAAAAACCATTATTAAATTGCATATAAGCGAAGTGGCATACCTTAAGAAGAGAAGATAAATACTCACCGTGAAGTTCTGATTGAAGTTCTGGTTGTATCCTGATGGATAAAACTCAGGTGCTTTAACAGACAGCTTTGACGTTACCACAGGAGGTTCAGCCATTTCTGGTCCAGAATCAGGAACTGAAACTTTGTCTTGTGATCCAGATGGAATTCCCGTCTGCTGCAGGTGTTCTGAAAAGGTTTTGTTAACTAGTATGTATTCACACAGAACACATCATTTTTTGGACTTCAAATATAATTTTACTATAAATATACTTTCAAATTTACTTCCAATATATTGTTTTTCTTAAATATAGATAAAGTTTTCACTTTAGCAAACTCTAGATGTCTTTCTGACAAAAAGTAAAAATAATGTTCACGTGAAGGTGATGAAAGAAAGGGGAGAGAAAAGAAATAGAGGAAAAAAAAAAAAAAAGAGTTCTCTCCTCTCCCATGAAAACTTGTTTTCTAAACGAGCTAACCTGGGAAACTAGTAAATCTGCTTATGGCATGCTTGCTCGTCTTGTGAGCTTTTCATAATTTCAGATACAAACACAAGACTCTAAACATGAATAAGTGGAAGACATCACTAATTATTAACAACACTAATTTTTAACATAATCCTCAAAGACACTTAGCCATCATTCTTCTCGTATACTATTTGCCCCAAAATCCAATGAAAGAGAGTTTTTAAAATGCCTATTTTCCACATTTTTCAAATGTAGATTAACTCCTAAATTTATTGAAAACAGAACCTAATACCTACCTGAAAAAGCTAACCAACAAACAATGCTTTGTGTTCGTGTTGTGTTATTTTCTGCCCAACCTTTAGGCTGGAGTTCTTCAATAAACGGAAGGCTAAAACCATCTGTGGTCAGATTAACAGATGGATAAAGCGCACACACTGACAGGAGGGCACAAAAAGGGGGAAACAGACAGAGAGATGTTGCAAGCAACTGCAATACAACATCACACCTTTACCTGGGCACCGGTCCATAACCCAGAAACACGACCGCTCTTCTGAGGAAAGCTGCAAGTGTCCCTACGCGGCTCACCTCCGTGCAGGTGCACGGGGTGCGCCCAGCGCTGGCCCTCAGGCCGCGGTGACCTGTCTGCCCCTAGCTGCGGGGGTGGGAAAAAGAACGCGTCCCGGTGGCCCGGCCGGAAGAAGGTGGTGGGGAAGCTCCATGTCTCGAGCTTCGGTGGGACGGCAGGGGTGAGGCGGGAGCGAGGGGGTGGGTCGGAGCGACAACCGAAGCAGGAGCAGTAGCGGTGCGGGCAAACGGGCGGAGCGCGGCAGGCTTCAGGGGGCGGCTCCCCGACACCTCCGACACCGGGGGCCTCCGGAGGGGGCGGGGAGGGCGCCCATACCTGTGATTCCGGTGCCCAGCGGCGCCGTCTTCGGAGGCCGCAATGGTTCCTGCTGCGGGAAGAGGCCGCCCGTTTGGTGCTGCTGCTCCTCGGACGAGCCTGAACTGTGGGAACCGCTGCTCCCGGGACGGGCCCCGCCGCTCCACTCCGGCGCGCCTATGCCGCTGAGGGGAGCGGCTCCTCCTCGGCCCCGGCCTCGGCCGGCACCCGGAGCTCGGTCGAAACTCTCCGACATGCTCAGGCCGGGGCGGCTCAAGCGCTCATGGGAGGTGGCCGGCGTGGGGGCAGGCCGGAGGCCGGGCGCAGGGCGGTCCCGCCTCGCCGCGGCCCGAGCCCTTCACTTTCAGTTTCACCCCCGCGCGCAGCGCCGCGATGGTAGCGGCCGGGCGCGGCTCACAGCGCCCCCTCGCGGCTTGGACGCGCCCGTCGCCATAGCGACCGGGGAGCGCGGCCCAGAGGCGGCCTTGGCCACGCCGGGCCCGGCCGGCTGGGCTACCGCGGAGCGGGGAGGGGGGAGCTCTGGCGCGGCTTCGGAGCCGTGTTGGCAACCTCACGTATTCAGAACCGATGAGTCGGCGCGCACACAACGGTGTGTGTGTGTCAGCAGCCGGCTGTGGGGGAGCAGGAGGTACGGCCTCCCCCAGAAACCGCGAAAGCTTGCAAACGGAATTTTAAAAAAAAGACAATACTCTTTGGCAGTTGTTTCCCATCAAGAACAAACTGAGCGAGGTGACCATTAACGGGACCAAGGCTGCAGCTGCACTTGGCACGAGACCCGCAGCTGCGGGTGCATCGCACCACGCTCTGCACAGACTGCTGTTCCCCCAAGAAAGGGGTGCCTGTGGAAAACCTGCAGGCTAAATTATAAACCTAAGCTAAAAAAGTTAAGCCTCCAATGTGACAACAGTATTGTACTGTTAGGGCTATTCAATATAAATGTAGAATAATGTACTTTCATTTATAATTTATCCATGATGTGATAACAAATGCTCTTCTGATTTCACCCTTAAAACCTTCCATGCCAACAGGAACTAACTGACGGAGACTGTCAGACTGTCCATGTAATGCATTTTCCTAGTATGATCGTACTAACTGCCAACAATGCAATTCACATGTCCATTCACAACTGAATTCACCTATTTTTGCTCAATTTCAGTCCAGAGCCTTGCTTTGCAAGCCCTCAATGACATCCTGCTTTCAGGACGAGGAAGGCGGCCAAGGTCTGGGGTGCCCAGCACACACCTCAGCCGGTCCTGCTGGGGACACATCTGTGTTTTGTCTGCCTGAGCAGCCCGGGCCGCCCTTGCCTCATCACCTGCTCCTGCCACAGCCAAAGTTAAAGGCTTGTGTGGTGCTGGGTCAAACTCTGTCCATCACTCACAAGGGGATGAAAAACATGCAAGTATGTAGGAAACATTATAAAAAAATTGGAATAGCACTGTCTTGTATTTAGAAAAAAATCCAATTGTATTGTAAAATGCTGCCTTTAGAAGTTATATTCTTATTTGGTTTATTATTGCATTTTACCATTTTTAGTTACTAATTGGGAAGCATAAAATATTTGTTTCTTCCCCATGAATTGGACTGATTTTTGGTGAGAGACAAAGTTGGCCAGACAGTAAATATGACACAGTTAAAATTAATTAGGCTCATGGGAAAAGTGTTCCTAGGCAACCCTTCCTGAAAGTGAAGGCTGGTAAACTAACAAATCTATACTCTGCCACTGAAATGAGAGCAAATGTAGGAGACTTTGATGTGTCTTCAAAAAGACTTCCCTTGTGTACACAATTACTAAAACTAGATTTAAGCAGTACTACCAATCCTTTAAAGATCACAAATTAGCTACTAAAATAACTATATTAAAAATATTCAGTGTTCTTGTGTTATTTCAGCTCCAGTTTTAAAGCCTACAGTGTGACCTCTGATAACATCTGTAGACTTTATCTTACCAGGAAGAGAATGAAAAGCTTACATTAATGTCAAAAAGGCAGTTGAGATTATCAATCACTGATCCCAGGACCCGGAGGCTTTAAGAAAATCATTGTTATATACTGGCATCACTTTTTAATATGCCAGTCTTTCAAGAGAGCAAAACTTACTCTTTAAGGTATACGCCTCTGAGGAGTTAAACACCTCAGGTTACCATTATTGAAGAGACAACTTCTCATCTTTGGTGATAAATGTGAATCCTTTTCATTTAGCAGATGTTCTATATTATCTCAACGTAATGAATGTTTGGCAACTACTTACTGTTTAGAGAGGAATGTGATCCCAGATCTATTTTTTTGTTACAGGTGCACTACTGAAGTTTGCATGAGAGCAGTTGTGTTTGGTTGGGAACCCAATTTCTCCACCCCAGTGCAGACACCTAAAACTAACAAAAAACAAACAAAAAAAGAATCTTTCAGGCAGCTAAATCCAAAATTACAATCCCCAAATACTACCTACAACGCCTTTAGACAATGTCTAAAAATCTGCTTAGAATGTTCTAACATGAGTAGCTGAAGTCCTGTCAATTACTTCAATCCTCTGCGACCAAACAGCAGAAAATCTGAGCTAGCTAAGCTAGTAAGATATATCCTAAGCACCCAATGCCTGGATTAAAACTTTCGCCAAATGCAGTTATAACCACTTATAAATAACCACTAGAGGAGTTACCTGCTTTGACCTAAGCACGTTACCTAATAGTATAAAACTTAATTCAAAAGCAATACTGCACACACCTGCAGTGCCTGGTGCTGAGAAACCAGACTGCAACTTTGCCAACTATTCAGAACACAAGAACTTTTTTTTTTTTTTTAATGCAGACAAAGTATTTCTAATTAGAAAAACCAAGAGGGCTGGTTCTAGCTTTTAACACTGAATGTATTATTAATAATTGGATTTACATTGATCATTATCATACTTATGAGGCATGTTGTTGCACTAGTCACTGAGACCAAAATATAAAGCACATAGCTTTAAGTCTAAACAGAACGTTTCTGACAAATTTATTTAAAAGCACGGTAGTCTGATGAATATCTAGTAGTACGGTATCCTATTAATTACTCTCAGAGACTGATGTTTTCAGTGCCTGACTTCTAGTCGTGATTCATTAGTTGTGAGACTGGAAGCTCTGTGACACCACCAGCAAGGTGTATTTTGCATGAAGAGTTACAGAAGTAAACAAATAAAAAAACCTAACTCATAAGTAGAAACTACAGATCACGTGAAATAAGACAATATAGACAGGCAGACCAGCAAACCGCCTGCTTAACAGCATGTTCTCTTTATCGATTCATACATTGTTCATACAGTTGCCAGTTCCTCTTTTTCTGTAATCCTCCCGTACTATATCTACCACTCCACGACCAACACGTACACCAGATCACTGCTTTATTACACATTTCAAGTAACAACGACAGAACAAAGAGGATACCACCTATACGCCGTGGCGCTTGCCTACGGGAAAACAACCACGTTTCGGGAAGTCCCTTCGCCAGTCGCCCGCTTCGACCTTCGCCTCCTCGCCCCGCTCACCGCCGCCCCGCCACGGCCGAGGGACGAAGGCGCCGGCTGCTGCCGCCAGCCGCCCAACACCCGGCAACTCCCTCAGCGGCTGCGGCGGCTTCAGCCCCGCCGCCGGTACCTCAGTTTCCCTCGGCAAAGCCCACAGCTGCCGCCCCGGGGCAGAGCGCAGGCCCGGCGATTAAGGCGCCCCGGTGGCGGGGGGGAGCCGCGGGGCCGCCCCTCAGCCGCGCGCTGCCGCCTGAGGCGCGGGCAGGGGTGCGAGCTGCTGGCGGCACGCAGGTGGCACGTAACGGCCCGCCGCTGCTGCTCCTACCTCCTCGTTCCCCGCACTCCTTCCGGGTTGGCCGGCAGGGACACCGCCTCCCCCGACACCGCCTTCCCCGGCACCGCCGCCCCCGGCACCGCCTCCCCCGACACCGCCTCCCCCGACACCACCTCCCCCGACACCTCCCCCGGGGCTGCCGGGCCGCCTCTCCCGCCTCGCCCCAAGGTCGGTCAGTGCCGCGGCGGGGCCGGCGCCGGCGGCACGGCTGGTGGGTGCGGGGGTCCCCGGTCTGCTGGGCTGGGCTGGGCCGGGCCGGGCCGGGCGGGGGTAGGCGAGGGGAAGGGAGGCGAGGCGAAGGAAGGGGAGGGGCGGTGGGGCCCCCTCCGCTTTCTCCCGGGGCGGGCGGGGGGCGGCCGTTGCTGAGGAGAAGGGTGCTGTGTCCCGCTCTGGGAGCGGCGGGAAAGAGCGGCGGGAAGGGCGGGCGGGAGGAAGGAAGAAAGGAAGGACGTGTGGAGAAGGCGAGTAGCGCGGGAAGGGGCTCCCCGGCGGGGAGCGGGGAGGTGGCGGCTGCGGGCCTCGTTACACTTCCCCCCCATACCCCGGGCGGGCGTGATGGCCGCCGGCCGTTGTGGCGGCTGAGGGCCCGGGCGGACGGAGGGCGAGCCGCCCGCCCAAGGTCAGCCAGTGGCCGTGGGCTATAAATAGCGGCGGGAGCGGAGCGGGACCGCTGCTGTGTGGGCCGGGCCGGCGGGGAGCGGTGGGCCGCCGCCGTGAGCGGCCAGGGGGCGTAACAGGACGGGGCGTCAGTGCCTGGCAGGATTTCGGGCGAAGAGCCCTTCCCTCCGCCGGCAGCCACCTGCCAACGACGACGGCCCGGCTGCCCTGCCCGGTCCGCGGCCCTCCCGCTCCCAGCGCCCGTGAGCCGCTGTCCCACTCGGGATGATTCCCTCGGGAGCTGGGGCTGGGGATTGAGTTTCTTGTCTGGTTCCTCGGCGCGCAGGAGACTCCCGTGTTGGAGTTGCTTGTTTAGAGCAATGGTGTAAAACCAAGGTGGCCTTGAGTCGTAGAAATACGATCTCTAGGTCAAGTTGTAATGTCAGGTTTGTCACTTTGGTTTGACAGCTGCCTTCGCTTGGAAAAAAGTTGATTTTGTTTTCCAGCTATAAAGAAAACGTGGGTAGAAATTATCACCTCATGACTTTTGGCAGTTGACTGGCCTTAAGCTGCCGAGTTTACATACCTTTTGTCTAGTATCATTAATACTTCTTCCTTTGTTTTTACATGTGCAGCAGGGATTCCATACGTGGCAAGGAGTCTGCTGTGAGGTCTGGGCAAAATGGCGAGCCTTCTGCGCATTGCTGTTAGTGGGTGCTCAACTCCTGTTTTTGGCAGTGTGTTACCACCTAAGGTGCATTCTGCAAAGATGCCGTGTTTGCGAATGTTTAGAACCCACCAAATGCTCAACTCTCAAGCAGCTGCAAAGCCAGGTAAACAGATTAAACTATTGTAAATAATGGTTTATTTTAAAACATGAAGATAGCTGGAATTTTCCTTTCAGATATGCATTAGTACAGAAATGAATTAAAAGAACACTCTTAAATCATGTCAGCAGCACACTTGAGTCAGTTGCAGTACAATTTTACACTGGTTTTAAAGGGTTTATGCAGAAGATATTTGTGTTTATTATGAATACTTTGAATCCAAATAATTTTTATGGGTAGAGGATTAGAGCTCCTGCTGATACTTACCTTGCTTGAAGGAAGTATTTAAACAAATGCTTTTTGTAGTTAAATGTCTGAGTTTCCCATGAGTTTTGGTAGTGCAACTTTTTGTGTGCGTGCAGGGGAAAATACAGCCCTCACAAAGAGAGTATCTGCAAGCATGACTGTATGTGGATGTAATTATCCCATCTTAAAAATCTTTTAACTTTGTTCAGGAAACTCTTACATTGTACCGCCTTGAAAAACTTTTGATCTGCATCTTCATGTGTAGGTTTTGTTGGTATATTTGCACTAATTAAATTCTAGTGCAGATAGTGGGCAGGTTCAGGTATTTTCAGGAAAAAAAAGGAGGGGGGATGGGGGCATCCTTGGTTCCAGTTTATGATGTGAACTTGGTGTATGAAAATCAGAGCTGACATTTTTTTGCTCTCTCCTATCTTGTGCATAGCCTGACAGCTAGAAGACTGGAGAATATATAAAACTGGTTTAGTGATATTTTTACCCGTTATCCTGCAGTGGGTCATGTCTCCCTGAAGGAATTTGGAGACCCTGCTTCAGTGCAGATCTAGGGTCTTCTCAGTCTGCGACAGATTAATGTTGAGAGTTAGACTGTTTGTACACGTGATGTTCTGTTCTTCCAAACAGACGCAGTAGGTAACTGCAGTAGATATTTTTGAGTATTAGAAAAGTAGTGGTGTTTGTGAACAGAAGCATCTGGTTGTGAAAAGAGAGGATATAAGATTACACTGTATAATTTTGGGAAGCCTTTGTTGCATGGAATTTCTGGCAATGCTAACAGTGGCTGGAGCATTTTGGGGTCCATTCAAACTGGTGATCCAATGTTTTGGAGCTTCTGAAGAAATGTGATGAGAGGAAGAGTTTCTTCACTCTGAGGGCTCCTGGGAGTCTGTACCGCATGGCTTTTTACCACAGTTGCACAGTGGAATCTGAATTTCTTTGCTCTGACTGACAGCCTAGGGATCTGAGGTTTGTCAGAACCGATCAGGTAATAGTTTCGCCATCTTATGAATTTGTGGTGCTCCAATTTTATTTTTTTTTTCATATTAAGTACCTGAATGAAAGAGACATCTGTCTGTCTTGGTATGGCAAGTTATGCCTTGGTTGGGAGTGTTAACCTGGGACGTAGAAAACCAGGTTCAAAGTTCTTTCTCAAATGTCCCAGGTAAGTGCCCTTGTTGTTGTTTGAGTATGGAAACAATCTTTTTATTTGACTTTGACCACAAATTTGATCATGAAACTGAAAGATCTCTTAAGTTTTACTGAAATCAGTATGCTCGTCTGTTTGTGTGTGTGCGTTTTATTGTTTATGAATTGCTTTTCAGAAATTTTTCCACAAGGACAGAGAATTCTGATTAGTGTCATGTGTTTAAGCATTCAGTGCTGTCCCTTCAGACCTGTCATGTGTAAGCTTGTATTTAAGAGTGAGTAGTATTCATGCAATGCAGTTATTTAACACTGAGAATTATAAGTTTGATAAGCCTTTTGGTTGATAATTAAGCTGTCCTTATAGTTCATTTTGGTAACAAGAGATTTTTCATTCAGGAGAGGACAAATCAAGGATAAACCAGCCATTGAATGACAAATTAGTAGTGGTACTGTTGCTTAGTATACTTTTTAAGTGCTCTTAAATTGAAATTTAACAGCATATAAAGTGACTACATTTTATTCTTACTTTTAGAAATTTTCTTTGGTTATAGTGACACTTGGTAAAGTCACTGTAATACTTACTAAGTTTTCTGAAAAGGCTAGTCTCACAGTAGTTCTTCTTAAGCCTGTAGTTATTACTTCTGTTCTTTCTGATTAGCTTTCATTTAGTCCAGGATATTTTATGTACGAGAATAACAGCTGCCTGAGGAGTGAAGACATTGTCAATTGAAAAGTAAACTTGGAGGATGGATACTTTTCTTATTGCTGTTTATTTTGGTGCTACTTTATTTGTTTCTTGGAAACATAGGAATTTTCATATAGGAGCAAACAAGGGTTCCTGTAACCGCTCTCAGATAGTCACTAGCAGCAGGTGCTTCAGAAACAGGTGAAAAACGTTCCCAAACCCTGGGAAAGGCACTTACAGGGTATCCGACCAACGTTTCCAATACACTTCCAGATTGATTTGTCCTACAGCTCTGACTTTTACCTGTCTCTATCTGGGGATTTTTAATGCCCTTTTTACTTTGATGCTTCTTTCATAAGATTTTATGTTTGTTTTCTAAATCTTTTAGACCTTTTAAACCTATAGCAGTTTATGGTCAATTAATTCTCTAGATAAACGGTACACTGTTTATAAACCATACATATTCTCATTTAATTTCCTTGGGTTTTTTGTATCTCCTTGCATGTGTAAGAAGGAGGATCAGGTGTTTAATCTTCTGTACCATTCTTTTTTTTTTTTTTCTGTTTCTTTTTGCCAACATCATATTGCTGTTCTTCGGAATATGTCCTCATCTTCAGAACAGGTGAGATGGTTTGTTTAAAGCTGATATTAGAGCTACATAGAAATTAGGCAGGTTACATACCCTGTTTTCCCATCCCAGAACATGTTTCATATAGTTAAAACTTCTCTTTTCTCTAAGTCAGTCTCTAATGTTTGTTGATACTATTTTGCTACAGCCTACTTCCTGATATCAGGTTAAGCAGATAAAAACCTGTATTTTTCTCTATTTCTCTACATACAATGTTCTGAGTTTTCTTGATAGTTTTAATTTAGGATCTTCTTTAAACATTCAGTTTGTAGATGGAAGTTAAATGGAGAAAATCATTTTTGTCGTTATTTTTAATTGTTTGATTTCTGAAGCTTGGAGGCTTATAAAGGCAACTTGGAAGCTTCACACTGTCATGCCATTTTAAACCCATGGCAAGGACAGCGGATGTGCTTTCTCAAAAATAAAACCTAAATCACGATCCTAAGTTTATAATTCTAGATTTCAACCTTTCAAAGCTATTAACTTCAATGAAGTTGCTGAGTTCAACAAACCAAGTCTGTGTTCATAATACAGCTTCCTTCAAATATAGTAGTTATCATACCCTATCCTGAAGTTTCAACATAGATCTTTGCTTTGCAGCTGTAAACATCTGCTCTGTTTTGGTGCTGAATGATGGGATAGCTCACATCAGGGTAGTCTGCTTGAAAAATGTGCTGTACCTGCTCTAGCTAAAGGCTGGCAAACCGACATCTTCGGTTCTGTCTTCATTTGCCTCTGTATTCACTGGTTGCTAGAAATATCGTAGTGGGACAGAGGAGAAAAGGAGGTGGGAAGCAAGTGAGACTTGTTGAATGTCCTCAAGCATTGGAGAAGGGCATAGTCCTCACTATTGGTCTCTGATCATTCTGCTTACTAAATGGGGTGCCAATACTTTCTATCTGAAAAAGTTTTACGTGTTTTTATTGCATGCAAAATGTAGCAATGTGGAAGAAAGAAATGAGGAAATATGTTTGGTGTGTAGTGACTATATATTCCTGTCCCATCCCTCCTAGCCGTTTACTCTTCTACTGTGGTACCCCACACAAAAGCCAATCAACAAAAAGAAATTGGAAGCATCAATTGTCATTTCAGCCTTAGGAGCAAAAAAAAAAAGTTAATTTCTTGCTTGAGGACTATATAATATATAAGCTTTAGTCAAGTGTTTGTGTGCCTTTAAATTTGCGCTCACTCTTCTGTTCCCTGCGTGCTGTAGTTATTCCCTTCTTCCTCTGCATTTGTGTGCTGCAAAAACTTCCAAAAGGAGAAAGGGAAGGCAGCACTCAGTTCTTATTTTCTCAGTACTTAAGAATTTTTTTGCCTTGTATCCTACAGCCACTTCCTTTCTGAAATTGTGATTGGTCTCTGTTATTTTAGCAAATTTCAGTCTTCTAGGTTTTATTTCTGCTCCTTAGAAGAGAGCTCATTTCTACTGAGTCAATTTAGTGAAAATCAGAAGCAGGACTTTATTGTGTAGTAACTACAAGAGCTGAGGAGAAAGTTCTCGTCAAATGACAAGGGTAATTTGTATGAGTGACAGCAACAGCTTTCGAGGGGTTAATGCTGCTATGCTGCTGTGATAGGGCTGCCCTGAGTTGCACGGTAATGTTTGGATGTGGTGTATGCTGATGAAGCAAATTTTTGCAAAGCATTGTTACCTTTATGGGTCAGTTGTTTTAGATGGGCATTCTCGTTCCTTTTGTGACTTTATGTTCCTTTAAAGCATTTTTTCTGAATTTTAATTTTTGTCTTGTAATCCAAAGAATTTTATATGTTCTCCAACATATAAAATATAAAAACACTTGTGTCTTCAAATTATTTGTTACCATTTTATTAGCTTATTTTAAAAGAGAAAGCTAAAAGTAACAAAAAATGTTAAAAAGAATTACAAGTAATGCATTTCTTTCTCTGGTGATCTTTCATTCTGTCTTCTTGTTGGATGTGGGTTTTTTTTTTTTTACAATGGAGTAGAAGACTGACAAGTACAGGTAGATATATAAGTATCAGTTCTTAGCAACTCTGTATTGTATTTTCAGAATGTTGTAAGTTGATAGTATCTTGAAACTTGTTGCTCTAAAACATTTTCAGATGTTCAACTTTAAGCATCTTATATTCCCAATTTTATTTCATAGATAGTTTTAGATTTAAAAATATCAAAATAATAATAATTCAGTTCCGTAAAGCTCTTATAGTGTATTATGTTTTTGGCTTTGTTTTGCTTGTTTCTGTCTTAAAAAAAAAAAAAAAGAAAAAAGTGAAAAAGAGGCCTTCCTAAAATGTGCAACACATTGTACAATTTTTGTTGCTCAATACACAGTATTGGTGGCCAAAATGAAAGCAGATTTGTAATTTAAAACAAGCCTTTCACCCCCCTGCTCCCCCCCGTGTTTTTTTTTTTTGTTGTTGTTGTTTGGTTTGGTTTTGTTTTTTTGTTGTTTGTTTTTTTTTGTGGACGTTTTGTTGGGGTTTTTTTGGGAGGGGAGTTGGTTTGGATTTTTTTGTGGCTTGATCTTTAATATGAGTGACTGCTTAGGCTGCTCAAGTTACATTTCATTAATATATATGTGGTGTAAGTATCTCATGTACAAACATCACAATCCAGGCTTAAATTTTGGATACACATCAGTGAAAGCTGATGCAGAACTGGGCCTGCATGCTCGACTGCATGCTGTAGTGTAATTGAAATGATGTGGTAGTTTCATGTATGATTATTCTGCTTGAGTCTGTGTATTTACAAACAGTGTATTTAAACTCTTGATTGGATGGGAGAAGTTTAACTCTCAGATATTAGACTAGAAGCCCACAAATTGTACGTGAACAAAGTTAGATACTTGTAATTTGAAACCTTAAGCTAAAACTGATAAATTGCAGCTTCAGCAGTTTCCTGGTGTTATTTAGTAAAGCTTTGAACAAGTTTAGACAAGGAGATAACATTGAAGAGAAGTATAATTGAACAAACTAGTAGATGAATATTCCATTATTCAACTACTCCTGAATTCACATTTTTCATTTCTGTAGCAACTCTTAGAGTACCTTATTGATGTAGTTGTGCCATTCAGTGTACTTTGTGGTATGTAAGTTGCATTCATTAATAGTGATCTGAGACAACTGGAGTTTGATAGACATTAAAACCATGCTCAGTTAAAATGCAGTTCAGCTGTTCAAGCTCATTTGTTTTTTTCCTCAAAAAAAGAGGGATTTCAATTCTTGTTACCCCAGGTAGAATTTTTTTTCACCAGAATACCATGTACTGTATAAATAAGAATGCCAGTTACATAATCAGAACTGTATAAATTGAGATGGGTATGAACTGCACTAAACACTTGTTACTGCTTGTGTGGCTCATTGTGCTGACCTGCTGATTCCCGAGAGAACAGGGATCTCTAGCAAGATGGTGTAATTTAAGTATATGCAAACTGCACTGCTAGAAAATATTATTATGCTTCCTCTTCCCTTAGGAGGGAGAATTGCTAAGTATGACATGTCTGCATGTGTCTATACAACACTGAAGAGTGCCATTAGTATCAATTCATTAATCTTTAGTGCAACTAATTCTGTCTTATCTGCCACTCTTACAGGAATTCCTTATAAACAGCTGACTGTAGGTGTCCCCAAGGAGATATTTGAGAATGAGAAGAGAGTGGCTCTATCACCGGCTGGAGTTCAAGCCTTGGTTAAACAAGGCTTCAATGTTGTGGTGGAATCTGGTGCTGGAGAAGCTTCCAAATTTTCTGATGACCATTACAGAGAAGTTGGAGCAAAGATCCAGGGGACCAAGGAAGTTCTGGCTTCTGATTTGATTGTCAAAGTAATTACTTTATTAATATATTTCCTATTACATTATTTTTGGAGAAACATATAGGTCAATGTTTTCTTATAGTCTGCTGGAAGTTCAATAAGTAAACTCTTTTAAATTAATATTTTCCATTCTAAGTTCTGATTCAATTTTAGTCTGTTTTGTTTTGTTTTTATATAGCTCAGGTGTGCACCTACAGTAATAAACTGGTAAATGTCAGCATTAAAAGACTGAGGATGATTTTTTACCAAATTTTTAACTGCCTTGGATGAGTTGTCTTTTCTAGAGCGAGGTAGACTACTTCTGGACTCTAATCAGATGAGATCCCTGCTCTAATACAACTTTCTCTCCCAAATTACTAACATACAACTCAAGTTGCTCTTTAGAGAGAGTTGTTTGGAATTTTGAAGATGCAAGTTTCTAGCTTTTCTCAATTAGACATCCAACAATTCCACAGCAGCAGTGTTTTCAAAAGTATTTGTAACTAAATGAGTTGTAGCTGATCTGGGAAGACTGCTAAAAGTGGAGTTGCTTGAGAGTTATTAGTTGTGCAGAGTCCCAAAGGAAAAAAGAAAAAGACCTTAAACTTGACGTTGAGGCTTCCTTTAACTGTTCTATTTGAAGTTACCTTGTCAGGACTGAACATGGAATTTCTGTGAGCTAGTTTGTAAACAACCCTTTTAAGTAGGTTTCTTTTTGAAGAAAAGCAAGAAACTCAAAAAAAGTTAATACAGATCAAGATGAATATCTGCTTGACTTCATGCTTGAAATTCTGTGTATGTAACAGTGCATTGCAACCAGTGATTCTTACCCTGTAGAGCTTAATTGGCACACCTGTTCAGTAATAATTTTGCTTAAAAATGACAGGTTTTGGGGCAGCTCTCTGTTATAAAAGCCAGTAACTGCTGGTTAGAAGCTATGAGATATTCCTGAATGTGTGTGCTGACTATTACTGCCCTGTCACCAGTCCGCCTAGAGCTAATTCTAATATGTGAACTGCAGTTAAGAAGTGCAGTTACTCAGTTCAGTTGTGTAAACAGGCTTTGTTTTTTTTCCTTCCTGTGTACTTTGTGGGTGGGAATGGACAGACTGCATGCTGGGAGAAAGGAACTTGAATGTTCTGATTTATTTCCTCTGATTAATTTGGAAAATTCTTTTTTCAGGTGAGGGCTCCTATATATAATTCAGCTCTAGGTGTGCATGAGGCAGATCTTTTTAAGACGGCGGCTACCCTGATTAGTTTTATCTACCCAGCACAAAATCCAGACCTCCTGAAAAAACTTGCAGAGAAAAAAACTACAGTCTTGGCAATGGATCAGGTTCCACGGGTCACCATTGCTCAGGGATATGATGCACTTAGCTCCATGGCCAACATCGCTGGGTATGAATCGTTCTTCTTTATTTCTTTTTTTTTTTTTTTTTCCTCCCCAGCTTGAGTAAGTATAGCTGGATTAAAAGCTATGTGCTTTGATACTAGGTATATCCAAAGCAGTTCTGCATCTCTGTTTTCATACAGCTTTTTCCAGCAGGATGACACTGTTAGAAGTTTCAAACAACTTAAGTTTCTTATGGTGGGCTTTGCAGCAGATCAGAATAAGGCTCTAAAAAAAATAAAGTTGAAGGCAGTTCTTCGAATTTCTGGACTGCTTTGTTGAGTGCCTTTTTGATTTGAATTAGATCAGAACAGTCTCAAAGATATCCTTAAGGCATCTTCAACACAGATTGTCCGTGATTGAGGTCTGATGTTGTTGGGAACTAACGCAACCAGCACTCAGTTGAGTGTAATTGCCGTGGCAGTTGTAAACGAAGCACAGACATCTTTGTGCTTTGTGACTGTTATTGTAGGTATTGGAGTGAATTAAAACATTGTCATCAAGCTGACTTCTGTTATTAGGTTCTTTATCACTTTCTATATTTTTTTTGACTTAGATGATATCTGTGAGGTGTAATAAGCCTTGGAGAAGGCTGTCAGATTTTGTGGACACCAGCAGTATACATCTGCATACACGTTTGGTTACTTCTCTGTATTTCCATTCTCTGATTTTATTAAAATACAGATATTTATAATGTATTTAAAGGTATAAAATCTACAAGCTGTATTCCAAATTAGAACTAATTTTATGGCATACAGACCTCCATATGTCTCTGCTAGAGATGGGAAAGAGAGTGGAACGGGACTGTTGAACCACAGCACTGTTAGTAAAAATGCAAGAAAATGTGCACTGTTGTTAAGAAAAGACATAATTACACATTAATCTGCATTTTCAGGTAGGTCTACTAATGTTAACTTGGGATCCAGCCACCCATTCTTGGATGGCTACAAAGCAGATGGGGCAAAAAAAGTAGCAAGGTTAAACTATTTGCCCTAAGCCATATAGCTCAGCAGAGTTAAGGTCAGAGTATCTTTTTTGAATGTGAGCTTGCTGTGTATGTGAGTTTACTGCAAAATCACTCTGGGTTTTACAATTGCTTGTTCATGTTTCCTTCCCTAACAAGCTTCAGGTTACAGCCTTTGAAGGTAGCTTCAAAGACCACAGAGTTAACTTTTGGCAGGTTACGCATTTATTGTTCAGCTAAAATTGTACTTGAGAGTGAATAGTTGTGGACATTCAGTATATTAGAGTCTTAAAAATTCTGTTTGAAAATGCATTCCATGATTTTTTTTAAAACAAAAAGGAAGAAATGAACAAAGACTATTAAACTTGTGCTCAATAGTAAAATATTAAACTTGCTTTATCCTACACGTGCTACTGTCACATATTCATCCTTTTGATTGCTGTCATGAATGGAATTGTACTGAGCCTGGGAAAATACTGATATGTGTTCGTCCTTAATTGACAGTTACAAGGCTGTGGTACTGGCAGCAAATCACTTTGGTCGATTTTTCACGGGTCAGATCACAGCTGCTGGTAAAGTTCCTCCAGCAAAGGTATGTGCAGTTAAACAGATATTGTGGCAAAAGAATATGCGACTTCCTCATCGCAGCTAACCACTGCTGAAACTGTGTTAAAAGACTTTTTTCCTGCCTTAGGGCTAATACTAGAGAGTAGGAATCCCTGTAGTTACTCCCATACCAATTTTTGTTCACTACCTGTAGTGCTGGTTTTGTTTTTTTTTTTTTTAATAATAGGATAATTTGAGCTTTATTTAAGTTTGCTTAGTTTTAAACATGAGACAAGCTAGATATGGATGGATTATTATTTTTTTTTTTTCAAATGGGGAAAGACAAGGAAACAGTTAAGAAAAGTCAGAGATGTTGGGATTTCTGGTGCATTGAGGGCTGTGATGGAAAGGATTGCTTGATTTGAATTGCAAGTGGATTGGGTTGAAGAAAAATGAAAGTACAATTAAGGAAAGGGGGGAAAAAAAAGAGGATAAATTAAATTACGGAGAAAACCTGTATTTACATAAACTGTTAGCTACAGATGAGTTGGCTCTCAGATAAGTAAAGTTAGGAGTTACAGCTTTTAAACTGTTAGATTTATGGGGCAGCTTTACCAAAGTCAGTTTGGGTTTTGTGTCCTAAGTTAACTTGTTTAAATGGCTGGTTAATGAGGTGTAGAAAGCAATGCAATGCTGCTGCTTCTCTAAGCAGTTCTAGTTTTAGTTTATGCTCCAAGCATTGATGATGGTGTCATTCTAGGTCTTGATCATCGGAGGAGGAGTTGCTGGTCTGGCTTCTGCAGGAGCAGCTAAATCGATGGGTGCAGTCGTTCGTGGATTTGATACTAGGTAGGTGTGTGAAGATGACAGTAGCAATCTGAAATTATTTTAAGATTAATTACTTTGCGGCTGTATTACAATGAAAGCACTTGTACTGCACTGAATCACAATTCCTTTCCTACTGTTTTTCTTCTGTCATTATTCCTCCATTTTTTTTATACCTCAAAACAACCAAACCATCCAAGGAGTCCTTCTCTATTAAATCACTCAGAACTATATGAACAAAAAAACATTTCTTTATGAAAATGAGAAAGTTAGGGCTTTTATCCAGAGTTTCATGTCTCTGTTCTTCTTGGAGACACAGGGAAAATAATCCTTATGCCCTCATTTATAGCTTGCTTTGACCCAGGTTCATAGCTGCATGCTCTCATTCACCTCTACTTTCTTCATCCCAGAGGGGCCACCTAGGACATCTTTGGAGAGACTCTTCTCTCAATGTGCTGAAAAAGAGAAAGAGATCAAGTTATTTTACTTACAAATCTCAAGATGAAAGAGCAGAAACTGCAGCTGAAGCTGCTTTAAATTCTTCTTTCCTTGGGTTTCTTCTTTATGTCAGGAAGGATTATTGTGCTCCACAGCTATTTGTTAGAACAGTAGACTGGGAAAATTACAGAGCATGTTTTTCTTCTTACAGCTACAAGGACTGCAAACTTGATTAATTTTTTTTCTACTAAATGGCCTTACATTGAATTTATATGAGCTTAATACTGTATTTGCATTAAAATTACTTATACTTGTTTGTTTTTATGCAGAGATGGCATCTAGTGCTACTTAGGTATATGTAATATGAGAGAATAAAAATGAATATATCTCCAGATTTATGATGTGCAATATGAAAAAACCTTTGCTCTGGTTTGTTAGAAAATCTGCATATCCCTTAAAACAAACTGGAAAGTGTTTATTTTCTTTAAAAGCATGATTAAAATCTGTCTAAAACTTTTCAGATTTGTTTAATTCTCTTCTTTCAGCATCATGTGTACTTTTATCTTGGTGTGCAAGGATGTTTGTGTTAAATCCTCTGCATGTCGTGAATGTTTACCTAACACTGCAGTTTAGTCTCATTTATTTACTGTGATACCACGTGATGTAAAATAAATAACAGATTTACAGGGTAACTGTAAAAAAACCAAAACCAACCAACCAACCACCACCTCTAGTTCCCCCTGCTCCCCTTCTTCCCCTCAGTTTTCCCTGTGAAAATAAGACTTGCTGGTATTTTCCATCTCGCAGATTAAAGTCAGGGTCATGAGTTGTGTATTTATCACCTATTTTAGGCATGTAAATTTGAGCTGTAGATTTACCTAGTCATGACAAGAGAAATGGGTGAGTAGAGTTAGTCAACAGTTAAGCTCCCAGCTTTGAGACTTTTCTTGGGGCAGCTCTGCTAACTATACAGGAAGCAGTAGGCTGCCTTTGTTCCTTATCCAAATATCTTCATTAGAGATGTAAAATTAGTGATGCAATTAACTTTTTTCACTGAATACAGAAAGTTGATGACTTTAGTTATGGTCTCCTTAATCCTAGAATAAATTATAGATCTCTTACCTGAAGAAGACTACTACTAAAAAAACATAAGAGTCATGGTGGGTTTTTAAAACAGTGGTTGTTCCCCGATTTTGTTTTCCTAGAGCTGCAGCTCTGGAACAGTTCAAGTCTCTTGGTGCTGAGCCTTTGGAAGTAGACATAAAGGAATCTGGAGAGGGGCAAGGTGGTTATGCTAAGGAAATGTCCAAAGAATTTATTGAGGCTGAAATGAAACTCTTTGCCAAACAGTGCCAAGATGTTGATATTATCATCACTACAGCACTTATTCCAGGTATGTTTTATGTACAAGATGCTAATTTTCATTCTTCTTGTAGAAGTTGGCATGTTTTGGAGCGGTGACTGCAGTGAAAACAGGTGTTCATGAATTATGTCTGTGTGAGCATGTATCTTTTCCCGTCCCTGATAAATGCCTGGTTTTAAAGTAGGTGCCTTTTTTTTACAACTTTTGTTCTCACAAATAGCAGTCTTTGACTCAATATCATCATGTTTTCTTATTAAATAAGGAGTAGAGAGTAATCAAGTATGCATATTTATTGCATCACTGCACTGAAATCCAGTGGAAACAGTACGATATTTTGTAATTCAAACGTAGTGAGGTAGAGGTTAGGTTTTAGTGCTCTATTGCACAACATCTGTTTTTTAATAACTTATGATGTGACATTTCTTTTTTTTTTTTTTTGGTTGTGACTTGAATTGTAAGATTGGATGTGATCTGTTTACTGAGGACAAAATTGGATTTGCCAGCGTCTTTGGTAGACTGCCCATGTACACCTTTTTTATATGCTTGGGAGCAAGATGTTCTAGCATCTCTTCTCTCTGCCTGTATAAACAAACCTTCTGTGTCATTTCATCCTAGGTACCAATTGCTTGAAAATTTTACTTAGAAAAATAAGGTTGAGAGAGAGAAAGGGAGAACTCATCTGCTGAGCTGTACAGATGAAAGGTTTATTTCATGTTTAATATAATATGCCTTGTCTTGTTAGGCAAAAAAGCTCCCATCTTGATTAAGAAAGATATGATTGAATCAATGAAGGAAGGTTCAGTTGTTGTGGATTTAGCTGCAGAAGCAGGAGGAAACATTGAGACTACAAAGCCTGGAGAAATGTATGTTCATAAGGTGAGCATTTTAGTCTGCAGATCTTTCTCAGTTTGCATGATTTCACATCGTGTTTTGTAAACTGTATGCTGAAAATGAATAGCTAATTTTGCTATTTGGGCTTGAGCAATCCTTTACATTTATATTTGGTCACTAGTCATCTATCTCTATGTATAACAATTTGAAGAATTTTAAAGAAACAAATACCTTTATATAGTGCTAATTTGGTTCTTAAGGTAAGGGTCAGATTCTGTCAGTGTTCACAATGCAAAGCCTCTGCCTTAGCTCAGTGTAATTTCAGCATCAGGAGGGTGTTGTCTTTGTATGTCTTTAGCTTTGCCAACATGACTCTGTTTGCCCTAACGTATCCAAACCACTTGTAACCCAAACTAGGAGTAGCATGAATTGCTTCATTAAACTAGGCAATTTTGCTTTGGACTGACCTAACTATTTTGGTTTTGCTCCAGTGTTCGTCGTCTTGGTTGAGAGCTCATTTTCTGCTTTTTGGGGTTTATTTTTGGTACTTTCGAGAAATACGCTAGCAGTTACAGAAATCTGCGTGATGAGATTTGAAGTAGCAGATTTCCAAGATTGTTATTTGGTAATGTAAGGACATAATGCTGTTAATATGCTGCTCTAGCAAAGCCGGTAGGACGTACTGCTGCCATGGCTGTCATTCATATCAGCAGGGCTGTGTGTGTATGTATCATGAGTCACGCATTCTATTTGGTTTTGTGGTTTTCTTTTGATGTCATCCCTTAAAACCTGAAATTAAGAGTGTGTAGAACAGAAGTAAGCAGATACTTGCATGAAGAGTTCATATGGAGCGCTTTTAGTCAGGGGAGTATTACCCCTGGATATAGTGTACTGGCACTGAGCTGCAGAAAAGAGCAGCAGTGCAGAACTATTAGCACTGTGCTGAAGCGTTGCATTAAGAAACCAGAGTTCCTAGAAGCATGCATAAGTCTTGGCTGTAAGTTGCGGGAGCAGTTTTTTAACACGAGTCTCCTTGAACGTGAAGAGTGTGTGCCAGCCTCAGCTACCCATACCTTCCAAGAGATCAAGAGTCTGATTGCCAGGTATACTCACATTTGTTCTTTAAACAGTGTGGATGTATTATGTTACATCTTTATGTAAATGTGAGCCTGGGTATATTACTTGCACAGCTAGCTAGCTCTGAGGAAGCTCCTTTCACTCCTCTGTCGTAGAGAAAGTTGCCTCCAGTGCATGCCCTCCAGAAGGACTGAGAAGATGCCAAGCGTTGGGCAGGATAATCTGTTACCTGGTTACTTTAAGATGCTAAGTTCTGAGAGAATGGTAGGATTTGGAGAGGACAAGCTCTTGCCTACACAAAGAGGAAGATGTATTGGTGCTTGTTCCTAAGTAGCATTTAAGGTGTTGGGTTTAGTCATGTTGAATTCTGTAACTGTTGTGAGTAATCCATCCCAAATTAGTAATATTGGAGCTGCAGGTAGCAGTTTTAGCTGGGGATTAAAAACTGAAATAAGTGAAACAGTTTGGATATATGTTTCCATATGTACTGGATGTACTGGAAGAAATGCTGCTTCTTCAGAGGCTGAATTAATCCTTGGTATTTTACTTTAATTTTTTTCAGGGTGTTACACACATTGGCTACACAGATCTGCCTAGTAGAATGGCTACTCAGGCCAGTACTCTGTATTCCAATAATATTATCAAACTCCTAAAGGCTATTAGTCCTGACAAAGAGAACTTCTACTTTGATCCAAAAGATGAATTTGATTATGGGACTCTGGATCATGTTGTTAGAGGAACTGTAGTAATGAAGGTAAGTCAGAAATATTCTCTTAATTTGTGAGTACCTAGTTCTGCATTTATCAATGTTGTCTTTTTAAAATGCATTCAAATATACTGCATGCCAATAGACTTCAGATGTGGCTCGATGGACAGTGTGGGCAACCGTGTTTATATTCAGCTGAATAGTCCTGTCCCTTTTTGTGAAGGGAGACCTCTTCGCTTTTGTCGTCTTGTCATAGTTAAACAAATACCTAATGTCTACTATTGAAAAATAGGAAAAAGATAAAATTTGCATGTTGTATTCATGTGATAAAAGCATAGTTATGTTTCAAACATGTTTTAAATTACTACAGGACCAGAAAAACATTCTTCCTTTTTTTTTTCTTTAATAAATACATGTTTTTCTTTATATAAGAGTAACTTCAGAAAAAACTGGTGTAACTAAAATATGCAGGATACTTTAAGCTCTATTAGGAAATAATAGAATTAACTTAGGGCCTGGCCAGTATGGGCTCTCCTCCTGCAACTATTAAGAAATAATAATTTGCAGTTCAGGTAACAAGTGTTAATTTCTGTTGATTTTTGCTGCGCAATATTGCTGACATTTTGTAATGCTTATGATATCTTCTCTGGAGGAGGCTTGTATTGACTTCATCTCTCCCAGACCACTAAAATGGTGTGTACAGCTCAGGTCTGACAGCTCCGTCACTAATGCCACCAGAGGCCTGAAGAACAGCAACAAATGTGAAACATCATGCTTGGTACCTAGCTAAGGTCTGTGCAGGCTCTGATTACAGTTCAGATCTGTAGCAGATTTTGCTCTTTCCAAGACCCCATTTTAGTTTGCATAAATGATTTCCATTTAAGAAACTTTACCCTTTATTTTGGTTCCTGCTTTCAAGCCTTGTGCTATGTTTCCACTGGATGCTCTTGGACACTGATAGTAAATCCAGTCTGAAAAATGCATAAACCAGTATGATTAATTTGTTGAGGCTGTACTGATCATCCATCCTTGCGAACTTCTGCTGATGCGGAAAAGGAGGATGTTCCTGTGGCATGGCTGTAGGATGTTAAGACTTATCTGAGTTGCAGGATTGAGAAGAGTAGGCTCCTCTAACTGTAAATTATCTGCCATGTTAGTGATAACTGTAAATATTTCTTGTCAGGATGGCAAGGTGATTTTCCCAGCACCTCCACCAAATAACATTCCTCAAGGACCCCCTGCGAAGCAGAAGACTGTAGCAGAGCTGGAAGCGGAAAAAGCAGCTACTATTACACCTTTTAGAAAAACTATGACTAGTGCATCTATATACACAGCAGGTAGGCAACTTCTGGAGTTGGAGAATCAGTGTAGAGTGCTCCTTATTTGGCTAATACTTTTAAGTGACTCCTCATCTCACTCATTCAGTTTAATAACTAGTCGGGAGAGCAGCTGATTGACTGGTGTATCCTAGTGCAAAATCAGTGTAGTGTAATAATTGCTTTTGAGATGGAAAATAAAATTTTAGAAATTTAACCAAGAGTATTACCATTTCAAACAGTGCTGATTCATGTTGTGTGGATGCATGTGTTTTTGGCTTTATTTAAGTATCAGTAAAATACTTAAAATTCTGAAGCACTCCTGCTAGGTATTGTGCCCGTACTGTGCAGCAGAATCAATTCAATGCCATTGTCTTCTTCAAACTTTAATGTATCGTATGAGACTTAAATGCCCACAATCTGCTGAAGTACTGAGAATGGGATGTTTGCCTTGGCAAATAAATATTGGCTCTTCTTGCCACTTGGTATTCTGTGTGCATTAGAACTTGTGCATGAGGCAATTAGTGTATTGAGTATTCTTATTTTTAACCTTTCTTCTTGATATGCATGCTTTGTCTTCCAAGTAGTATCTCAACTTGATTGTGACTCTTTTACATTTTTGTTACAGAAAAGAAGAGTGACAGAATTCAGTGTTGGTATAGAAACCTACCTATGCTGCTTCGTGTGCATGCATAACAAAGATGTGTATATTATGTTTTTATTTTCTATTGTAAAAGAAACACTAGTACTGAAAGAGTCTTGTAGTTGACAAAGATGATCCATCTCATCTTGAAAGAAGTGCATGCACGAAACTCCATTTTGCTTTTAGCTCAATACTGGACTCCAAGTACACAGTTTAAATGTAAGAAACCATTGAAAAGTTATAGAAAAGTTTTGCTGTGCTTTTCTTCTAGGCTTATCCAGCATGTTAGGACTGGGCATTGTAGCTCCTAATACGGCTTTCACGCAAATGGTGACAACATTTGGCCTAGCTGGAATAGTGGGCTACCATACAGTGTGGGGTGTCACTCCTGCTCTTCACTCTCCACTCATGTCAGTGACTAATGCTATCTCAGGTAAGTAACTGTCACACAACTGCTTATTTCCTATTTGAAGTATGCGCAGCTCCTTTTGCTCAAACTTTAGAGAGAAGTCTGCTGATACACCTTTTAAAATGCCAAAGAACCTAGTACTACTTTGCATGTCTGAGTGTACTTCCATAAATAGCAGGGACATCTGAAACATACTCTTTCTGACAGTATGTTTTCTAGAAAGAAGGGCAAATGTAATGCTGTGTATTTTTAATTTTTCACTCTAAACCTGTTTGTTTTAAAGTTTGTTTTACTTGGAGTGCTGCAGTCTCTCCTTTCACAGAACACATCTTTCCTTCCATCTCTCCAGAATGTTGCCCTGAAAATAACTTGTCTTTCATATTTTCTGCAGTCTTGTTTTTCCTCTCCTCAAACTATGTGTTTTGAGAGAGAGGAAAAAAAACATTCCTAAGTGACCCATAAGGTTCCTAAGTCTAGAAATATGTAAGATTTTATATACCTCTGTGTGTATATATGTGCCAGGTCATGAGACCTATCTACTTTGGCTATTAAAAGCAGAGGTTCTTTTATTGAACGAGTACTTGGAGGCTCACTCAGTGCTTGAGGCACTGTACTTCAAAACTATATTCATATACTATTTTTTTTTCTTTTGAAACATGTTTATGTTGCTGAAAAACACCATGGTAGCCTTTGTTTAAATAGTAATGTGTAGAGTGTGGGTCAAAATTTGTGTTGACCGGTAGCTGTTTGACTTCTGAAAGGAAACGTTCTATAGGTATAGAGCCTTTTAAGGTTCGGTAACACTTTTTTCCTTTTCAAATAGGGCTAACTGCAGTTGGTGGGCTGGTATTGATGGGAGGAAACTATCTCCCTGAAAACACTTCTCAAACTCTAGCAGTGCTTTCGGCCTTTATCTCTTCAGTCAATATTGCAGGTATGAATGTTACGCTTTCTTCTGAGGGTAACTTTAAAGCAATTGTGTAATTCTTTTTTTTCTGACAGCTCTTTAATTGTACAGATTCCAGAAATGCTGTTTTGGGAATTGGATCTGAGAGCATACATCAATAAAGAACACCCTCTCAAATGCACAATTTTCATAGTATTTATTATACCTGGTTTGCACACCTTGTGGTGTGACCTTTTTTTAGGGAAGCATTTAAATATGCGTTTTTCTTTTCCAGTGTCCTTTGGGTGATGATTATATAAAATATTTTTTTCTGTATATCCCAAAATGGTACTGCGTTTGTCTTTGTCTGCTTGCTTGAGCTTCAGAAGTCCCAGCTTTGAAAATAAAAAAGATAGGAAATTGAGCAATATGACTTATAAATACTGTTTTTTGCTAGACTAGACAGAGAAAGGGACACAGTCATACACTAAGCTGTATCTTGCAGTTGTTGTAGAGTATGGAGTTAGAACAAGTCCTCCAGGCTTTCCAGCTGTTCGTTTTATGAATTTCCTGTAAAGGTTAAAAAAGACAACAGGATCTCACCCTGATTACACCTTTGTTGCCTGGTGGTTTTCCAGATTACTAGCTTTTCAAAGGCTTTATTGGTGTCAGTTGCTAACTTTTTGTGGTAATATGATTTAATGAAGTACTTCTCTTATAGCTTGGCATATGCTTAGCTTCAGTTTTTATTTTTGTAAAATTGTTCCTTTTCTTTGGCCAGGTGGGTTTCTAGTTACACAGAGAATGCTGGATATGTTCAAGCGTCCCACAGATCCCCCTGAGTACAACTACTTGTACCTACTTCCTGGTGGTGTCTTTGTAGGAGGCTATGCAGCTGCTCTCAACGGTGGCTATAATATTGAACAGGTAAGAAGATAACTTTGTGGCTCTTACCCCACTGTTCAGAGCATGATACGCTTCTTCACTGCTTACACTGTTGAGGAATAAATAGCAAATTAGCCATGGTCTTGTAATCAGATACGTATTCCCACAAGGTCAGTCTGAAGTTGATTAACTTTAAGCTTGCAATCATACCCCAAGTGCTGAATCTGCAAGCTTTTAAAAGCTTTGTGTTTGGTTTTTTTGATTTTTTTTTTTTGGTTTTTTTTTTCCCTGTAGAGCAGCGGGTAGTTTGTTATTAATTGCACAGTTTTCCAAAATTACAGTTTAAATATTAGAGTAACTGCAGAAATCAGTCTTTGGTTTAAATGTTTCTGAAAAGTCAACTTTGCGTGACAATTGAAGTAAGTATGACATCTGGATAGGATGAGATTTTAGCACAGAGGGATGTACAGGGATTGTACCTATAGTACCTTTCGTGGTAAACTTTTTTGTTTGCATTTGATTAATAGTAAGAAAAATCAATCTGTATTGCCTTCTATGTTTGGAAAAAGTGAATCCGAACATACCTTTATGCCAGGAACTTGTAATATATTTGAGTTTTTTCAGTTACCTAGACACGTACAGCTCAGTTCATTTATTCATATAAGTTTTTTTTTTATACTTTTTGAATTTAGGTGTGCCATAAGAAAATTCCAAAACTATTCCTATAACAAACAGGACAGTTTAGCTTTGCGTTTGTGCTAAAGAAAAATTTGCTTCTGAACTGATCAGGAAAGTTGACTTGACTCAAGTTCAGTATTCACGGTGCAGATAAACCAAGGTCATAGTGCGGGGATAAAGTTTTAATAGATAACTGCATTTTAATTGTCCAAAATGACATCCTCTACAGGAGTTTCTCACAGTCAAGAGTTCTAACTTCGGTTAAAAACTGAAATTAATGTGTCTTAAAGAATGTGTCTTACACACATTCTGGAGAAATTAGCCCTTTAGTGTAATAATCAGAAAAATTCTTACAATGAGTATGCAATTTGTCTCTACTTCACATATGCGTATTGACATTTTTCTTTTTTTAAAGATGATGTATCTGGGCTCAGGCTTATGCTGTGTTGGTGCCCTGGCTGGTCTGTCCACACAAGGAACAGCTCGTCTTGGAAATGCTTTGGGTATGATTGGTGTTGCAGGAGGTTTAGCAGCAACTCTTGGAGGCCTTAAACCCTCACCTGAATTGTTGGCGCAGATGTCAGGTGCAATGGCACTTGGTGGTACCATAGGTATGTGTATGATACTATAAACTAACAATATATGCTGTGTACATGCATTTATGCAAGCTGCATATATATAAGGTACTGTATGGCTCACAGGTGAATTGACTGAATTACAGTTAAGGCTTGTGGATGCTATTTTGCAAATATGCAAACAAAGAATCATAAGTCCCAGAGCTTCTATTAATGCATCAAGACGTGGTAAAGAATGGGGAGACTGGTGGAAAAGCAGGAGTACATCATCTCTGTTAGGGAGACTGGGTATGGAGAAGTGAATGAACTTGCCCAACTCCATACTTCTGTTCAGTTTCTGACTGAATGCTGCCAAATTCTGTTTTTCACACTGGGCTTTCTTCACAGAAAATGTTGAATTTCTCATTATATAGTGAAGTTTCTAAGAACATGATACGCTTTAATCTTCTCCCTAATTTCTGTGATAGCCTCATTGCACAAAATACACATATGCAGCTTTCAGTTAAATGCTATAGCAATTTCTAGTGTAGAACAAATTTTTCCTTTGGAACAGGCATGCGTGTGCATATGTTCATTGCACAGTGAATTGTGATACATTAATTTCTAGCTGCGCAGGTTGGTTGTGTTTTGTAAGACTTCCCTTCTGTCTTCAACTCTCAATAGGTTTGACGATTGCTAAACGCATCCAGATTACAGATCTGCCTCAGCTAGTGGCTGCTTTTCATAGTCTGGTTGGTTTGGCTGCTGTGCTCACCTGTGTAGCAGAATACATGATTGAATATCCTCACTTCGCTACTGATCCAGCTGCAAACCTTACCAAGATTGTGGCGTACCTTGGCACATACATTGGTGGAGTGACTTTCAGTGGCTCTCTCGTTGCTTATGGAAAACTGCAAGGTGAGACCTTCCATTCAGAATTAAGAATTTGTTAAAGGCTTCTTTTTACCCCCAGGGTTTAGCTTGGCCTTTAGACTGGTGTAATTAGAAAGAAACCTCGTATTTTGCATCAGGTAAAAGTTTATGTATTTAATTGTTATGAATGTACTTTTTAATTCTATTTAATTTGTGTACAACTTTAGTTATGAAAGGTTTGTCTTCAGTGCTTGGACATACCACTGCTATTAATTACCAAGTCATGTAAGCTTCCCTCAGTTCATCTTGTCTGGAAGTAAGTGTTGCTTTATTGTTGTTAAAACACTACCTGACACTGTTTCTCTAGTTGATTTTTATTGAACTTTTTTGATCACAACTTTGTATTCCTGAGTAGACATTTTAATTGGAACCCAGGTGTTGCTGGAATCGGGGAGCACTGCTAATATTTGTGGGATTTTGTTATTAGCATTGCAGGCTTCATTTAGGTAGGTAGGTTGCAGTATCGGTTGAGACTGCCTCACTTTTAACCATTCGGTTCGCTCTCTCTTTACCTACTGTGCAAACTCCATGCTCCATACCTCTTACTGCTTCAGTAGATATGCATTCTAAATTAAATACTCACTAATTCCTGATTCTCATGCACCTGAAGGTTTCTTTATTGCATTTATTTTTGGTTTTGTAAGCACACAGTTTTTGAGAGATTGAGATTATACCTGTACTAAGAAGTTCCGTTTAAGAGCTTCCTATTACTAATCCTGTTATTAGGTTTGCAGTAGTTGTTTGGGAAACATCTGTTTGCTTTCTTCAGTGTTTATGAGACCAGCAATTGAAGGAGGAAGCATGACATGGATGGAAAGCTGTCTTCTCTAATAATCTTTTGAAGGATTTGTCAGTAGTATGTATTTCTGCTAAGTGGTTACTGATTTATTTCTTCTTGGTTATTTTTTTTGCTGTTCTCCATCTTCCCCCCTCCACCCCTTTTAGTGATTTGTACGCATGTCCCCAGTGAACTTCACTGTCTGTTTCAGCCCACTGTACTGTTTTTGCTTATCTCCCCCCCCTGCCCCCAGCCTTGCATTTTCTTATCAGCACAATAATAATAAGCTTGTATGTATTATTGAAGTAGAGGTAGGACTCCTAGTCCTGAGACTGGCAGTTCATTCTTTCCCTCGAATTTACCTAAATTTAAATGAGACACTCAGCAAGTAGCTACTTACACTGAAAGTAACAGATACACTTTTGTTATTTTTACTCTTTGCTGTGTTGTTTGCGGGGAAAAAAAAAGCCCATGGTGAAAATAAATATGTAGTTGTTTTTTTAAACTGAATCACACAAATACTGAACCCTCTTTCACGTCAAGTCTCTGCCAATGTGGGAAGCTGTGGGGAGTCTGTGTGACTCAGGATACTGGTGAAATTAAAGCATTTGAAAGCAGGTGTGTTTTATCTTTGGGGTTATCTGCATAGTCATATTTTTCTAAGCACACAGCTTTTGAGAGACAGAATAATACCTGTACTAAGAAGTTCAGCTAAAAGCTTCCTGTAACAGAGCTTCATACATGACATGCAAAGAATTGGGGACAGAATAAAAGTACGTTTTAAAAAAAAAAAAAAGACAAGACTTTTCAGGAGGAGAAGACATTTTTGTTATTGTTCTGAAGCACTTCAGTGAGATTAGGCAGTAAAACAAGAGTTTAAACAGGAGTATTTGAGAATCTAGACTAACTGTGAATGTCTTGCAGTACTGAGTCAGCACAAGGTCTCAGCTTCCACTAACTTATTTTATTTTCTGCCCCTCCCTTTTTCTTTTTTAATTTTTCTTTTGCTGAGGTATTCAGTCTTCTCTGAGGCAACAGGCAGGCTTTCCTGTATGTATGTATCAATCTCTGAATATGCATTTGATTGCAGGTATCCTGAATTCCGCACCCCTGCTCTTGCCTGGTCGACATGCGTTGAATGCAGGTTTGCTGGCTGCCAGCATTGGTGGGATGGTTCCGTACATGATTGATCCTAGTTACACTACGGGAATTACTTGCTTAGGTTCTGTGTCAGCTCTCTCAGCCATAATGGTGAGTTGGGGAATTGTAGGAGGTGAAAAAAATGAAACAAGCAGTTTGTTCTTCAGCTTTGCACGTTTCCTCTAAATGATTGTATTTTAGCACCCTGAGCCATGATTGTCACAGTACTTGAATGCTCCCTTGCAGTAGCAAGTAACAGCTGACTTTCCTAAACCTAGCTGTAAACCAGAACTGTTCAGAGAACAGGCACGTTATACATAACTAGTTTTTGCAGCTATGACTTCATGGAGCCTTTTATATGACAAACTGATATTTTAAAAACTTCTTTGAAAGTTTATTCTTAAAATACTTAAAAGAGCACTGGATCTACAGGTTGTGATCATAATTTAATAAGATTATCCCCATGTGTAACTCCCCCCCTATTCACTCACACCAGCTGTTGCAAAATTTACCCTGAATGTTACCATTCTGTAAACTGAGTCTTGCAAAGACTGCTCAGTGTGAATTCTTTAATGGTATGAACAGTTCCATGGAGCTGGTAGGATATTTTTGCAAGTAAAAATATGTGGCTAAGCACAGGATTAGGACAGTGGCGTACCTTTCTGTCCTCTCTCAGAAGGCAGATTTAATAAGTCCAATTCTCAGGCCATAACTTGACGTTTCCTACATTGAAAATAGTTGAATAGGTTATTAAGTAAAGATAATTATTTTTCAGTGCAGCAGGCAGACATTTTTCTGTATGATGTTCTTAGTTGTAGCTTGTACTGAAGTATTTTCTTTCCTATTCCAGGGTGTCACTTTAACAGCGGCTATTGGAGGTGCTGACATGCCTGTAGTTATTACTGTCCTGAACAGTTACTCTGGATGGGCTTTGTGTGCTGAGGGCTTCCTACTGAACAACAACTTGCTGACCATTGTTGGTGCACTCATTGGCTCCTCCGGGGCCATCCTCTCTTACATCATGTGTGTGGTAAGAAGTCAGCAGAAATTGTGCTTGTTTTCCAAGTAATGACAAACCTTATTCATCACGTTTGCTAGGAAGATAAGAATCGGAAGACCAAACCGCTAGGTGTTTAGTGACTAGAAAATTCACTTTGGTTTGGAGAGGTATGTCCTTCAAAACTGAGGACAGCCTTTGCATTGAGTTGGGCATTGAGGGTTTGAATGTGGTCTCAAATCAGTATGATTACTTGACCTCAACTGTGGAGTTTTTTGTTTTTTGGTTTTGTTTTGTTTTGTCATGTCACTCTGCAGTATTGTTAAGTTTAAGCTAAATTTAAAATTGTTAGCAGGAGATACTTTTAAGTAGTGAGTTCCTCTAAAAAAAAAAAAGGTTTGGTTTGATTCTCTAGTAATAGGAAGTTTGATTTTTGGAGTATTGGAAAGTGTGCTTTCTTCAGAGCAGCTACTTTGAAGTACCACAGGGTGGCAGCAGACTTGCATTAGTGTATTGCTGATGCTAACGTCTGTGTCAAAACAAACTTGAGCTTCAACGCTGCGTGGAAGTCATATTGCATTATTAGTAATGGTCTCCTTTTCTCTGGAACGTTTGTACAGAAGTCTGTTGTTTTCCTTTGTCTCTCTCTTTTTTTTTCTTTTTTTTTTTTTTCCTCAAAGACGGAGAGGTAATGACTTAAAGAAAACTGTTCACAGTACAACACCTGCCAACTGCCTGATTCTCTATTGTGTAATTCTGTTTCACTTGTGCTCTTGTGTTCTTGTCTGATAAATGTTGCTGTTCTCCTGTCCTGATGTTTTCCTATAGTCAGCCCTGGCTGTTGTCTGTTCCTTCATCTCTGCTGATATATAGTATTGGTACCAAGTTAGGAAGGTTCAGTATCATTAATTTTCATCTCTCTTGAGGAATAATTTCAGAAAAGCTTAAAAAAGTATTTTTGTGCAGCTTCATGGAGGTGAGTTCAAATGAACAATCCCAGGTATGAATTTTAAAGAATCATGTTCTTTCTTGAACATTTTGTAGCTCCTTATCAAAATGAAATCAGATAACGTGGCTCATGGGGCATCTTTTTTATATATATAAATATATATGTATATATATTTGTATATAGGCAACAATTTAGTCCATACCAGTAGAAAGAAGATGTGTATGGACAACACAGGGATGAAAAGTATGTTCTCTAAAGATCAGATTCTTGTAAGTCTTGATGAAAATATGATCTGTTGGGTACGTATTTACCAGTAGGCATAGTCACTCTATACGTTCGTTTTTCTTTTACTGTTCCTTTCCTTTTTTATTTCCTTTTTCATTGCTAGATCCTCTAGGCACTCACAGAGTTCTGAGTTGGGTGGGACTTTGAGCAGTGTGGTCTAGTGGAAGGTGTCCCTGCCCATGGAAAGGGGGTTGGAACTAGATGATCTTTAAGGTCCCTTACAACTCTGTTCTATGATTCTGTGATATTTGCATCTGTTGGTTGGAGGTATCTAGGTAAATAGCAAGCCTGGAGAAATAATCAGCAAAATAATTAGGCAGTGACAGAGTGCCTTTCCTCTATGTATTTCTCAAATTTCAGGAATTTAGTTTTTTGAGGTAGCATTCTAGAAATCTTGTGCTGCTTTACATAAGCTTAGACAATTAAAGTTGATTAGCCAGTAAAATTAAAATTATTTTGTATAGTTTCTGCACAATAAGCAGGATAACTTGTTTCTAGTGCAGCATTTTTTCTTTTGTGCTTTGCTTCCTTTAATGGAAATCATTACTTTTGGAAGCATTGTTATAATCAGGGGATTCAGTATCATTGTCTTGAAGCTGCATTTCAGGAGCAAACATGCTCAAGAGTTTGAATAAACTCTGCTTTAGGCTGTTGCAACCTGTGCTAATGAAGCAACAGCTCCCCCTCCCGCCCCCACAAAATATGACTTCCATCCAGAGCAGTATATTTATTGAAGCTTATCTAGTACAGATGAGGTGTTTGTAGAAACATCTTAATGGTTGAAACCTCCTTTTCACAACATTTCCAATTACTTTTTGTGATAAAACTGTAGCTTAATCACCCAAAGCCTATCCAGATAATCTCTTAAAGCTTGAGTTCATAAAATTGTCCAACATGTATTCAGATAACTACTTAGTTTTTATGCTCCTGTCTGCTTGGATTTCAACCCATCCCTGTTTTGTGCCTATTAGTAGGGTGAGTTAAGGACAAAGAATTTAACCTGAAAACAAAAAAGCAAAGGCCTGTACTGTTTACTCATCCTGTGAATTGTGGCTTCTTTTAAAATACTAACACCAAGTGTGTTCTTCAGATTGTATTACTGTGTCTTTCTGCCGTTTTTTTTGCAGAGTGAGTACTTGATGATTGCAACTGTAGTATTAGAATCAGTATGCTTACGGATGGGGAAGACCCTTCAGGTAGAAGAGGAACCATTACTTGGGGTGATGAAACAGAGCAAGAGAAAGGACAAATTGTGTTAATTTTATAAACTGTATGCCGGCCCATCACCTGTACTAGCTGTGCGGTTTCTGTCAGCAGAGTGGAAGGACTTGGAGTTGTCAGGGATCAAAGGTTTGGTTATCCCTGGGCTGTAAGCTTCTGGCCAGTATCAGCTGTGTACGCACAGCAGAGGGGGCTTTTTGCTAGTAATTGGGTTATCTATGAATGGTGAAGCCTCACTTTATTCATTATTCATTATGTGGTCTGTGGTGGTAAAGAAGGTGAAAGAGGCTTTAGAAGAATTTTCACATGGTCCCTGTGCTGAGTGGGTCTTAGCTGCATGGTTTAGTTGTTTCTTGATGAGGTCTTGGCTCATCTTGAAGCCTTCTGTATCATGCCCTTCTTTGCCAGACTTCCCTCCTCTTTTCTTGGCTGTTCGGTGCAGAACTAGGCAATGTGCTTCAGTCTCATGCTTGCTTTGTGTGGATTCTCAGACTTGTAGTAATATCTGAACTTTATTTTTTCCTTTGGCCTGGTCTTAGTTTTGTCTTTTGGTTTAGCTATGCATAGACAGTGCTTTACTGCTTGTAAGCTTAGCGTGCACAACATTTGAAGAGGGTATTCTGTGTCAGCTGTCTTACCTGACACTTAACTGCTGTAATAGACTAAGTAGTCTGTTTTCCTGTTCGAAAGTTTAATATTGGGATACATGGCAAAGGCAGTGTGTTCTTTGGTGGCATGAACTAGTGTCTACTGCAGACTGTAGAAAGATGCTGATTTCACTGCATTTGTGTACGCCTTCCTTACAGTATCTGAAACAGGGATGTTTTATCAGGATAAACAAAAGTTCTTCTAACACCTTCTCTGTGCTTGTTTGTTAGAGTTTCACAGAATGGCCTACCTTCTCAGGCTGCAGCAAAAAACCTGTGGAGTTACATGATTTGAAATATAAGTGGAAAACGGACACTTGGAAGGATACTTTTGTGTGGGTGTTTCCTCTCCCTTGTATCTGTGCCTTTCCATTATTTTTGGTTTCTGAGCTAGCATAGCAGATGTATGACACACATGTTTAATTAAAGAAGCAATTTATCCTGTTCCTTTCCTGCTTCTAAAGTTTTGTTTACTGCAGTTACAAGTTTTGCCTACTTCCAGATATTGCCAGATATTGCTTTGGGACCACACTCACAAGGAGACATGCCAGTGAGCATTTAGCCAGTGGCTTTTCCTGGCTATGTATCTACAGAGCTGAATTTTCAGGATGTGTTCTCTTAAAGCTCCTAGTTTAAGATCCCTTGTTCCCCTTTGGTGCTCATCCAGTAAGTTAATAGCCCCCTTCAGTTCATTACAATTTGTTTTGAGTTAGCATTTGGTTAGTTTTGTGTGGCTGCCTAGCTTTGTTGTGTTCTTTCCTGTCTGTGCTTCTGTACTACCACTAAGAGCTACGTGCTTTCCATGTAGTCGTATAGCAGTTCTGTGCTTACGTGTGTAATTGCTCAAGAATTTAAGAAAGTATCTTGCAAAAATTTTGTGTGTGTGTATGTATGTTAAAATATTTAAAAACTCTTTCATCAAATATGCATTCATTTATATCCCTCCCCTTGAAGAACAGAAAGAGACCAGTATTTGCTGTTCGTGTTGTTTTGTTCTTTTCTTGGGGTAATGCTGATGCTGTCTCATTGCATGTGTAATGTAATGTGTTAGAAGCTGATGTTTGGATATTGTTGTGTTGATCTAAGTCTCTTTTAAGGATCCTATTTTAAGAAGTTTTGAGTTGTAAGCAGGCAAAACCAGCAGATAAAGACTATTGTCAGGAAGGCTTTAATATTTTCAGAAGTTTTCTTTGTGGACATCTGCTCTCCTCTATTTTTGGATTTCATCTTTAACTAATCAAAAACCTCTTGTCTTTCAGGCTATGAACCGCTCCCTCGCAAATGTGATTTTAGGGGGCTATGGCACCACATCAACAGCTGGTGGGAAGCCCATGGAAATTACTGGAACCCACACAGAAATCAATGTGGACAATGCCATTGAAATGATAAAGGAAGCCAATAATATTATTATTACTCCAGGTAAGACACTCTTGACTTATACAGCAAGATGTTCACAGGATGTATTATTAAAAAAAACCACCACAAACAAATAAAAACAAAACCCCCAAACAAAACAAAAAAAATGGAGTGTGTCAAATATCGGCTGAGTCTGTGGGATCTGTTTTTGTTCCCAGGTTGGTCATCATTCCTCTATGTAGGCATGTATGCCACTTTATTTTTCCTTGTGTGTATCTCTTCAAACTTTGTTCTATTTATTTAGATTTTACATTCTTCAGGGCAAAGACTATCTTTTGTGAACTATGTTTACAGCTAATTTTGTGTGCGCCTATTGTGTGAGTTTCCAAGCACTACCACAGTACCAGCGGTACCAGTTACAAAATATCTGTCTTAATTTACTGAAAGAGAGGATTTTGTTTACACTTCTCATCTACTTGCTCAATTATGCATTGTTTTAAAAAGCAGAAAAACATCTGAAACTTAGTATACAATAAATATTGGAATTAAAGTAGAAAAAAACCCTGAAAACAAAACCCCTGAGTTGTCTGAAGCTATTATGTTGGCTGTAGGCTCATATGGTTCAATAGTGCGTTCCCCGTTAGGTGAGATCAGGTACATAGCAGCTCAAGACTCGTTTTCCTTCAACTGAATGGCATAGCTATTGTTTTAAGTTTATTTTAGTGTTAGAATGAGAAGTATACTGAAAAATAGTCATCTTTCATTTTGTTTCAACTTAAATGAAAACATCAGTTAGGTAGGGGTCTAATTGGGGAAGTTACCTTTGTTTCCAATAAAGCTTGCAAACATCTTCAAGGAGTTTGCCTCCGGCCCCTGTGGTCAAACCTTGAGGACACCATTAATAATTTATACTCTCAATTTTTTTCCATGGAATTATTGCTCTGATTAATTAATTCAGAGAGAAAGACCGAAAAGATTATTTGCTGCTAAAAGCTACGTTCAGCTACTAGATTTGCATTAGGCAAATCCAAAATTTTGTTGAGGGTAACAGTGGTGAAGTAACCTGATAGTAGCCTCTCTTATCAATTTTTTAATGCACCTGTCTGAAACATCCTTTTCTGACAGAGAAAGAAACATGTATTTTTGTGAAGCTGACATAAGTTATATGTGTAGTTTGACTGGTTAAATGACTGTGCTGTTAGTGGTCAGGAGAAGTTAGTCCCATGCTCTCTTTTGGTCAAGAGACCAAAAAGAAGAGATGAATTACAGCGGCCAGGCTGGGAATATATGAGTATCTGATGTATGCATGTGCATTTTGTTTGTTTGTTTATTTTTGAGAGCTTCTGTTTGTGTGAAAGGTACACTTACTGTCTGTAACTGTTCTGTCTGCACTGAAACAGAAAAATAGCTTAAAATTTGGAAATTCTTTCAGGTTATGGTTTGTGTGCAGCAAAAGCTCAGTACCCCATAGCTGATCTGGTGAAGATGTTGAGAGAACAAGGGAAAAATGTCAGGTAGGTATTTTCCTTGATGAAAACTATTACAGTTTGGGTTTGTAGTGTGTGTGGTTTTTTTGTCGTCCCCCCCCCCCCCCGCCCTTCTATTACAGTCCCTTAGAAGTCTTTGTTTTGGTTTAATTTTTCTTTCAGCAGTCTCTGTCAGAAATACTACCTGGAGAAATGCTCTACTCTTACTAACGTATAGCTGAATGTCTAGATATTTCATTCTTTAGTGTAAAAGATCCCTTACTCCCTTACATGCTTCTTAAATTTGGGTTTTGGAAGTTGTCCCAGCCATTGCAGAATAATTTTTTGTTGGTTTGGTTTTATTTTGTTTGGTGTCACACTGAAGTTCAATTAAAAAGAATGGCTTTAAAACTTAGTAGTTCTTATTGTAGCCACCAAATCTTACTTCTTTGAAAGGTAAGTTAGCTCCTTTAGATACATATGCTCTGCTTTTGGATATCATAGCATCTTTCTACAAAACAAGCAGTGAAGTTTTTTGTAAAATAAAATTTTAATGGGGCTTTTCGTATTGTGTTCAAGGGAACAGTTAGCAGCCTTTTCTAAGGGTGGAGGTTGAACAGCTCTGTTGAACAGCAACCACTTTGTGGAAATACCTTACTGTGAAGAGCAGCCACAACAGCTGACTTCAGTGCAGGGAGGATAGTTTTTCTTTATGCTTATAGTCAGTGGGAGAGAACAAGGGCCTAACTTCAGTGCTTTGAATTGCCTTCTAGAGAAACCTCCATTAAGGGGGATTGTTTACTAGGCTAAAATAGCTTTAATATTTTATTTTTTTTAAGTCCTAATTTCCAGTGGAAATGGACCCCTCTGATTGGGGAATAGTTAAAGGGGTGTGATGGGCATAGCTGAGGCTCCTAGACTGGAAATGACCTGCAGCATGGAGAAGTGTTTGTGGGGTTAGCCTGATACAAAGTGGAAGAGTAGATCAGGTAGCAGCCTCTGCACCAAGAACGTGGGACTCAGGAGCTCCTGTTTTTGGACTGATGTGCTGCATACTGTACCTCTGTTAAAAGTAGATCTTCTGTCTGTTACATTCCTTGAAGTCCTCCTAAGTCAATCCATGTGATCTTATGTTAACAGGAGGACTTTAGCTTCCACAGGATATACTGCCTCTTTTATCTTTGCCTCTTCCAAGTAGTAGGGGTGTAGTATCTTCTCTCACACCATACTTCAAAGGTTTCTACAGTCTTATTTGTTTGGAAAGTAGGCAGTAGCAGAAGTCTGAGGAAGTAAACTGCTGTTACTGTTTTAATGTAACCTGAATCTTCGCGGAATTGCAGGTTAGCTAAAGTTAAAGAGATCTCTGGAGATTGTCTAGTTCAGCCATCCCCCTTGCTCAAACCAGAGTCAACTGGAGCAGGTTGCTTAGGATCTTGTCCAGTTGGGTTTTGAATATCTGGTCTCCAGAGATGGAGACTTGACAGCCTCTCTGAGCAGTCTGTTCCAATGTTCAGTCACCCTTAGAGTAGAGCAGGTTTTTCCTGTATTTCAGTTTGGGACCGTTGCCTCTTGTGTGCTCACTGGATGCCACTGAGAAGAATCTGGCTCTGTCTTCTTTACTCCCATCCATCAGTATTTATTCATAGTGGTATAGAGCCTTTTCTTCTGCAGGCTGAAGAATCCCAGCTCTCAGCCTCTCCTCTTGTGACAGATACTCCAATCTGTTAAGGAACTTAGACCTATTCTTCCTGGGTTCCCGTAAGTTTCTGCAATTACAAGCAAGACTGTTATTAGAGTTCTTTGAGACTTGCGTGGAAGGATTATTGGAGTGCGTGCAGCCAGTCTCATGGATTTATTCTGCTGGAGTGCTGCTCCAAAGAGCATTCTTAGGTGCCAGTATTGGCCTGAAGTCCTTCCTTCTTCAATTTTTCATAGACCTAAAAATATTGAAAGTACTGGCAAGCTAACATCATGCCTGCCTTGCTGATTGTTTCAGAAACTAATTGTGGTAACTTGATATTTTAAATTTAGTCAAGGCTCGGTTTTCATTTGAAACAAGATATTTGGACAGATGCTGGCTAGCCAGACTCATTCCCTGATTTCCTTGTGTTTATTTCAAGTAGATGGGAACTTTACTTTGGAATCAGTATTCTAGCAATTAGTGTTTTTTGGGTTTGTTTTTCTTCCACTATTTTTCCAAGCTTATTGAAAAGTTGCATGTAAGTTTTTGCAGTGTTTTACAGCATGTATTGTGATGGATAACACCAGGGCTGGTGTAGGGTTTAGCAGCAATTACTTACTAGTATTTACTCAGAATGTTGCAATTTTGCATATAAAATTGCTTCATTAAATGTATTTATTCATGCGTAAATGAGAAATGAGGGTATGTGCTGGTCTGTCTGCTTCCTGGAGTAGTTCTCTTCACACCTTATACTTAGCAGAAACTCTGTGTGTGTCCAAATTGCATTAAAAATTTTGAAGACCCCTTAGTTGTGCAACAAAAGAGCCTTTCTTGGCTAATGCGATGACAGTGTCGCGTGCTTTTGGCTTTCCTTTCAGCGCTTCTGGGGAGCCAGCTTTATTTTTTATCAGCCTTGGTGAAATAAAAAATTATTGGTTTTGCCTTTTATGTTGGCTTTGCAGGGGAGAAATGTGAATGAATCCTTGAAATAACTGGCTTGTATTTGAAATGAGTCAATTTCAGGAAGGGATCGCTGCAGTGGTTACCTAGTATTTTAATGAAATAAATCTGTATTTACAGTTTGTGGTAATTCAGGCCTTTCATCACTTTGCGGAGCTCCCACGGTGTTCATTGAGTGCAGCTGCTGTCCCTCTGGTTTCAGTAGGCCTGGAGTGCCTCGGGACCCTAGTATGCTCACCATCCAGATGTAGTGACACTCTCACACATCCGCTGTGGAGGGGTGCCAGCATGGACATACGATTGTCATAAATTTGTAATGCCCATACTGTGCCAAGAAAAATTGCGTCTGTCATATGGCCTTTCTTTGCTCCATGGTTCACGATTGATCCAGAGGAGCTGCTGTTTTCATTTACTTTGCCTATAGCCATAACATTCTTAGTGAAGAGCGCAGATTATATAACGAGATGCATAACCTTTGACTAGGGTTTAAATTTGGAAATACGGAAGAGTTTGGAAACTTCAGACTGTTTTAGTTATTAAATTGCATAGCTAACATCATCGCTTAGTTGAGATGGTCTTGCAGCAGATCACATCTTTAATGCGTTATTAGGATCACATAGAGGGCTGGATATTGCTGAGCCTTCATTATAGCTTTCCCTTGCTATGAAGGGGTAAAACAACAAAACTTTTCATAGGCTAAATCCTGTAGTCCCCAGAAGCCATTGGCCTTGGAGAGGAAATGCTCGTTCTACAATTGGTGTCGTATTTGTGCAAAGTTACAACCGAGTAAATTGTTGAAAGTTCTCGTCTTACTGAAGTTCTTCGACCACATGCTGTGTTGTTTGAAGGCCCCTAGTTGTGAAATTCTGATTTCTTCTATACAATTTAGTTATATTCTACAGTAATTCTGTGTATAGATATATAATTATTCTATAGAATTATACTACAGTTAAACTGTATACATTCTCATACATGCATAGGTAATTGATGCTGTCTATGTCCATATCAAGTTAACTGTCTTAGCTTTTGCCATAGTATGACTTCCCTAAGACTTTTTCTGTCCACGTGTTTTGCTTTCCTGCATAGTAAGAAATTTTTGATGAGGAAAAAGTATTGCAAAGTAAAAGGACCCTTAAAATTGTGCTTTGTGTAGGCTTTCTAAACCTAACTTATAATTAAACATGGTGGTTTTCTGGTAACTCTCGTAGTTGAGAGAAATGCTGATTACTTCTTTAACAGTGTTTCAAATCAGTTGATAATACATTAGTGTTTTGGTTTGGTTTTTTTTTTTTTTAACATAATTTTTATAGGTGGGTATCTCTAAGGACTTGGATTTCTGTCTTTTGATGCTGGAGAATCTTAATTATTTTTGGGCACATGGAAACATGGGTTTCTTACATTTTTGAAAATGTGATAGCATGAGTTTAATGTTGGATCTACACTTTTGGATATTTATTGTTACCTCTATGTCTGGGCTCTAGTCAAATGTGTTTAGGGTTTTGTGTTTATCTTTTTTTTTTTTTTTTTTTTTCCTCTCTCTTGTTCTCATTGCTTGTGAGTAACACAACATGTGGATGGGTACCACCTACGCATTTATCTACGACTTAATAAATAAAACTGATTAACTTGAATTATTTAATTACTTCAATTTACAATCATCATTCTTGGTTGCTCTATGAGAAAATATAGAAAAATTTTAAAGGATGAGCTGTTAAGGTGCTGTCCCAACAGTCTTAGCATGCCGCATAGCTCAGGTGCGGATAAGATGGAGGTGGAAATTACTGTCACTGCTGAATGGCAGCATAAGAGCAACGTACATTGATGCAAGTTTCTAGGAAGCTGAAGTATGCTTACTAGGAACACACTAAGTGTGTACATGTGTGTCAGTTCTCAATTTGTTTCTTATAGTCAAATTAACTGTCTGCCTTCTGAATCATTAATGCTGCAGATGTGGTAGCTCAAGTGCCGTATCAGTGTAGCTACAGTGAGCTAGCAAACCTTGCTGTACCTGATCCACTTCTGGAAGGATGCAGCTGTAGCTGTATGCTCCTGGGTGTGTATTGTAGGGATGCCGTTAGTTCCCTGTAGGTCATCTCAGCTCTGGGTGACCTTACTAGGTCAGTTCATGATGCTTTGTGGAGGCAGGCTTTTCTGTCTTCCCTGCAGTTGTGAGGGTTATTGTGTTGAGCTAAGGCCCATGCCATGCATTTAGATCTTGCCCCTGCTGTGATAAACCATAGTGCCTGGAAATAGTACCAACCCTCACATAAGTATGCTTAATTTAACTAATTTAATTCAGTTAAATTTAAACTGACCTGACCCCAGCAGAGCTGCTGAGCTTAGTCCATGCTGAAGTACTGTTTCTGGGGAGGTGGTGTTGCCTCAAGCATGACACCAGGCCTAAGCTAGCTATGTGCTTTGATGCTAGTAATCTACCTAGTCATCTGTAACGTGTGAGGGGAGCATTATACTGTGATACTTGCAGGTCCTGCTACACTGCAACTGTTGTTATATGGCAGGATTAAAGCCGTGGAATATCTGAGTGGTGCACTTCTCAGTTCATCTAGGGATGTTTTGGTGTTGTGGTTTTTTTCTTCCTCTTACCTTGAATAACAGATTGTCTGTACTGGAAACAGAGGTGGAGAAGTGTCAAAACACGAATAAAGTGAATGGATTGGGGGGAAGAAGAGGTGAGGCAAAACCCTGGGGCAAATTGTTCTCTGTATATACAGCATCTGAAGTGTTGAGTAAGCTAAATTAAGCACCAGCCAGATGTTACTTACTTACATCACTCTGTCCAGCTTTGGCATAATGACAGGAATCCTATCTTTATGTGGATGAAGTGATCTTGAAACACTTCTGCGTTGGGTTAGGTAGGTGCTAGCTCTTTCAGTATTGATTAAAAGAATATTATCTATCCAGTTGTAATAAAGACAGATGCTGACTTTATGAACTGTATTAAAAGTAACTTCAATTCTGAGATTTTTCAGTAATTTTTCATGCAGTAGTTGTCTTTTCATGCTACTAAAATAAACATCATATTACTTTAAGTAACTTCCCCCCCTTCCCTCCCTGAATTTAAGTGCTTTTTATGCTGAAAATGCTATCTTAATTTTAAAACAAAATGTTGCACTCCTTGTATTACAAGAAAAGGTTAAAATATTAACTAATTTTTGATTATGCTGTATTGTCTTTTTAAAGCTAAAAATTATCCAAAAGAGGCTGATTAAAAGGCCGAATGTCCTTGCCTGATACTCATGCTGTTAAGGTGTGAAGTCTTAGTAACAAGGAGGTGTATGCTCACTTCAGTGTATCTGACAGTTGGAGGTGATAAGCAAGCCCCGTGTTACGTGGTCAGAGTAAAGAGAAAAAATTCCTGGTGGATTCTGCATTTCAGTGAGCTACCAGGATAATGTTTCAAGTCAGACACAGCATGATTGTGAGCCTCTGTTAAGGGTAAAGTATATGCAGACTGAAAACTTAATGTCATGTAAACAGAAAGTCAAAAAGAGCGTGAGATTTCTGCTTGATTTAAAAACAAACCAACCAACACGAGGGAGTTCCTTCGTAACTGATATTAAAAGCATATCAAAGAAACTTATCAATTTTTCACTTTAAAACATTTCTACCATAAAACTTGTCTCTCTCTTAAAATCATTCGTGTTTTGAATTTTTGAATATGAATGAGGTTCATATTTTGAACAGCTGGGAGAGCATATGTGACAAAAATGTTTCTGCTGTAATGCACATAGCTTTGAAGAACTGGTGCTGTTTTGAGTCAGGAGAAGATACATAGCTCTTACTAGGCGTGCTGGGAGCCGTCAAGGATTTTAGCTATCTTTTATATGCTTACCTGAATTCTGCTTTCAATTGGACAGGCTAATTTCACTCCAGATATATGTAGATCGTATCTTGTGAAATAGTGAAAACCTTAGAGGCAAGTATTTTTAATGATTTTTTTTTTTGACACACTTGCACATCCAGTTTCAAGAGGTACTGGCAGGCTACTGTCATATTTGGTTAACAGGCTCTTAGAAGCAGACTTCTGGGAGTCACTTCAATATTTGTCCAAAAAGCTTTTGTATGAGCAACTTTCTCAAACTTTGTGAATACGCAGTATGTGGTTTCAAGCAGTCTGTCAGAAGTCTCTAACTACTGATGGTTGATGCCATAACTCTTCCTGAACGAAGATGATTTGTCCCTTTCTTTTCTTCTTTCTTTGCTTCTTGCCAGGAATAGTGAAGTCAAAGGTGAAATTCATTCCCTTGGCAGCTTAAGTTCTGGCTTTCCAGCGCTTGAATAAGATTGTGTATGTATATAGTATTTAATAGAAACCTCACGACTATTTTGTTTTGTGTATTGCCAAAACAGCTTTGGTCAGAAAGGCGCTCAAATAATTTTATTAGAAACAAAAGAGAATTTTGTTGGAAAATCTATTTTCACTGCCAGAGGAGTGATGGGTTTTCTCAAGTGTACTTCAGAATAAGAGTTCTCCTACTGTACTGCAAGTGATAGAATTTGGTATACTTTAGGACTAGCTGCGGTACTACACATGGCTTATATTACTGAGTGATGTGAAACGTAAGCTGTTAATATTTTGTCCTGTATATTTGCTCTCCTTTTTTTTAATTCTAGGTATTATACTTTGCAACAGAATCCCAAATGTTTACTAGCTGAATAAATCTATTCTCCTTGTTTCTTTAAACGAATTCCATTTAAAGCTAGCTTTTATCCTGCTGTTTGACCAAGAGCTTAAAAATGTCTTGTATCTAGTATTACATGGATTAATCATACGTCCTTAATTTTGTTTCTGGAGTTCCAATTGTCTCATCTTTGTGTTGTCTTAATGTTGTCTTGCTGATGGAGTGCTCAGTTGCCCTTTTAAGGATGTATTTGTACAAATGTTAAATTCATAAGTGGCCTGTGTTGATTGGACTGTGACTTGTGGACCATCACTGATGTGTTATCCACTTGCGTTGCAGTGGAGTTGAAAATAGAAATCTGTGACAATCCCTCTGTCATGGCAAGTTGATTTATCAGTCGTTCCATCCTTTCTGAAGAATTCTGAAGTCCTTTTATTGCAGTCCTGACTCACTTGGATTTCTGCTCAGAAATTTACGTTCAGAAATCCAATAATTTAGTTTTCTCTTGGTATTTTCTGTCCCTTCCAAAGTGCATGTAGGTTTCCTTATTAAACGCTTAACTTCAGCTCTATAACCATTCATCTGAGGCATTTCTGGTGTGCTTGAGTCAGCATTACATTTGGCGATAGCTCCAGAGCTGGAGAGACATAAAATGCACTGGACAGTAGATGTTGATCCGACTAGTTTATTCAGGGCCAGCAGATGAGCAGAAGAGTACAATCTGCTTCTAACCAAAATATGTCTTTGGGGATCGCAGCTAAACCAGTTTTAACATCTCCATTCTGAATTTTGTCAGGTTTGTACTCTTAGAGAACTGTATGCATGCCTTAACACCCCCCCATCACCACCCTGTGTGACTGTCTGAATTTTTAGTAACTTATAAGCAGTGTGTTTTCTCTGAGTTGGTTTTGAGCTATTCTGAAAACATTTCTTAAATTGTTTTGCTTGAACTGGCATAGGTTCTTAGCTCTCTGCCTTCTCACTCCCCACCTTTTCTATTTTTTTTTTTCCCCTCTGGAAATCAGTCATGAGAAGAAAGTGGCATGTTAACCTAATTCAAAAAAGCAGTGTCTTCTGCTTCAAGTAGAGTCCCTACTAATTTTTCTATTGGAGTGCTAGACTATGATTAATGATGCACACTCTAGAGATACCCGAGTCAATAAGGTCATTTGCCAAGGGCGTTTCTAGGTCTCAGAGTGGTTTTGCTTCCAGAAGGCTGCACAGTCTTTGGCCTTTTCATGAAAAGTATTATGTTGTGGCCAGTTCACTTACTCTGTGCATTCATTTTTCAATGATATAAGGGACCTGCAAAGCATATTAATGCGGGTGGTGGTTTTGCAGCAAAAAGGCTTATTCATAAAAAAACAAAGGTATTTGTCACGAGTTTTTAAATATGATACTGCTTGGAAGGTGGATGTGAATGCTTGCTGTGTGTAATATCGCTCAGGCTGATGATTGTACCCAGACAAAATGTTAAAATAGTCCCATTACTTTCAAAAGTAATTTAAGAAAACTTGTTGATATAAACTCTTGCTGGGTGGAAAATTGGTCCATCTTGCAGTGATGTGTTCCCAGGCATTTCTGGGCACAAGTTCCTTCTGTGTTGTCACTAGAAGTGTCCAGCAGGCTCTCCAAAGCCACTGTGCAGATGCAACAACTTTCTGAATGAGTCGTCTTAAAAACGTACTCCTACTCCTAGCTATTTTAGTTTTACTGGGAAATGAGCATGTTCTTTTGCATACCTGTAGTGTCAGTCATACTTTTAACTTTGCAGAAAAGGAACAGCTGCTCTCCAGGTGAAGAGTCAAACCTACAGTCCCTGTTCCCTTTCCCACCCACTCAGTTCCCTGCAGCACTGGAAAAGTAATTACAATATCGTTAAGGTTTAGCCATTTCTTTTTATTAATTCATATGTGTGCTTATACTTAACTTCTCTGCCTTGTAGGTCACAGGTGGCAATTTTACTGTATAAAACAGAGTGGTCAGTACTTATTAATGGGGTTGGACTTTCTTTCCTGTTAGGTTTGGTATTCACCCCGTGGCTGGCCGTATGCCTGGTCAGCTGAACGTACTCCTAGCTGAAGCTGGTGTTCCCTATGATATTGTACTGGAAATGGATGAGATCAATGAAGACTTCCCAGGTTAGTATGTGAGCTATAAGTTTCCAGTAGATTGGATTTGATCTTGTCAATTTTCATTTGTTTCTGTTTTTACATTGCCCAAGGATTTTAAAAATAGAAAATCTGATTCAGGCCGTTCGGTTTACCTTTGTGCCTCATTGTCGTACCATTGTAGAGGAAAAGAGGTCTTTCTCTTGCAATTTGAGTGCTCTCCCAGCTGATGGCAGGTGAGCACAGAGGAATACAAGAAATAGCCTGACTCAGAAGCAGAAAACTGAGAAGCAAAGAGTACAGATAGGTAAATCAAAGGGAAATATTGAATGCAGGAGTACAGAAAAAAGTAGATATTGAAGGGAGGTTAAATAGGCTTGTGAAACTTGTTTCCTCCAGAACCAAGTGAGCAGTCTGGGGTTTTTTTAATTGCTTGAAGCTGTGAAATAAATGACAAATGCGTTGTCTTTTTTATCACTGTTACTGTTCCATACAGGAAAACTACTGTTACTTTTTTAGGTCAAGTGTTGTGGATGACTTGATCCTGTTATGTCTTGCAAACTGGTATAGCATTGTACAAACAACTTCTTCCTTTCTTATATCTTTATTTAAAAATCAGAAAGTTGACGGTAAAAGGTTTTTTGAAAGAATATTCAAAGGAAAAGCCAGGCACAAAGAGATTTGAAGGTGATGATGCTATGTGTGTATGAAACTACATTTAAATATCGTAGATTTAACTTTTGAGTGGTGGACTCATCTAATGAGTCCCTTGGAATGGGATTGTGGATGCTTGCAGTTTACTTTAGGTAGTTGGTAGCATTGCCTGGTAAGTTTGTAAAATATTTGTGAATGAAATCCCCATAAATGTTTGTAGAGTGCTTACGATAAGGGGTGGTTCTGCCTCTAAAGATCGGATTTAACATAAAAATTAAAATTTTAGATATTTTTTCACCAGTTTTATTTTCTTTGTCTTGCTGCAGATACTGACTTGGTCCTTGTAATTGGTGCAAATGATACAGTTAATTCAGCAGCTCAGGAAGATCCGAACTCTATCATTGCTGGAATGCCTGTTCTTGAGGTCTGGAAGTCCAAACAGGTGAGATTAACAGAGTTGCATTAGCACCTACCTTAGGTAACATGCTTTTAAAAACATGGTTTATAGGATAAGCTAACGAGGTTCTCCTACCATTCTGATTTCCATGAGAAGCTTTTCTGCAAGGTGTCAAACAAAACAGTATTTTGGAAGTGTAATGCACTGTTCATAATTTTATAATAATCAGCAAGTGCTGTAGTGAGACTAATGATCATTGTAGTAGGAAAGACCAATGAAAATACTTCTACTAAAAAATGTGATTAGAATAAATGATTTTCTGCTCACATCTGCAGACCTGAAGCATTTCTATACACATATCTGCTTGTTTAAGTTTATAGGTGGTTTGACTGACAACTTTAATATTGAGGTGAAAATACAAGAATGAATAATATGCTTAAATAAAAAAAAAACAACCAAGCAATGACTGGCTGGGTAGAGTAGAGAGCTTAGTCTGTCCAGATTGAACTGACGGTTTAGTTACCTCACTAGTGTTGCTCTTTGAAAGCAGCATCGTCTGATGTAAACTACATATGCGTGAGTTGCCTTGATGTGAAATCTTTGATCTCTGGTTCTGAATCTAGTCATAGCCCATTCTTCTGTGGGTTAACCATTCAAGTACTTGGAATTGTAGGCATATACATTTATCAGTGTTTTGTGTGTAGCTATGTGTTGCAATTTGAGAAATAAATGTGTACATGGTTAAAGTTGGTAAAGCTTCACAGTTTCTCTGTGAAGGTGCCATGCTTAAGTAATTTGACATTTAATAGCTAAAACTGTCTGAAATTTATTTTAGGATTATTTTATTTTTAAATCCCATGTATAAAATTACACAGACTAATAGTACGTAAAAGTAGTAATGTGAACACTCATCTGAATTGCAGTGCTGTTAGGCAACTGCGTTCTTAAAATAGCTCAAAAATAAAATAGCCTCAGAAACCTTGTCACGGTTTCATCTGGGACAGAGTTGATTTTCTTAGTAGCAGCTGGTGTAGTGCTGTGTTCTGGGTTTGGGTTGAGAATGGTGTTGATGGCAAACCGGTGGTTTTGGTTGCTAAGCAGTCAAGGCCTTTTCTGCTCCTCACATTGCCTTGCCAGCCAGCAGGCTGGGAGCGCGCAAAAAAGTTGGGAGGAGGCACGGCTGGGACAGCTGACCCCAGCTGACCAAAGGGCTATTCCATGCCATATGACATCATGCTCAGTATATAAAGCTGGGTGAAAAGAAGGAAGGGGGGACATTCCAAGTTAACAGCATTTGTATTCCCAAGTAACCATTAGGTGTGATGGAGCCCTGCTTTCCTGGAGATGGCTGAACACCTGCCTGCTGATGGGAAGCAACGAGTGAATTCCTTGTTTTGCTTTGCTTGTGTGCAGGGTTTTTGCTTTACTTATTAAACTGTCTTTATCTCAACGCATGAGTTTTCTCACTCTTCTGATTCTCTCCCCCATCCCACTGGGGGAGAGTGAGTGAGCAGCTGCGTGGTCGTAGTTGCTGTCTGGGGTTAAACTGTGACAGTCCTTTTTGGTGTCAAATGTGTGGAGCCGAAAAGGACTGTCGTGGTTTAACTCCAGCCAGCAACTAGGACCACATAGTAACTCACTCGCTCGCCTTTCCCCCCAAGAAGGTTAGGGAGAAGAGGGAGAAAAGGAGGGCAAAGGGGGGAAAAAAACACTTGGGGGTTGAGATGAAGACAGATTAATAGAACAATAACAGAAAAGGAAACTAACCACAATAATAATAATAAAGGCAAAGGAATATACAAGACAAAAGTCATCCTCACTGCCCAGTGAATTGGTTGCCCAGCCTGACCTGAGCAGTGATCACAGATTCCCACCACCCCACCAACGCCCATTTATATGCTGAGCATGATGTCTATGGTACGGAATACTGCTATTGCCCATTCTGTCTGTGCTCCTTCTCAGCTTCTGTGGGAAGCTGGAAAAAGTCCTTGAATACTATAAACATCACCTAGCAACAACTAAAACAGCATGCATTATTGACATTCCTTTCATACCAAATCTGAAATATAGCAGCCACTAAAAAGAAAATTAACTCTATCCGAGCTGAAACCAGGCCAACCTTCTATGTTGTAATCATCAGTGCCCATCTTGCTTTGGCTTATTACATGGAATAAAGTAAAAGCTTATGCATGTGTGGCAGCTGCAGTCTCTTCATCTGATATCTAATATTGTGTTTAACAATTAAATGTTTCTGAAACTGGTCTGGCTATCAATTTGTCGGCTATATTAAAATTTGAAATACAGTTTTGAAGCAGTAAGCTATTTCGGCCCTATTTCGACCCTATTTCGGCCAGGGATCTCTCTTCCTCTCCCTTAGTTTGTGGAGGTTGTTTTTTTGTTGTCTTTGTTTGAGGGGGAATGGTGGTTGGTCTTTGCTCTTTCAAACATGAATTCTTTATGTGCAGGTCATTGTAATGAAGAGATCTTTGGGAGTTGGTTATGCAGCAGTGGACAATCCAATCTTCTACAAACCCAATACTGCCATGTTGTTGGGAGATGCTAAGAAGACTTGTGATGCCCTACAGGCCAAAGTCAGGGAGTCGTATCAAAGCTAAATACTGATTTATATTCCATTGATGATTGTGACTACAGTCATGTAAAACAAGAGTTAGAAGAATCTCTTACTTAATGCAGCCAACATTTCGGGAAGACTGCATTGACTCCTAGGAGATGTAGTTCACTCGGGGAATGTAGGCTTTTATGAGAGGGTGGGCACATTAGCCCTTCAAACTAAATCTCCCATGAGGCAATGCATTAAAAAATGAAAACATGCTTTTTAAGGTTAAGATTGAGCTGTTAGAAGCAGGGACTAATGACTCATGGTCACCTTTAAGTAGTTATTGGCTTCTTCCTCCTAACTGTCTGTACTTCTGTCATGGAAATTCACTAAAAAAATACTGTGCCAAAGTTGCATTCTGTGTTATCAAAACTGTTCTTTGGCCAGTACGGAGAAAATAACTATTTATTTCATCAAAACTTAAATCAAAATTACAAACAGGTGCAAATAGATGCTTACATGATTTGAGATTCTAAACATAATATTCTGTTAAATCTCTATAGAAAATTGAACTGTTTCTTTTGTGGATTCTGTGGATGCTGTGAATCAAGAACATTTTAGGAAAGTCCTTTAAAATACAGTTCCACTTTTTTGTAGTGCCCACTTATATTACGTAAAACAAAACACAGGATTTCAGGGACCTACCAAGTGATCTTCAAGCCTGACAAGGAAATGTACACCTACTTGTACTTCTTAATTGTTTTAAGCAGCTGCTAAATTCTCCATCTTTTCCAGTTGTTGCCTTTTTAAGTGAGGAAAGATGTGGTCGCGTTCTGCACTGGCAAAACATCTGGATACCTGATCTGTTAGCAGAATTTGGACCATAGTGTTTCAGTTTTTGTTCACTTAAACTTTTAACTGTATTTGCTACTTTAAAATTTAGTGATGTTTTCTTAATTAACGTTTTTATGATGCTGGAAAAGGCACTTCTGAACATTTTTAAGATTGCTGGAGTTTATTAGAATTTTTCTAAATAAATAAGCTATTGTTTGGACAGCACAGAAACATACCAAACTTAAAATCCAGTGTTTTGATTATTTGATTTCTTCCTAATCTAATTGAAAGCACTGTTAAATTCCCATAATAAGTTCAGCAAAGAATTAAATTAAATTATGACATAGATTGCTGTTTTGTTTTTATTATGTTAAGTGTTCTTGAGTGGAACTCAAATATTTGCTTAATAAAGTGAGTTTTATCATGTTTCCATGCTGATGTAGCAATTGTCTGTGGTGACAAAAGCTAATTAGAAATAGCTGTACTTGTGTTAAAGCATTCATATTGGGGATAAGAAACTATTATGAAGTAAGCCTTGAACTTAATCCATCTTGATTAATAGAACAAACATTCTTTATTACACCATGTATAGAGACCTCATAAAATATAGTATTTCTACTTAGCTACCTCTGTTTTTATGTGAACATCAGTTAAAACGCAGACTTTGAACAGGTAATGCATTAAGAAATGTAACGATGTATGAAAGAAGCTACCCTTTTTACAAATCTCTTTTATATAATTGAAATAAAAATTATCATGTAAGCATTAATATGTTGTACACTGCAGGAAAAGACTTGTAATTAAATTTTAATTTAAAACATTGCGGCAGCTATATTTGAATGTATTATGTATGGCCTCTTGATTTCATTGCATTCAGCTTTTCTTTTAGGCCTGCAAAAATAGGAGGGAAATGGGAGAAGGCAAAAGACAAGGAAATAATCCTCTCTCTCCCTCCCTCCTAACTAAGCAAGAAAGGGGATTTGAAGGGATTTAACATCCTAAAATATTAACTTTTGCTTTGTCAAAGTTGAAGTATCTAACTGCGGTATGCAACATGTCTCTGCTTATAAGTAGCTAATGTCAGACTTAGCTTTTCTTAAAAAAAAAAACCAAAAAAATAACAAAACAAACCCCAGAACAAGGGGGAACGCTTCTTTTTTTTTCCCCCCTCTTTGTATTTGGAAAAAACCCCATACTGTTATGTTGAATCAGAGGTACCAGTGTTATCTTTAAAACTATGCTTTACCATGGAACACCCGGTAATTGTTGAAGTGCTAATAAAAAGTCACTTATTTTTCTTTATCGATTACTGTCTCTTTTCTCTTCTGTTGTGTTTCCTGAGTAGGTAAGTAGTCTGAGATTCTGTCTGGGAGTTAGAAGATCAAAATACCACTAAGGGTATTGAGATTGAAGAATATAATGAAAAGGAATCAGTGAAAGATGCATATTTCTTTTCTTTTTTTAATTTGAATGGTTCTTTAAAATACTCATTCTAGGTATGACTGATGTCACCTGTCTGTAGCAACTTCACTATGAGCTTTTCTAGTAAATTAGGAGGGCTGGACAACTTCTGAGAACAGTTGATCCCAATATGTGTTGCCTTTTTGACTTAAACAAAACAAAACAAAAATGTAAGAACTAACTTGGCTGAGTACTTCATTTTCCATTGGCTGAGGTGTGACATGAATCCTATCCCTTTGAGCCTGATACTGTATAAATTTGCTTCAGTTCTTAGTAACTTAGTTCTACAAGATTGTCAAGTTGATTGTTGTGATGATTTCAGTTTCTGCCTTCAAAGTGAATGATGAATAATGTTAGCCATCTGATAATCTGTTCAATTATATCATTGCGCAAGTCTGACACGTAGCTTTCATGTTTTTCTCAAGCTTTGGTCAAGCTGAGACTTGAGTTCTCTTTCAGAGGCTGCAGCCTGGCATTGATTTATGGGGTAACCTCTCTTCCCTCTTGATTGAGCAGCCTACCTGGGAAGCATATACCTACAGTGTATAGATTTATAGTCTGACAAATGGTAAAGCCATAGCCTTCGTCCTTTTGTGGATCTGACTGCTAGTTTGAAGGTTTTACTCTGTCTACCCAGCTCCAGCTACTTATTATCACCCAAGACGTATTTACTCTAGCCTGCCTCATTATCACCCAAGAGGTATTTACTCTAGCCTCCCTCAAGCAGGCTATGAAAATCTGTTCTGATAAGATCATGGCAAAGTAGTGCAGCAAGAACAAAAGGAGAGGATGGAGGACACAATAATCTCTGTTCAGCTGGTGGGCCTTTTTCACTTTGCAGTATGTGTCCATGGCCATGAGACACCTTGGATCTTTGTTTTTAATACAAGTTGTTGCACTACTAAAGTTACAGAGGAATTTAGTTTGGAAGGATCTTCTAGAGATAATTTGGTCCAGACCCTTGGTGCAAAGAGATCTAATTTGATCAGATTCTTCCAGGCTGTCACTTGGAACATCTCCTGGCTGGAGATTGCACAGCTTCTCTATTCCCCTGTTCCAGTGTTCGAGTCTTTCCATTGTGAACAATTTTTTTAAAACACCTAATTGGAATTTTCTTTGCAATTTATGTGCATCACCTAGCCTAATCTTGTTACTGTACAGACAGACTAGAGTCTATTTTCACCATTGTCTGGTGGAAAACAACAGGAGGATTCTGCCCTTGTCCTTCTAAGGCTGACAAACCCAGTTCTTTCTGTTTCTCTGTGTATGTCATGCGTGAATGATGGCTCCCAGTTTGGCTCACTTCAGGTTGTCAATAGTTTCTTGTACTGGACACACTAATCCAGGCGCAATCTCACAAGTACGAAGTGCCGGGAAGTCAGCACTTCTCTTACCTGCTGGCTTTATGCTTACTGATGCAGCCCAATGTACAGTTGGCCTTTGCTGCAAGGTTGTGCTGCTGTTCTGTGTTCCATGCTGGTCTCATGGGACCATCTTGTTTTCTGCAGAGCTGGTTTCTGGCTAGTCAGCCCCAACTCTTTACTGTTTTACGGGGTTTTTCCATCCTGAGTAATGGACTTTGCATTTGCCTTGGAACTTGATGAGATTCCTGTCAACCTGTTTCTTAGTCTGCTGAGGTCCCTCTGGCAGCCGTACCCTCTGCTATAAAGTTTGTTCCTGCAGTTTGCTAAAATCTGTAAGTGTTTTGTGAGTGCTTTCCTTCCCATTGCCCAGGTCAGTAATAAAGATACTGAGCCCCTCATGAATGCTACTGGTACTTTACCGCTAGCTGGACTTCATACTGTGATCACAACCATTTGAGTCTGGTGCACCAGATAGATAGGTTTTCCGTGTAGCAGTGCAGACTATGACACTAATGTGCCTGGATGCTGTGCGAAACCTTGTCAAAGGCCACGTTAAAAATCAAGGTATGCAACGTCCATTGGTCTTCCTGTGTCCACAGGGTCAGCCGTCTCACCGTACAAGGCGGGCAGGTTGGTCAGGCATGATTTGCCTGTGGTAAAATCGTGCTGCCTGTTCCTCATCACCACCTCTTTCATGAAGTTCCCAGGGGAGCTGGCTGTGTAATCTGCCCAGTGTCATGATTAGGCTGCCTGGCCTGTTGTTTCCTTGTCCTTCCCTTTGCCCTTCTTGAGCCAGCTATTAATTATTCAGATCAAAAATTAAATTGTAACTCTGTAACAGCTGCTGTTTCTAGGAAATACAGTGTTTACGTTCTGTCCTGAGAATTCCGAAGTTCTGCTTTGTGCTTGTAAATTGGCTTTGTAACTTTTTAAGTAGGGGAATTTCACTGATTAGGAAATGATGAATGTGCAGTTACGTGATCTATTAATCTGTCAGTCTGTTTCTCAAACTCTTGCTTTAGTCTGGAATTTTACAAACCATATCATAATCTAATGAGTCATACGTATCCTGCCATGTTGGTTCCTTGTAGCAAGCATGTAATCCTGGTCCATTCAAATAGGGAAACTGGGGACTGAACCTACTTTTTAATTTTAGTTTGAATAAAAAGCTGGCTTTTGCAGTGAATCACAGTTTTGGTTTTTTTTCCACTTGCTAAATTTTGGTTTCCGTTGCAGAGCAGCCTTGGAGCACACAGACCTGGATGCTTTTGAAACTAAGCTAGAAGGTGTGTTAGAGCTGTGGATGAGCATTCAGTTTGTAGGACCAGCACAGTAAACATCCTCAAACGCATAGGAGTGGATTTCATATCCTCAGCACTGAGTGCCTTGTTTGCCATGTTTGATTCTGTTGTGCCAAAATAATTGCTAAAGTAGACCTCTAGATTTCCAGAGCATAAGCGAGAATGAGATGGTATAATTTACTTTCTTCCATTCTAAGGTTTAATTATTTGTAATAAGTTAAACTAAAAAAAAAACAAAAAACAACACCCCAAAACAAAAAAAGCTTTTTGCTCCACTAGCACATGAATGCTTTTGTGTAAGCTTTCAAATTCTTCAGGAAAACTTTACAGGAAGGCATTCGAATACTAGGGCATTCGGGTACTCTGTTCTGTACCTAAGCAGTGCAGTTCAAATACTCACTTCATCAGACTTGCAATGAGTATTGTTCCAATGATATCATGAATGAGGGATTGTTGTTTAAAAAAAAATAAATAAAAAAATCAAAAAATTACAAATGGTAATGACTTCAATTAGTTAGAGCAACTACTCCGTAGCTGCCCAGAGAATATATTATATTAACTGTGTTAGACTAAAGCGATACATGGTTCTTCCATGTACTTCCAATTAAGGGACTAATTTATAGCCCTTATTCTATCATTGTTGTCATCATAATGACATAAGGAAATAAATTTTTCTCCAGTTGCAAAGATAATGAGAAATGTTAGCCAATGAGAAGAGAATGAATGGGAAAAAAATGTTAGAGGAAATGTAACTATTCTGTTTTCTCTATTTCACTTTTGCCTGGAGGCAGATTTTCCCTGAGAATGAAGGAGATCATATTCTTCAATTGAATGTACGCGTAGTTAGTTTGTGTTGTTCCTTTAATGACAGTTGATCAGTTTTATTTTTCCCCATAGGCTCCAAGACAGCATGTGGCCCTGTACATCACTCTAAAACCTGGCACTCCACAGTCCAGTCTTCTGCACAGCAGAGATAATTATAAATTAATACTCAGTGTCACTAACCTGTTAGAAAAATGGCTCTCTGAGTTCTAAGTTCACACTTCTTGACGCTTTTTTGAACTCTGTAGGTTGTACTTCTGCAAAGCAGTTTCAGTTAGACAAGGATGTCGAAAATAACTATTAAATATTATTTACCAACTACAGCTGTCTTTGAAATATTATGTGAAGAAGAGGTATAAAATATGTCTGCTACATGTTTTGAAAATAGGGTCAAAGTGGGTCACAGAAGACAGGGAAGAAATTTTATGTCAGCGAAGTGGTCACACTACGAAGATCAGACCTTTACCTCAAGTGTAAGTATACCTTTGAAAATAAGGTTATACATGATGCAGTTCTGCCTAGATGTGCTGAATATGACATTTACTAACAGTGTGATGTTTTGCAATTAGGTGTGAGACCAGGAAAAGGCCCTGTGTGGCTCTTGACCTTCTTTTCCTGTCCCTTCTTGAGAAAACCCATAAAACTGGTTATTATCCAAACCTTCCCTATTAAAGGAAGGAAGCAACAAAGGAACTGGAGGACAAAAGGGCTGAGGGGTCTTTGCACTCAGTAAGAAGCGTCTTCTGAAAGAAGATTGTGGTTGAACTCTAGCACAGCATGAAATTAAGTTATTCTATTACATGGTCAGTCTAACCCACAATTTAAAAAATCGCTAGCAGAATGGAAACTAACAGCTAGTGAACATAAAAAGCTCAAGCAGATGTTAGAGCTGTCTCAAGCAGTAATAACTAGCAGTTGCCCATTCTCCCTATTAAAATATTACAGATGTGGATAGGGAAAAACCATTTGGTTTTCTGATTTTACATTCTCAGAAGCTCATTGTTGTCATAGGCCATGGTACAATGAACTTAAGTTTTTAAGTGTTTTATGGTGGATTTGTTAATGTGCAGACACAACACAGGAACTTGCCTCTTCTCTAATTTATAGGCACATCCACAATCCTTATTTTTCATCAGCATTCAGTCCCCAAATGCATCCATTGAATGTTACTGTAGTGAACCATATAATATGAGGTGGTCTAATTATATTTGAATTTTAAAACCAGAGAAGAAGTGTAATCAATATAGTGCAATGTCCTAAGTATTGCTATAATTTTCATGTTACATTCCTGATGTGACATTAACTTCTTTTTTTAAACTTCCAGAGGTACCATAAACCACACTTTCTACCTGGTCAATTTGATCTGTGAACAGTGTTAATATTACCCACGGAGCTGCTGAATTTTGTCTGTAAACCTCAGAACCCTGTGGGTTTTTTTCCACAGGGCTATGAAGCAAGAGGTATCTTTTGCCTTTTTACCTACTTGTTCCTTCCTTTTTTGGTTTATGTGAAATCATTATGGCATTGGTATTTAAATGGAAACTCTTGCTGAGGGATCTAATTTCTGTTGTCCTCTGAAGGAGGTCACTTGTGCATATTTTATGAAGTTAATTTTACAGGAAACCATGCAGTAGTCCCGCGTTACTGTCCTGTATCTATAACTCTGTTGCAAGCTAGATAAGAGGCAGCTTCCCATCTCTGCTGTAGACTGACCATTGCGGTTGGTTCTAAAATGTTATTCTGCCACTCTTAACATTTATTTTCAAATACAAACCTGCTCATTTTTCTTTACTGTGAGGGTGGTGAGGCACTGGACCGGGTTGCCCAGGGAAGCTGTGGATGCCCCATCCCTGAAGGTGTTCAAGGCCAGGCTGGATGGGGCTTTGAGCAGCCTGGTCTAGTGGGAGGTGTCCCTGCCCAGGGCAGGGGGGTTGGAACTAGATGGTCTTTAAGGTCCCTTCCAGCCCAAAACATTCTATCATTCATTTGCTCTTTAACATAGCTGTAAATCTCTTGAGTTCATTAGAGATCTGACTAGCATGGATACGGTCTGAATGGGAGATGATATGAATGACAAACTTCCAGTTTAGTTTGGAAACATACCCTAGTGTATTACCTTGGGATTAGCATAGTCGTCATGTTAGGGACATGTCGCGATTCCTCAGATTTATTAAAAAGTTTTTTATTAAGGTTCAGAAAAACAATGTTGGGATGCAGCTGAGGTGACAGTGAAGATCAAAATACAGCTTGAAGAACTCAGCGTAACAAATGGCGTAACATAGGAGGTAAAAAGACTTGCATTGGTTGTCCTGCAGATGTGCTGGGTTGGTCTCCCTGATGAATTGCCGTGGACCCCTCTGGGTAAGAAGGAGGCATCTGAAGTTTTATGTCCTTTGTTGATGACATGACAAATGAGAAAATTTTCAAGAGGGAGTGAGTTTCACTTTTGTTAACAATCAATTCTCTTTCATTCTATTCAGGGACCAGCTCTGTGGCTTTGGGCTGAATAGTTAAATCTCAGTGTTTGGATGGGTGTGATATCCTTCCATCTCAGAAAATGTACAATGACTTACAAAGAGCAACCATTTTTTAAATAAAATAAGTAGTAGTCTTAGCAACACATTGTTTCTGTGCATGCATTCTTCTCAAAATAATTGTCTTTAAAATTGCCAGCTCTTTAAAAGAAGAAAGCTGGATCTTTTACCAGCCAGAACCTGGAATACCTAGTCTCCAGACTTCTCCCGTGTTGCTCTAGTGTTTGTTGGGTGGTATTCTACCATTAGTTTTCAATAGGCCCGTATCAAAGCCTTCCGTGAGTAAAACAACTTCTCACTGCAAATAGCTCTAAAAGCATTCTAGCCTACCCATCTCTTTAATTCAGAAATAAGTTCTAGTATTTGGAAGATATATCTTTGAGAAGGTGTTTTGTTAGAATTGTTCCCACAAGCAATGCTTTTTGTTCTCAAAAAAACATGCTGGTGAGGTGCAAAAGTCAGCATTTGAGATTTAATTTTCAACCGGTATCTTTTTTATTTTATCTTCAAAATATACTGATTTGACCCTCAGCCAGACTTACCTAATAATATATTAGGTTAGGACAGGGAAGTAGCTCAGGTTTTGATCAGTTTGACATTAAGTTTACCATACCTGAAGACTTATGTTCTTTGCAGGAAATACCGAAGCATTCTGCCAGAGTTTAAATTCATTAATATTTTTCCATTTCCAAACAGAGGTAGTATCAACTCCCTTTTGTATATTTAGCTCCAAAAATTGCTTCCCTCATGGCTTTTACTTTTAAGGATCGTTGTAATTGGTTTGGAATTACTCTGATGAACTTGCAATATAACTTTTATTGGGCTCATTTTGTGGGTGAAAATTGGTTTTGGTTATTTTCTTAATTGTCTGTATTTTGTGTTGGAGGAGTTTAATAGGAATGGAAAAGTGGAAAGGAATTACTATAATTTTCAAGCATTAAATTGTGTAGAATACAAGGATAATAGGAAGGAAACAGACAAATAGGAGCTGGGTGTCTAAAGCAGCTTTGTTTGGTTTTTTTTTTTTTTTTTGGTGAAAATTTTACATTTTGTAGATTAAAGTTTCATCAAAATAAAGACACAAGAAGATACTTTATCCAACCTGCATCTGATACTGTATCCACAAAGTTTAGTGCCCCTGATAGGAATTATTTATTATTTGTGTCAGTAATCACAAGCTGTCAAAATAGAGGCACATAAGAAATGTAAATGTTGAGATTTTTATCTTTGAAATACGAAATTCATGCTTTCTGATTAAAGTATAGGTAAAACAAAACATTATTGCCTTACTGGATTGTATTTCTTGTGTAGAAAATACTTTTTTGGGGGCCCAAAATAAGGGGTGGTTGAAAAGAAAGCCCCTTAAAGAACAGTATGATTCAGATCTTTGTGTCCCAGGGAAGGTTTGATACTCTGAGGAGTCCCAGTTTGTCTCGTGAGTGCCCTGTGACAGTAATACCTCTACTTTACAAGAGGCGTTAGGATCTTTATCACCCCAAGCACTATGAAAGTGTTCAGAATGTGGATTATGAGTTGCCACAAAATAAGCACATCTTTAAAAGCTAGTGTTTTGCCATCATTTATTAAAATCCTGTAGGAATAAATGCTGTTGAGGTCCAAATATCGGGGGTAAAGCTCTGTTTGTATATATGTTGGTATATGTAGATGTGAGTTGTCAAAATGTAGGTTTCGGCTTATGTCTATCTCTACAAACACATTTTGCTTGAACATCTAAGACTGTTATGTACGCTGCTGCCTCCTTGCACATTTAGATTTTTTTGAAAGCCTGTTCTAAAAATGTCCAAGTTAGCTCTCTTTGGCTTGTGTTCCCATTACCAATGAGAAATAATCCTTGTGCAGAATATGTAATGACATGACATATCTTCTGAAAAAGACCTTCCCTTCTTGGGAAGTTGGTTGTTGCCATTGCTTTGTGGGCTGTTGTTGTCACAACAGACTAAAAATGAAAAGGAGAGTTGACATCTTTCTTTAGGCAACTGATGTAATTGGGAAAAGAATAGACACATTTTTCAGACCTTGTTTTCTTCTTCTAGTCAGAAATGGCCTTGTACTCAGCTTGAAGGGTGTGTTAACCTGAAAGCTTGTCTGGTTCTTTTCCCAGCTGTATTGTTTGGTCTTACATTATTTCTTCTTACAAAACTTGTTTTCTGCGGTGTGTCAGGCAAACCTGTACCTTCTAATATTTCTTACTGCTATGGGATCTAAAATTATTAAATATTAATGTGTTAGGCCAAGCTCAAGATCCTGCACCTGTGTGGGGGCAATCCCAAGCACAAGTACAGGTTGGGCAGAGAATGGATTGAGAGCAGCCCTAAGGAGAAGGACTTGGGGGTGCTGGTGGATGAGAAGCTCAACACGAGCAGGCAATGTGCGCTTGCAGCCCAGAAAGCCAATTGTATCCTGGGCTGCATCAAAAGAAGCGTGGCCAGCAGGTCGAGGGAGGTGATTCTGCCCCTCTACTCTGCTCTGGGGAGACCCCACCTGGAGTACTGCGTCCAGCTCTGGAGTCCTCAGCAGAAGAAGGACATGGACCTGTTGGAACGAGTCCAGAGGAGGGCCACGAAGATGATCAGGGGGCTGGAGCACCCCTCCTATGAGGAGAGGCTGAGGGAGTTGGGGTTGTTCAGCCTGGAGAAGAGAAGGCTCCAGGGAGACCGTATAGCAGCCTTTCAGTACCTAAAGGGGGCCTACAGGAGAGATGGGGAGGGACTCGTTATCAGGGAGTGTAGCGATAGAGCAAGGAGTAACAGTTTTAAACTGAAACAGGGTAGATACAGATTAGATACCAGGAAGAAATTCTTCATGGTGAGGATGGTGAGACACTGGAACAGGTTGCCCGGAGAAGCTGTGGATGGCCCATCCCTGGAGGTGTTCAAGGCCAGGCTGGATGGGGCTTGGAGCAGCCTGGTCTAGTGGGAGGTGTCCCTGCCCATGGCATGGGGTTGGAACTAGGTGATCTTTAAGGTCCCTTCCAACCCAAACCATTCTATGATTCTGTCTGGTGCGCTTTTCTGGCATTCTTAAATGGCTTCGCACATGTTTCTCTAGCAGCAAAGTTTGTTAACCTTCTCATTTTACATCCTACAATTTAAAATGGAATGCAGATGTTACACACCAAAAAAAAAAATGAAGGATTTACTGTAAGTAAGCTACAGCAAATGAGGGAAGTTACACCTGCATGGTGAATAGGTAGAGGATATTTCAAGGTAGAAAAAAAAGGGCAAAGTTCTTTAAATTCTATATTATGTTTTCTATCATTTGATGTCTTTCAGACCAGAGTACTTGATTTGGCTATTTTATCAAATACTCCTTTAAAATTAACTAAAATACTTCAGTCTGTTACAGAATTACATAGTTTATAGCATTCTCTTATTATTTAACTGGTTTCCAGTCTGTATCATGCTCATCGATGACAGAATTAGGTAAAATAAAATGAATGCCTGCTATCCCAGAGCTGTTTAGCAATCACGCAACATATTCATCTAGCAGCTTTCATGACACAAATAGTCAGTGGCTGCCTTTTGATGGGACCTGAGCTTTTTTTCTGTGCTCTGTCCTTTTTCAGTGAGTTCAGGTATCAGTGGCAAGAACAGCAGCAAGGTCTGAGTTCCCAGCGCTGTGATTGGGCCTTATGCTTGAGACTGTCTTAGGAGATCTCCCATTTTCTTGGGATCCAGAGTGCCCAGGTTCCCTGGTGTATAATTGTGCCCATGTGATGTTATTGTGAGAGACATACAGTTAAAACATTAACGAGATGGTTTCCTTGGTCTTTAGGTAACATTATCTGTCCTAAGCCTGTTAGTATGGAAATGCTTGATTTCTGAGCTCATAAAAATGAGGCTGAATGTAGTTTATAAGTATGAAAGTACCTTTGGATATCAGATATTTGTAACAATATTACCCAGGGAACGTCTGATGCTGCTCTGGTGTTCCTTTCGCAGTCCCAGCAGAGTCTTGCTGCGATTTTTGAGAAACAATTTCTAAATACACCTAGTCAATTTGTCTGTTAATATGTGCTTTTTGGGAGTATTCTATGTAGCACTTTTTTTATTATATATCACAGACAGGTAGCAAATTTTGTTGGAGTACCTTTAGGAAATCAGTTTTCATTTTGCTTTTTTGAGGCTGCAACGTAAATGGCTTTGCAGTTAAATGCTACTACAAACCCAAACATCAAAATCCTCATTTCAGTGTCATCTGGGCTTCCCGTCTATGTCACTAATCCTTGTGTCATTCTCCCATGTGGTTTTTCTTTTTTAAGCGAGAGTCCTGGAGGAGTTCTCCTCAGACAGAAAAGCTGGTTAACTTGCAATGGGCACTTGGAGTAAAGAGGGACCAGAAGGGAGGAAGAAAGACATGGATGCTGGAACACCTGGCTTGAGAGTTGAATAGTAATTGACTGTACCAGCCACTGGATGTCACTTGTTCCACATAAATATATGTAAGAAGTTAATAGTCTGGTATCAGAGAAAATGGTTTGCATGTCTGTGCTGAACATGGAAATGGTGCCTAGGTGAGCATTTTTCTTCCTCTGCCTTGTGCTTTTTCATGTGACAATCAAGAGATGTAAATTTTAAGTTACTTGTTATCTCGGAGTGCAAGATGCCTGTAGCTGTCTTTTGCCTATGTTACTCTATAACATTTCTTAAGTGGCGTTTAGTTCTTGGCTTTTCCTATGATGTGTAACCATGAGACAGCCATCAAGAAGGTCCTATTTCTGCCCCTACCATGATGACCTGCGTCCCCTCTGTAGCATTAACATTGACTTGCACCATGAGTTTGAGTCAACAGGAATGTGATTTTCACAACAGTGCTTTTGATCTGTGCATTTGTAGGCTTGTCTTAAAGACGAAAATGTGGGTGTAGAGAAAGATACATCAAAGGCAGAAAAAGGAAAGATGCATCAAAAAAAAATACCCCAAACCCAAACAGAAAGGAACAAAACCCAAGAAGTAGTATTCTCTTTTTGAGGTTGTGACCATTCACTGCAGAATATCTAGCTAAGGAAATTAACATCTTGAAAAAAATGTGTGGGCAACGTCAACACCAATCAAATTCTGTCCTTCTGTGTATTTACATATGTAGTTACACTTGATCTGGTCATGTGTTGTGCAAGCAAAATTGTGCCTATGCTTTTCACTTATGAGTCAATGCACGTAGAGGTAACCCTCAGCCAGGGCACGTTGTCCCATCACTTCTGTTCTGTTCCTGGCTAAATTTTCATCTTTCTAGTAAGTATGTAAAATAATAAAATACAAATAATGTTTTAAATTTATTAACAAAATATAATATAAAAGTATGTAAAATAAATAGAAAATATATAAAATGCATAATGTAAGCAATATATGTATCAAATATCCCACAATTAATGAGATAATATCATTGCCATCTTTACAATATTAATAATACAGACTTTCTGTAGTGTCAGAATGTTCTTTTCTACTGAAACACTTCCTGTCAACTCTTAAAATTCTACTGGTATTTAGAATGTGAATGATATCTTGTCCTTAGTGAAGCGAGGTCTACTTCTTCCAATGATTTCAGGTTAAGCAGGTTTTTCCCATGTATACTGAGTTGTTCTGAAGTGCTGTGGCATTCTTGCAAAAGAAGCCCAACCCCAAACAAACAGAACTGTCCCCTGTCATCTGGGAAACAACACTTAAAAACCCATCCAGTAAAAAATCGTTCTGATTTTTATTTCTAATCAAAACTTTTTGCTCAAAATGAAAATACATATTGTTGTATCTTACAAAACTCTGTGCATTTGACTTTGATCCAATCTGAAAAACAGCAATTATTGTTAACAATTTTCTCCTACTTGTCATTCCCCTGAAAATTATGGCACAAACACTTAAGTGACAGTGTCTTTGCAGGGTACATCAATACATTTTTAATGTTTGTATTTGTAAATTTTTATTATGTTTCACCTATGTATGGCAATTTGCTATCTTAAAGGTTTATTTAGTGCTCTGGAAAACTTCTTAGTTTTTACAGTAATATCTCGTTAGTGTGTTTAAAATGGAAATAGTCTTTTTTTCCCTTCTAGTTGTGTTTTCATCATCTGAAGTCATATGCTATTAAAACTCAGGTAAGGGTCACTGCATGGTAGAGTATCAGGAGGCTGCTGGTTACCAACTCTACAGGCTTTTTCGTTAAAGGACGGTCTGTTTCCAAAGGCCTTTTACTCAATCTGAGTGTTTTCATGTCTGGTTTTCGATCACATCTTCTATAAAAAAGTTTTGTCTGTTCAGTTCTGTTGTATCTTAAAATTCTACTGTGACATTTTCAGTCCCAGTTTTTCATTACTCTATATAGTATTAATTTCCCAACAGCAAAGTCTGCCTCTGTCTGGTTATTATAGAACCATATTAGATACCAGTGCAGACAACAGAGCTTGTTTACTCTTAATTACATGCAATTCAAGCAGTGTATAATACAAACCTTTGCTAATTTTGTTTTAACAGTTAAACATATTGGTCAAATTTGGTAAATGATGCCCTAAAGGACTGTGCTACAGATTACAAGAGCTGAAGCAGTTTGTCAGCTGCAATCTGGTGCTGAATATTTTAATTAAAAATATGAGTGGAGCTTTTGTAATCACATACATGTGGGGAATGGAAAATGAAAAGACATGAAGAATTTACCTTGAACTTGTGGTGGTGCACTTCAACATTTTTTTTTTTCCTTGTAACAGCTATATGATGAAATTTCAAAGATTCCTAATAGAATTCAGTTAAGGAAGGAGACAGATGTTTTCACTGTGGCTGTTCATGGAGGTAAGCTTTCATGTGCTAGGTCTCCATCCCAGTTTTCAGAAGAAGCTGTATTCACAGTTCATTGTGTTCTGTTATGACTCCACTAGTATTTGGATGGTGCTTTGCTTCACGTCTGGGGAGGAGGGCAGGGGGCTACCGCAGGTGAACAGTGGCATGCGTTATGGCCTCATGTCCTGTTTCCCCGTTTGCCTTCTGTCATCCGACTAGTGTGGATTCCACCACAAGGAAGCCATTCCAAGTAGTTTTATTTTGAGGGTTTTGTGCCACTTCCTTCTTCACATGATGAAGAATTCCAAGAAGAAGAGTAAAGAGGAGGTGTCAGGGTTAGTGTGTTGTGGAGTTTCCACCTCTCCCTTGCTTTGCCTGATATCTAAGCGAGAGAGACCTCACTGGGTGTTCTTATTGGTTTATTTGTCTAGGAGTCCTGGAGGCCTTTTTGTTTTGGGGAATTATCTAGTTCTATATTACAGGTAAGTAGACACAAGCAGATTCATCTTAGGTTCTTGCTTAGCTTGAATTGTATCAGCTCTTTCCAAAGGAGCTCTTCTACAAATTTCACAGAATGTCTGCTATGTCTGATATATAAGATTAAAAACATACTTTAAGGAAACATTTGCTAGCTTTAAATTCATGATATGTGAAGTCCGAAGAGTAGTATCCATCAGAAACCCATGTGTATAATGGTACCAAAAGCACAGCAGATTCTTAAGGCAGTAGTATATTAATCATACAAGAGCCCAGTGCTGTAAATTTTACTGCAGTCAGGTTGCAGGCACTGTAAGTGATGAAATGAAACAGTACCTACTAGAGTTCCTCTTCATGCAAACATTTCAAACAAGCTGAGGCAGAATGAATAATGCATGCATTAGTGTTCTGCAGGGTGATATATTCATTAATTCTTTCAAAGTGTATGGTGGACCTACTTGTGAATCATGAGAAAAGACTAAGTAATTCTAACCTGCTGAGTGTCAAAACCTATCTGAAAATGGTAGAAAAAACTCATTTAAGCTTTGTTTTGTTCATTCCTTTGAAAACTTGTGTGGCTGTGTACTTCAAGCTCCTGGTAGGCTATAAATGAAAACCCTTTTTTCCTTTCTTGTACGGCAAACAATGAAACAGTCCAGCCACTGACGACTCACAAAATAAGTGGAGAGAAAAAGTCTAGGTAAAATAGTGTAGATAGAAATCATTTTGTCCGAAGAAAATAGGCAATAATACGTGACTGTTTTGCTGACTTCTGGCAAGCAGCAAAATGACTCATGGTGAAACAGTGGGTACATTTACTCTCCATGCTAACAGCCAGGAGGCCCCTGGGTTCCATGTCCTGATAGACTCGCCATTACATTAGAAAAAAATTATTTATCTGGAGTTTGAGCATCTTCTGCCTGAGTTGTAAAAAGGTCCAGGTTGGTGAGATGACCACGGCTTAGTGTATCTTGCCTGAGCTGAGCAGAGTTCTCTTTTCCCCACCATTCTCCCTCCAGTGAAGCAGGTTTTGGCATCAACTCGGTGAAGTTTGTGCTAATGACCCGTTTCCAGCAGAAAACCTATATAACTCTGGGCTCAACAAAGCCAGTCCAGCAGAGAGCTTCAGCCTGGCATTAACATTTGATGTTAACATGGCCAATATGCTACTGCATACAGATAGTCCACGGCCAAACGGCACGTAATGCTGGATTTGCATACTGCAATCTCCAGAAGCACAGACCTCCTGCAGCTTGAGCTTAAGGGGAATTTCTGCCCAGATAGCTGCTCTGGTTTGGGGAGGTTTCATTCCTCCCCAGGTCAGCCAACAGGGAGGAACTGATTTGCACGCAATTTGCGCAAGGCAGGCATTCCTTCTAGTGAAACTGTGTAACAGACACTCAAACGAATACATTTCAATAGGCGAAGTCATGTGTAGTGTTTTCTGTAATTACAAAATATTTATATGACTAATCTCTTAGGAAAATGGGGAAAAAAATATCAATTTTCCCACACTTCAAACTTCACAATGTGACCTCAATAGGAGAGTTACCTTTGCCAGCAGATTTCTTTTCATGAGCAATACTCTTTGGTTTGACATTTGCAACTTGTGCTGAAACCGCTGAGGTCCAAAGGTAAAATTAAAAATTCCGCCTCCCCCCCCTTTTAAAACTTTTTAAAAAAGAACAGGCATGTGTCTCTCTACAGAAGGTAAGGAGATGGAGTCTTTTTCCTTTCAAAAAGTTACTTATTCACTTGAAGTTTTACAGAAGAAAAAAAGTTATTTACACATTGGGCAAATATGTTCTGTTTATCTGCCAAGACAATTCTTGCACCATAGTAATTCCTTATGGAGAAACAAATGTCCCCTTTCACTTTACAGCTATGCACAGTTTACATGAATTTTTCCAGGACTCCACTTTAGAAAAACTGCAGTAACACTTACATGTTTTTCTTTCCCTTCATGTGTAAGCTGTGACCTTTTTATCATGGCCCCTTGCTTATACAAGCCAAAGCACTAGTAGGTGATAACCTGAAGGTGTTATGAAAAGTACTCTGCTAAACAGGAGTGCTGCAAGTTTTGTCAGAGAAAATAAAGTTTTACCATATCCGTGTTAGAAGGGCAGACCACAAAAGCATTTAAGGAGCTCAGGCTTGATGTGAATGTGGGACTATCGGACTCATGAAACATGTCCAGCTGTGACTGTTTCCCTTCTTTTTAGGCCCCATCTAACAATGTTAAGAAGCCTATTATGCTCAAAGCAAGTCTCCTAACTTTTGTTGTGCCGAAAATTCTGTTAGTGCCTACCAACAACTTCTTTAAACAAAAGCTTCTTTAAAGCCCACCCCCCAGTTAAAAAAAAAAAACCAACACCCAAAACACCAGACTCTCCTGAACAGAGGTCATAATGCCTCTTCAGTAGATTCCTTTAGCTTGGTGGCATATCCAGGGGTCACCAGGAAGACGTGAAGGTAGGGATGGATTCAGAGTTAAGGAGCATCCTCTGGTCTAACAGCTGAATGTATTGCGAATTCTCTCACAACACTTGGTCTGGACTCTTTCTTCTGTTGCCTGTTTAGAGATTTAGAACTAGCAACAGGAAAGAGAATTCCAAAACAATTGACGCCATATCCTGAGTAACCCCATTTAGCTATCTAATACTAGAAGTGTCTAATCTCATAAGAGACTGAAAAAAATCCGAGCCTATCTTTTTATTTTATTTTTATTTTTAATCTTTTCTTTCTTTTTAAATCAATGTGGAAATCAATACGTGTCTCCTTATAAGAGTCTGGATCCTGGGCTGAGTGATGGCTGGTTCCCATAGGATGCCAGTCCACTGGGAATTCTCCCAGGATGCTTAATCCCTGGGGCCAAATGAAAGCCCTGGATTCCTCTGGAAATACAGTTATACAGGTGCTTTTTTTTCTTTCTTTCTTTTTTTTTTTTTCCTTTCTGTAAAACCCGATCGGAACACACAATGTCAGCAAACAGCCCGTATAAAATAGTCTGCTGCTCAGAGCACAGGCTCTGTAAGCCTTGAGGAGGCTTCTGCTTCCTTAGAGAACTAAGACATGTCTCCAAGAAGTTCCCTGAACTGCGGGCTTCATTAACTTCTTATACTTTTTTCTATTTTAACTTAATCTTGACTCTTTAACAGTGACGGGCACAGACTTTTAGAAAAGTTGTTGAGAGTTGATTTGAGAGGAGGGAATTGTATCCTCTCCTCCTTTGGTGAATGTAGTTCTGTAATCACGTTTATTGCTTCTGCTGGCCACGTGTGGAGATATCCCAAACTGATTCTGCACAAATAAAAATCTATAAGGCAAATCCTGAGAAAGCGTAAAGCCTCTCAAGGGATGAGGGTAGAGAAACAGCAGTCTGGAAGTCAAACTTTAATTTTTTTTAAAGTACTTTCTAGCCGTATAGGTGACTATAAGTATAAATATATCCAGAGGTAGGCTGGATTGAGTGCCATAAAAAGTCTTCCTTGAAGATCTAAGCCGTAGCCATTTGCCCAGGGCAGCAGCAGTGGAGAGGGCTTCCTTATGCTATGTTTTCCATGGGTGCCCTGCACTAGGACCCTATAGCTCTGCAGCCGTTCTTCTTTAATATTCTTCTGTGCAGAACTCCGGGCAGGAGGTTTGTTTATCACTGCTGGTTGCCTAAAAGACAACATTCATTTCCTCCCAGAGGAACAGAGCCCTCCTGCCAGTCTGGACGGTTGCAGTGGGTGCTGAAGGCAGTTTCTGAGGTTGCAGCACATGACTAAGGAAAACACCTTGGGCCTGCCCTGTTACCCATCCTTTCAGGGGCAGACCTCTCTGTCCATGACGAGTGATCACAATAAAGCTTTTATTGCTGGACTAACATCCTACAGGTGCATTGCCTCCACAAAAGAATTCTCAATAAAACCCAAGAAACATTTATGTATTTTTTTTTTTAACTCATAACTGCTCAGATTTTCCCAACTGCAAATCTTTGAAATACTTTACATATCACTAGGATTAAACCATATTTGCTTCAAGTCACGCGTGCCTTGGAGGTTAGCAGTTACTGATTTGCTTTTACTCTTGATAGTGCCTTATTCTATTGAAAAACTATTTTCTTTTTCTTGCTAGCAAGTTCCTCTTCTATTGGAACTGGTGTATCACGTCATTCACAAAAGGCCTGTGACATTGTTTATGTGGCACGTAAGATGTCATTCACAATAAACTTTTATAGGTGTTAGCTGTGGAGAGTACTATTATCTTCATAAGCTGTGCTTTCTAAACACTTCATGGAATTTGTAACTTTCTTTTGTTGACCTTTGTTTTTAAAGCAAGTTAAAAAAAGACAGAAATTATTTGTGCAACACAGGCTTTATACAGTAAGTTCAAATGGAGACATTTCCTGTAACAAATATGTGTCATTTTATAAACATGTTTCCTTTTTTTTTTTTTTTCTGGAGAAGAATTTTGTCAGCATTTCCTGTATTTTAATACTCTTGATGTATTTGTTATGATTGGTCATAGGAAAAGTAGATAGACATTTGCCTAGTGGAAATGGAAGATATATTATTGTTTTCATTACCAATTGTAATTTAAGTGTTAGGACAAAGGTATATATTTTCTTTTAAAGGGATATGGATTACCAGATTGAAAGTACTGTAATAAAAACTATTATATGTATGATGTGTGATTAATATAAGATAAAGCACTAAAAAGGAATATTCAAAAATATTTTAGTTTTTTTTTTCCTTGCATTTTTCTTTGTCTAGGCAATAAAAGCAGGCCCGTGTGTTGGACTTTTAAAAAATCCATTCGGTTTCACTTGCTGGCTTTTATAGAGTGAGACATTTTTTAGAAATGCAACAACATTAGGGGCCTCTTAAAATATGAACTGCTCTTTTTGCTGAGACAGTTTGAATCATCTTAAATTTTGTATGAACTTTACATTTTTGTTTAAGGAGTTTTTATTAAATCCAGAATTTAGGCCTAAGTTATCCTGACACCGTCCCTTTAAGAAAATGTCAGCATATAGTAAGCACTCTGGATACGCTTTAAATTTTATTATTGTAGAGGGTTTTTTGGGGGGAGGGGGAGGCGGAGGGGCAGGGGGGAGGGGGATGTTGGACAATTCAGAGCAAAGGGAAAGAAAACCTAACAAATTCTTGGGTACTGTCCAATTCCTGAGCTAAGCCATGAACTCCATATTTGGCTTGAAATGAGGAATTTTCTCCTCAACAGCTGTCCCTGGAGTCAATATAAACTGTTCTAAAATATTTAGTTACCAGCAGAAAGATACTACAGGAGGCACTAAAACAAACTCTTGCGAAGTGCTGGCCATTGTAAAGGAGCCCTGATTCATAGACTGTACTGTATGTTGCATAATGGTGCAGCTAGTCCCCTACATGTTTTCAGTGCCATGGCATGTTACATTGTGAGAGGGCTTCCGAGGCACCTAAGTAGCTCTTTCAGGAGGAATGACACAGAGATCAATAAAGCTGTTTGTAAGGAAGGGAATGCAGATCCAGGCATGATGATAGAGGATGGATTACCTTTCCTTTATTCCTTAGAAGGCTTTTAGGAAGAATATGGGGTTCACCTCTTTGCCTGTACTTTTTAAAGACTTACTGCTCTAATAAATGATGATTTTTGGAAACAATACTTCCTGACAGTGGAAGAGAGCCAAAACCCCCTTAAAACCTAACTGGAGTATTAGAAATGAAAGTACCCTTTGAGTAAAATGTTACCATTTTGAATGCACTATGTATTCAATCAAAGTCTCGAAATGCTCCATAAAATGAAGCCTTAAGAAAGACATTACTTTTCTTCTTTCATTTATAAATCATCATAAAAGCAGGATAAAAAGCTCTTTGTAAAATGCTGCTTGACTCCTCAGCTGCTGAACTGAAATCCGATGCTAATCCAGTGTACGCCACTGAATAATGAACTGAACCCGAGATTACCTGCTCTAGGTTGTATATTTATGCTGCTAGAAAAGCAGCAACCTTAATGTATATTTAAACAATGTACAAAAGAGAGCACATGCAAATAAAGAATGTCAGGTAGATATAAACCAGAACTGGTTAGAGTGAGGAGGCTGTGGATCTGTATCTTCTCTTACGGGACATTTTGCTGTCTGCTAAGAACCCTGTGTATTTTATTATCATCATGGCTGATGACCGTTGTTACAATCTGAAGTACTGACATAGAAGGTTTGCATCTAAATTCTGAGAAGAAAGTACAACCAGACTGCATTACAGGACAGAATGGTCTTTGCAGGATTTCTCCCTTCAAGTTCAAAAGAATGCAATAAAATGGGTTTATTTTGTACTGAAATGCAACAATTGGCAAGAGTCATCTTGCAACTAAAGTAAAAGGATAAACCTGTCTTGGGGTTGAATGTGGTACAACATCAAGAGGTGGAAACTAAAGTCTTCAGCTCACAGGTATTAAATTAAGATTGCTGACAGTGAACTCACTCACGTTTTGGATGTTGGCTCTTTCCAATATGGTCAACCTCTTTCAGTTAAAGCAAAACTGGGGAACTGTTTATGCTGTTACTATAAGGAACACAGCACACGAAAAAAAGCTTAGCATTTGCTCAACTGAGGAGAACAGAGAAGGTCTGGTAACAGAGAATGGGAAGAGGATGGTAAGGATAGTAAAAGGAAAAAAAGACAAAACATGTATAAATGTAAACAGAGACAACATGTCAGAATGCAACTAAGTGTGGGTTCTGAAAAGATGAGGATATTTCTTGTATTGTCCATAGTATACAGGGACCGAGCAGTTCACAATAACAACTAAATTGTGTATTTTTTAAACTGAGACAAGAACTGGTATTAGGTTTCTGTACAAAATTGCTGTCTTCCTCCGTAGAACTATTGTCTTACATGAATTTACAAAATTACATTTTTAATGAAAAAAAAACAATTTTCTATGGACAGTCTCCTGTAGAAGTTTTCTTTAAAGCCATGGCACTGGTTGAAACGGCTAGCACATGCAGTCTGGGTACTCATCTCTTTCCAGTAGCCAACTGGCATATTCTTCCAGCAGGCTGGTAGAGAGCCCACACTTAAGAGTATTTAATTGAATCTCTTTTGAAGGCCATTTAATTTGTTCTCTAGGTAGACTGTCAAGGGTTGGAGGGCCAAAGACAGTTTTTCTACCAGAGGCAGGAGTGAAAGGCATCAGCGGGCAAGTGGCCAAACAAGATGCTGGAAGCAAAGGTAAGTAAGCAGAATGATCCCCTTTCTGCTCTTACCTATAGACAGCCTTAGCTGTCCTAGGCTGACGAGCCATCCAGGTTTAGGATGGATGTAGAACAGAAATGCGTGCTGGTGCTGCCAATGAAGACCCTGCCAGAAATCAGAAAATTCAAGTTAGAAAGATTTAAATTCATACAATTGCCTCTATGAGGTTAAGATCCCTAAATGAAGACCGTTCTCTGGAGACAAATCAACTTTTTGCATGCCTGCTCTTTCAGTAAAGCACTGCTATTTGCTGTATCCGCTTGCATGATCTGGTTCCCGGTAAGAATCTATGTAGCATGAGAATATCCGACATTTTGACTGAAGTTTCCTCAGGGATTGGATTGACTTCAATTTTTATTATGCATAATGCAAAATGGGTTGTTGACACTTGTCAAATAATAACAAATACTAATTTAAATATTCTGATAACTTCACTTAAAAAAATGATTAATGGAGGTCTGTTCTGAGAAGTTCTGAAGCCAGTGTTTTAATTTAAATATATTATTTTATGTATCATTTAACTTTTCTGTACAAAGTTTAACATTAACAATGTATATTGTTCAAGTTTCAGGCAATTAATGATTAATTTCTTTATGGAACCTCTGCCAGTTGTTTAAAGCTGTCAATCTGCAGTCTCCAGTAAATCACCTTATTTCCGTGAGTTTTACTGAACGTAACCTCACAAATAAAAAATAACTCACAGGTCTCAAATGTTGATATTTCATATCTGCTGAAAAAACTGATTTTATGACATTATTCAGTAGATTGTATACTTGGCACTTGGGCACAATCTGCACTCAAAATGAAAACAGGTTTATAAGTTTTAGTGTCATAAAATTTATGATGCCCATAACCTTTCATTTCTGTGAATATAAAAACTTGAGTTTTAAAATTGTTGGCTGTTAGAAACAAAATGATCTGGAAGGAATTTTGCTTCAGATTCAGACAAAGGTTTTAAAGGATGGTTGGGGGACCTTTTTATCTCACTCTAAGAAGGACAGCACTGCATCCATAAGCATCAAGGTCTTAAATAGATCTGATTTGCCTTCATTCGGTCCAAGTTTGCGCAGAGTGGCTGTAGCTATATTAATGAGATATATAGCTGTATGAGTAAAACTGCTCGCGTAGCTCCTGGCTGTGGCCCAAGCCAGCTGGTACATTCACAGAGGAGACTTGGCTGTGAGATCATCCAGGGGCCATTCCCAGGAGCTGATTTGGATGCTGCTACCCTGGTTTCATGGGTAGTCAGGGAAGGGGACACGTGGTGAGACCTGTGGCCTCAGGGCCAGCACACGGTCTGTGAATATAACCAAAGCATCTAGCAAGGCTGAACTGATGACTCTCCCTTATCAGGGAAATCTTCTATGGGCAAGAACAATTTATCAGTATCTTCTGGAAAAACACCAAATGGGAGGTTTTCTTACGCCCCGGAAAGAAATGCGCGCAGTGCGTTAGCAGACAGGTATGTTCAGCAGAGCTTTGCTCCTTAACATCCTGTCTTCTCCTGGCTCTGCCCAAACCCTCCTCTCTGAGAAACTGTGATGTATCTTTTCCTTGCTCTTATGGGCCTTTTTTCACCAGTGACGTCAATTGGAGCTGTGACTTAACATCACCCAGCGTATTACCCTGCAGAGTCCCTCCATAAACGCAGGTGGACAGACAGCTCCACTTATGTCTCCAGCAGACATACTGCCTCTTCAGTAGATTGTCCTAGTGAAAAACATGGTTTCTCATCCCTTTCAGAAGGGAGAGGGAGCAAAACATTCTTCAAATCCTGTGACAGAAATACTGGAGCCAGAAAAATAATGTATTATCGTGATTTAGTCCATCAAATATTTAAGGTGAATTCGAAGATTCATTCCCCTGGGCTTGATTTCATGTTAATGTGTGCCAAAATCAGGTCCTGCAGCACAGTCTACTGATGAATCCAGTTTCCCAGAGAGGTGAGTCCCCAGGGCACTGATTATTTGAGTTAATATATTTGGCATTCAGTATATCCATCTGAAATTCATAATCTAGAGGACTAAAAGGTCAAAACAACATTTGTAAACAACTGTCAAAGGCATATTCTTGTTGTTATTGTTTCTGGGATTAACATGGAGACATTTGTCTTCTTGCAAACATTAGTTCGAAGTGTTCTGTGATTACATCTCTAGTCCAAATGTTCTTGTGAAAAAACTAGTATCAATTGACTAGACCTTAAAGTGTCCATACCACCTCCTTTTGGGATCTTGACAAATCTGACAGGCTAAGTAGGGAAGGGTATCTTGGGAAACTTTTGAGGAGGTGTTGTAGTTGAACCTACAGGCAATTTGCAAACCAGTTTTTGCCATAGTTTTCCTGGCCTTGTGCTCAATTTTTTGTGCAAGTTCCTGTTTCTTAGTATGAGTGAGGGATTGTCTGGCCACATGACGATGTTCAGATGCCAGGTTTTTTGGGCACTCAGTGGTGCAGCAAAATGCTTTGAACCACACTACCCCTGTCCTTAACAGAGCATTGTATGTTAAACATTGTGTAAGCTCGTTGTGAGACTTCTGTTGAGTGGATCCCCAAATCACTGGGGCCTAGGGCTATCCTGAGCTGTTGCCTAATGTTGAGTCTCTGTGTCTCTGAGCTATGTACCCTCTGCTTCCAGGAACCTGCATGGGGAAGTCAGTCAGGGAGCACAAGGGTGTTATCACCTTCTTGCTTGCTCTCCTATGTGCTGCAAATACAGCTTTATGGAGCTTCAGGGACTCCCTTTGGTGTAGAAGCTAAGAGCGATTACGTATCTCCATTTTGTCTACAAACTTGGGTGTCTTTCCAAAACAGTTACTTTGTGCCTCAGTTTCCCACTGATTAAAGATATCATGTCCTTGTCTCAGAGAGAAGCTTTGAGAACAAATCATAGAATTATAGAATATTTTGGGTTGAAAGGGTCTTTTAAAGGTCATCTAGTCCAACCCCCCTGCAATGAGCAGGGTCACGTTCAACTAGATCAGGTTGCTCAGAGCCCCGTCCAACCTGGCCTTGAATGTTTCCAGGGATGGAGCATCTACCACCTCTCTGGGCAACCTGTGCCAGTGTCTCACCACCCTCATTGTAAAAAAGGTCTTCCTTGTATCTAGTCTAAATCTGCCCTCTTTTAGTTTAAAACCATTACCCCTTGTCCTATTGCAACGGTGCCTGCTAAAAAGCTTTGTCCCTGTCTTTCTTACAAGTCCCCTTTAAGCACTGAAAGGCCGCAACAAAGTCTCCCTGGAGCCTTCTCTTCTCCAGGCTGAACAACCCCAACTCCCTCAGCCTCTCCTCATAGGAGAGGTTCTCTAGCCCTCTGATTATTTTTGCGGCCCTCCTCTGGACCTGCTCCAACAGGTCCATGTCTTTCATGTGCTGAAGGCTCCACAGCTGGATGCAGTACTCCAGGTGGGGTCTCACCAGGGCAGAGTAGAGGGAGGCAATCACCTCCCTCAACATGCTGGTCACGCTTCTTTTGGTGCAGCCTGGGATAGAGTTGGCTTTCTGGGCTGTGAGCACACATTGCTGGCTCATGTCCAGCTTTTCACCCACCAGTACCCCCAACTCCTTCTCAACAGGGCTGCTCTCAATCCCTTCGTCCCCCAGCCTGTATTAATACTGGGAGTTGCCACAACCCAGGTGCACTTGGCCTTGCTGAACTTTATGAGGTTCACAGGGGCCTACTGCTCAAGCTTGTCCAGGTCCCTCTGGATGACATCCCGACCCTCAGGTGTGCCAAGCACACCACGCAGCTTGCTGAGGCTGCACTCCATCCCACTGTCTATGGCATTGATGAAGATATTGAACAGTAGTGGTCCCAATATGAACCCCCAAGGGACATCACTTGTCACCGATCTCCATCTGGACATTGACCTGTTGACCACTACCCTCTGGATGCAACCACCCAGCCAATTCCTCATCCACTCAACAGTCCACCCATCAAGTCCGTATCTCTCCAATTTAGAGAGAAGAATGTTGAGGGGGGGATCGTGTTAAAGGCCTTACAGAAGTCCAGATAGATGACATCCTTAGCTCTTCCCTTGTCCACTGATGTAGTCATTCTATCATAGAAGGACACTGTGTTGATCAGGGAGGACTTTGTCCTGATGAAGCCATGCCGGCTGTCTCGAACCCCCTCCCTGTCCTCTATGCACCTTAGCACAGCTTCTAGGGGGATCTGTTCCATGATCTTCCCAGGCACAGAGGTGAGGCTGACAGGTCGGCAGCTCCCAGGGTCCTCCTTTCTACCCTTTTTAAAAAAATATGGGTGCAATGTTTCTCTTTTTCCAGTCCCTGGGGACTTGACCTGACTGCCACGACTTCTCAACTGTCATGGAGAATGGCTTTGGCAGCTACATCAGCCAATTCACTCAGGACTGTGGGATGCATCTCATCGGGTCCCCTAGACTTCTGTATGTTCAGGTTCCTCAAGGCGTCTCAAACCTGATCTTCTCTTACAGTGGGAGGGACTTTACTTCCCCAGTCCCTGCTTTGCGGTCCATCCACTGGAGAGATTTGGGGAGAGAGATTGCCAGTGAAGACTGAGGCAAAAAAGTTGTGGAGTACCTCAGCCATCTCTTCATCCGTTATTACCAGTTTGCCAATTTTGCTTGTCAGGGGAGGGTACGCTGTCTTTGACCTTCCTTTTCTGGCTGACATACCTGTAGAAGCCCTTCTTATTCTTTGTGTCCCTTGCCAAGTTCAGCTCCAGCTTTGCCTTGGCCTTCCTGGCCCCCTCCCTACACAACCAGGCAGCATCCTTATACTCTTCCCATGCTATCTGTCCTGCTTCCACTGCCTGGGTATTTCCTTCTTGCCCTTTAGATGGACCAGCAGGTCTTGACTCAGCCATGCCAGTCCATTGCCTTCCTTTCTGGATTTCTTACACCTGGGGATTGAGAGCTCTTGTGCTTTGTGGAAAGTGTACTTAAAGATCTGACAGCTCTGTTCTGCTCCCTTGTACTGGAAGGGGATGTTCTAATAAATGAATGAGTGTGATATTCTAGGTTGCCATTGCGATAGAGGCCGTCAGTTTATTTTCTTTTTTTTATGTGGCAAGTGTAAGATTTCAGATGTCCTTTATTCATTTCCTGGATTTTAATTGTTTGACTTTGTAAATGATGTGATAAGTAAGTATAATGTCATTTAGCAATATTCACGGTTTTTACACAAAACTAATTTTCCCCGCTAATGAAAACATCAGTTTGGACCTAGTAAGATACTATGGAAGGCCCAGTTAGTTCTTATATTTGTTGTATGTTACCCATCAAATAACATCTCTCAATAAGACAGGTAGTTTTCCAGTTTTTAAAATGGTGATTCTTTCCCCCCCACCAATATGGCCTAAATTTTGTTAAATAAAATTTTGTGACTGACTGTGTTTGTGTTTTCCCAGGCTCTTTTAATGCCTGAGGGAATAATTTATAGGGCTGTAATTTTGTGAGTTACTGTGTTATGACCACTTATAAATGGCTCCTTAGGGCACTAAAAGGGCCAAGAAAATGTAAATACAAACACAAAACAGAAACAAATACCTGCAACATGAAGAAAACTACAAGGGGGGAGACCATATGGCCTAACAATTCAGCTCCACTTAATGGTTCCATTCACCTCCTGTTGAAGAAAAAGCGTTTTACTACTGACCGTAGTGAAAGAAAAATTGAATGTCAAAACCTCACCTGTAACATGACAATCACTTAACTCTGTGTTTAATAATATCCATACTAATTTATTTATTTATTTTTAATATTGGGCTGCAGTTCTTTACTACCAAATGTAACTCCTTATTCCCCCTTCCTTCCAAATTTAATAATGAATATTTTGAAATAGTCCTGTAGCTTTAGGCCTGGCCCATTAATAAGCTCTTTATGACATTTTATGTTGCAGTTGTTAAAGGGAGCTGTTGGTTGGGATACCTGATGGGAGCCAGGCTCTGTGGGTTCTGGCCAGTTTTACTGGAGAGAGGTACGTGCTCCCACGGGGAGGAATGGGAGCTTTGCTGGGCTGAGGTGCCCTGTGGAAGCACACTACGTATTGGCAACAGTGTCCGAGCATCCGTCATGGGCGAAACATCTCTACTCAGGGTGTTTTTACTTCATTTATGTCCAGTTGATGTCAACTTCTGATTGCTGATCGCGGTATAGAGAAAAAAGCGAACATCAGCAATTGAAAGATCACATGACCCAAATCCTTTTCCCTCCCTCTTTCCCAGGCTCAATTTCCCCTGTCTTTGCTGGGGGTTAAAATCAGTCTGTCCCAGTTACTCTGGCCGGGTGGTAGGTGACACAGGAGGCCTGGGGTTGTGTACATAGCTGTTTTTCCTGCTGCTCTCTGCTTATTTATGTTGCTGTGCTGCACTTTGCTTCTTACTGCTTTTCCTCTGCTGCTATTTGCTTCTCAGTCGTTTTCTCTGATGCTCTTTGCCTCTTCAGGTTTTCTTACTATGCTGTTTCTTAGTGCCTTTCCTCTGAAGTGGGTTGCCCATGGGCCATGGTCGCTCAGAGGTGTCCCAGTCTTGGCGTGGCTCACCTGGAGGCAGCAGTCCTTGCTGCAACGTGGGTCACCCGTGGGCCACTGTCCCTCAGGGGAAAGTAGGGTATTTACAATACCTATGCAAGCTTCTTGCTTTGCATCCCGCCTTGTGAAGTTTCTTTCTCTCCACTGTGAAGTGAAAATTTCTGCTGTGCTTCCAATTCCTCTGGAATTTGGTTCCTGGATATATCTAAGAAGGTATCCCTTTGTTGTCTGTTCCTCCGCTGTACACCACGTATACCTATAGTGTACAGACACACCCTACAGACCGTCAGGTACTCTGGGAGTGTGGCCGTATGGACAAATGTCTCATTTTGAAGAGAAGATGTCTTTTGCTTTATTGCGTGGTAGATTATGTAAGTAACTACCTGCAAAGGCATTATGGGCCAAATCATGGGCAATAATCCTGCACAGGACTAGCTTCCTGACCTCGCAGAGACAAACGTACAAGCTAGGCTCTATGATTTAATGATTTTGGACAAGGTTTTCCTAAGAGGAATCTGTGAAAGACAGCTAATGAAATCAAGGCTTTGCTCGGCTTACGTTTGCTGTACACACCTCCCACCTCCCCTGCAGAAAAGTTGAAGATCTAGAAATAGAAAAAGCCGAAAATCATTGTTTTGGGCCATTCTTTCTTACATTAAATCTATTATGTGTTTTGCCAATAAATCTATTCTCACACAGGAGGCTGTGTGAGAACATTTAATGTGGCTGAGGTAAACAGTCCTACCTTTTACCCCCAGAGGAAACTTTTACTAACAGGTAAGAAAAATGAAAAGAAGTGATGTAATCAGGAAGCTTTTTCAGCCACACTGATGGTTTGTAGAAGGGTAGGTGCCATACGAACAATACTGCCTGAGCCTCAAAACCTCCTGGCAGGGAAGTCAGTCCTGAATGAGAAATCCTTGCCAAATGCACCCTGTCATGTTTTCCATCAGTAGAGCTGGATATTTGTGTATAATTCCTGTGGGATTGGAAGATGCTAATATATACACACAGAAAAAGTTCAATCTCAAGTAGCTGCTAACATCCAGTAAACAATATGTTCCAAATTCCTTTCAAGGCTCCTAGCACGCTGATTTTTTTTTTCTAAACACTGCTATTCTCTGTGATGTTCAAGACTACTGGTGAGAAGCCTTCATAACTATAAAAAGGAAAGAATTGGAGACAAAATATTTCGTATTGAAGTTGCAACAGACCGTGTGTCTTCCTCTAAGCCACAGCCCTCTATTTTCACTGTGGCCATCGTCATGGCTTTTCAGCAGAAACACCAATTCCAGACTACTTCAAAGCTGTGTGCCTCCACAGTGCCCCTGTTTGATAACACCAGATGGCCTTCTGACAGTTCATTTTTATCATCGTAAAACTGGGAGATGCTAGGCCCTTGTACTATGGGACTTTATGACCAAGGTGGGCAAAGCACACAAAGCTGCTGTTGGTACTGAAAAGGTACTGAGTGTCAGAGACACTCAGAAGGGTTTGAGATGCACCTGTGAGTTCACTGACTTTTTAAAAAGAAAATAAAGTCCCTGCTCAGGGTTTTTGCCAAGCATCACGTGCATGTATTCGTGTTTATGCATGCTCATAATAAGCAGAACCTTTTTGCTCAGCCACACGGCAGCATTGCAATCAACACCGAGTTTCAAAAGAAAATTGCTCTGTATTTAACCCACAGTTTGCTTCTTCACACAGCACAGGCGGTAAACATCAGCCACTGCAGCTCGTCCAAACAGGCTGAATTCCCTTTGAGCTTGAAGGGTGCATGGATGCATGGATGCAGACGTACAGCCCTCGCTATGCTCAGGCAGCCTCTTGCACTCTTGCCGTGAATGCAGTCAAGCAAAGGAACCTGCTTGGGCTTCTTTTAGAGAGGAAGACACATGGTGGGTCCTTCTTGAGAGCTGGAATATTTATTCAAGAGCTTATGCAGTGCTTCCAGATGTTAAATAAACAGACTTCAAAAATCATGAGGGTAACTTAAAAATCATGACTCGGCACGTCATAAAACGTACCATTCTTTGTCTTTGAACTTTGAACTTTTAGACATGAGGGATGTGCGTCTTTGAACCTCAGCACAAGAAACTTCATTTGGAACCTAGGCCGACTAACCCGAGCCTTCATTTTAACCACATGAGGACACTCCTCTAGAATTCGGCAGGAAGGATGGGTTCTCTCGGTGCTTTAGGATTTCCGTGCAAGTTGGGTGCTTAAGGTAAACATCAAACACGCCTGCTTGAAAGCCACAAACCGAGATTCTTCATGAACTGGGGTTATAAGAAAAATATAATGTACTGGAATATCTTGATAAAACCCTGTGAGCTGACAACACTATAAGAGAGCAGATGAGAACAACAATAGTTTTATTTGGATTACCTAGGGCCATTAAATGCCTGCAACTGCAAATAGAGTTTCCTTACTTTCTCCTTACCTTCTTCCTTAACGGCAAATGATGTTTGTTATATTATGATGAAATACTACTAATTGTCAAGCCCACAAACTGTACTCCAGAAGTAGCTGCATACATGGCTATCCTGTGTTCAGTTGATTTTCCAATACATTGGCAAAGTGCAAATGAGGAATTGGTTTGGAGCTGTTTCTGTAGAGAAGCAAGATGGTTACTGACTGCATCCATGGCACTGGATGGACCCTCTGGATTGTGCCTGTTCACGTGCATTTGGATAATCTTACTATTGTGAGTCTTACAGAGAGCTTGCTAGGAATTTGCAGCACAGTTGTTTCCAGTTCTCACACGCTTATCACATCCTTCTGCAAATAAAAAAGGAACTCAGAGTCTTTTGTCTCCTGTCAGCTAACATCACTAGGTACTTCTACCCCCTGATTGGAGGCTAAACCCATCTTTTTAATTGTCATTTGTGATTATGAGGTGAATGTGTGTGACCGATGTCGAGTTCAGCTCACAACAGAGAGTAAAGGTAAGAAAGGAAATTTTTCTATCAGTTATAACAGAAATGGATCTGCCCTGAGGTCTGTGAGTGTAGCTCAATACTTAATTATTTTTTATTTCTTTGGTAGGAATTGAAAATTATTCATTTGCATTGCATCACTGTTTTCAGTCCCTGGCTATCTAGGCAATGCTGGAGTCAAGCGCCTTCACCTGCTAGTCTCTATCTTTCAAATTGGAAATAGTTTCAGTAAAGGGTATACAATTTACGTTGTAAAAGCTGTTATTGTAATGTTGGCTACTAAATCACTGCTAATATTGTATACTGTCCCATGAACAGCTAAAGCCCATAACATTTTTCCTGCGTGTTACACCTCCAATGACTTCATCCTTTGACTTTGTGCAGGACTTCAAACACAGAAGTAAAAAGCAGGATCCAAACAGGGTGACATTCCACTAAGCTGGAGAAGAAGGTATTTTGAACTTTACTAGTAAAAACTTAATTTCTATTCTAACTGATGAAAGGTGTTGCCTTGCCCTAAATAAGCTGTGAACTGAAAGAAAGAAAAATCACCATGTTTTAAAACATGGAATCAATCTTTATGACCTGTGAGCAGGAAGGTTCATCATGCCGGTAGTTTTATTTGTTGTGCGAGCAGTTTAGCTTCTACTGACAAGATAACAAAAGTGCCTAAACATGATTCCAGCATTACTGGTTAGATACAGCCATAAATGGTGATTTGTGAAGCAGCTTTAATAGGTGTGATAATACTTTGCATTTCAACAGGGCCTGTTATCTAAGCCAGAAGAATTATAAATATTAATTGAGCTTTTCAAAATTCTTGTGAAGTGTAGTAAATATAGCAATATTAAGTTTAGAAGAAAGATTATCTGAAATGTGAAGCAACTTGCCAAAAGTTGTATAGTAACCCAGCACCTGAGCTGGGAATACAGCTCTCCAGTTAATGCTCCAAGCTGTTAGGCTGCACTAGATGGCAGTTCACTGGAACTGTAAATGAACTCAGAGCAGTCCTAATGCCAACGGAAAAGATGCCTTAATGTCTTCTGTCAGCAAATTGCAAGGCGGCAAGTCAGCCACACTGGAACTTACCAGAGAATTTGATGCTGGAGCAGTTGGATTCAATAACGCAACTAATTATACTTGATGTGGCATTGTACGAGAGGGTTCTCCAGCACAGACAGAAATTACATGTTTGTTTTGAGAGTAGGAGAATCTCATCTTGGGAAAGTCAGTTGAGTATTCAGGCTTGACTTTGTAGCCTTTGATGAGAGAATCATGTCTGGTCTAATCTCCGAGTGACAGGTTCATAAACGCACACACTACAGTTGATACTCTAATGGCCATGTTATGCTCTGCTGATTTTCTTTGCCCTGCTCATTCAGTTTCTTTAGAGTCATCCAGAGATGAAATTGAAAAATGCGTAGTATGTTGTAAAGACCAAAAAGAGTTTTGTTTGCAAACTCTCTTGTTATCAAGCAAAGCATTAGAAATGTACAGCAGCTCGTGTAACTTAAAAAGGCCAGGTAGTATGAAAGAATATCACTCTTTTAGATGAAAATCTGTCAGTGTCCATGGGAGGTAAATGTAGATTATTGAAGATACAATGTCACTGAGAACTGCAGGCTTCTGTCTTTGCTCTACTTGCTGGTCACATCTGTGGAATTCATTTGCCATTGATTATGACTCCCTCTCCTGCTTTACGTCACGATGTGACTTATAAGCAGAACAACTGGCTTCAATTCTTCCTAGGGAATTCTTCCAGAGTTGGATGAAGCAAGTCTTCAACAAGTGCAAACTGGTGGTGAAAATAAGGGTTGCTATGATGCTGTATCTCTTACTGGTAGCTGCCATAGCCGCACTGAAGCTCTGGGCAGCTGGGACAAAAATCAGGGTCACCCACGAGCTCTGTGAATGTAAAGCATTGCTTTTGACTGGCATTCTTTGAGAGAAGGCCACTGATTTTTCTGTGCATCCAGCATGGTTGAAAACTGTGTCCCTGTAGCCATTAAAACCAGCTGGTACAGAGCATTACCAAGTCCATCATAAAAAAAATGTTTGGAATTTTTGTTTATTCTCCTTCAAAATCAAGTAATTTCACAATGATAGTTTCATTTCATGCCCCACTGGAAAATCATCTCTTTACTTTAAGATCTCCGTTTAATTCTTGGTATATGTTTTTCTCTTATGAAATATAAAGTAAAAATGTTAGTCTTGCATTCATAGGCAAGATGTTCTTGCCAGTTTTGTAGACGTACTGCTTATCCCCAGCAGTGCCACTCTCCTGTTTGGTGCCCTATGCTGAGCGACCTTCCCACGCAGTATGTCTGAATACTCCCTGCCCTTTGCCCGCTCAGAGCCTATGCACTCTCTGCCCCACACTGGAAAATGAGGGTTTCTATCTTGATTAGGTTTTAAGAGGCATTCAAAGAATGAACGACAAAGTTTATTTGTGCATGTTGATAGTCAAAAGTAAGACAATGGGTAGGAATCCACTTTATGCTCTAAGCTCCCCTCTTTCCCCCTGTGCTCCTCTGCTCTCTCTCCCCCCGCCCCAGCCCCTACTCCCACCAGAGTGTAAAAGGGACCAAAAAGGCTCTGAATAGCAGCTCTGCTCTCCCCTATGACCTCAGTGGGAACTGAAAATCTGAAAATACAGCTCATAGCTGATAATGGATTTGGAAGCTGACTCCTGTTACTGAAAACACACTGCTTCTCCTCAGCCCTTCCTCCAGTTTGGACGTTATCTCTTAACTGCTCAAGGCAGCTGCATTCTTCTTTGATTTGGATGTCTGGAAAACCTTCACCTTAGTGTAATACCGCATAACTCTGAGATTTGCAGCCTGTTCTTTTTTACATGCTGTTGAGCCCATAAATGCTCATCAAATATTTGCTCTTTGCTGTCTGTTGTAACTGTCCCCAAAAGTACTATCTGGCAAATATATTCAGTTGTAAATCTAAAAGGTTGTTATGGCATTACAAAATTGCCTTCAGCTGACTAGGTCAGAGCAGTAGATAAGTTGTGATGATTTTTACATGTATTTTCTGTTGGACAACTCTATGCTTTGGATTCTTGTTGCAAAGAATTTGGACACAGCCAGAAAAAAATGTGTATGGATTAGTTAATATTTGTGTGATCCCTTTGTGCTGTTTCATCCACCTGTTTAGGTGATTACATGCATGGTGTGGTCCCAGTGATGTGTAAGGTACCCTGTTCTTCAATGCAGACTGTCCTTACATGCACTCTATATGTCTTGATGATTTGCCTTCAGATCTATCTTGCTAGCAAAACATTTGGTCCATTTCTTTGTGTTCTTAGGAATTCAGCTGGACAACAAACAGCTTGCGTTGCTTGATGCTCCTGCCCCCTCAGTGAACTTGACGCCTCAGCCAAGTGACATTTAATTTCCAGTCAGTGTGGAATGACAAGAGCTGGACACAGGACACCACATAGTTTTATTCTTGTCCTTAGGTCTGGTCCCCAGGTCAATAGATGCTGGGATTGCAGTGAGATTGGCGTACGTCATGTGCAAGGCCTCAGAGACCTTCCTGGCAACCTAAGGCATGGATCATCCTAATGGACTTCGAAGATCCCTTTAATCACTGGTGGGCAGCATGTGATGACTGTTAAAAGCTGTTTTGTGGATGGGGTATGAGAAAACAGAATAGCCTTCTCAGAGCTCTGATTATCCCAAGCAATTAGTCATTGAGCTGTTATAACTGAAAGAAGTTAGTAATTTGGCCTAATTTGCATAATAGTAATATATTAACATAGGAAGTTATAAAAAAGAATAAGATAATTTCTGCCCCAAACTACTTGGTTCAGGCAGATACTTTATTGGTGCAGCTCAGTTTTTGTAAACTAAAACTATGCAATGCCTTCCTCCCATGTTGTAATTACAAAAATTAGCTCAATAGCAAAAAAAGAAAAAAAACAACATTCAGGCACAGACAGATGAGCTCCTTTACAGATGAAAAGTAATGGAGATGGGTGGAACCCTGAAAGAAAGAGAGCAAGAAAAAGCTTTCAAAAGGAAAATATCTTAACAGTATATATTTTCTTTATAGGAGACTGGGCTAGGAAAAAGAAAGACAGAAATCCTAAATCCTGACACATATCTGTCTAAGTCTGCAGACTTCAAAGCCCTAGTTACAAGGCCTACAGTAGTCTTAATATGCTATGTTATCATAGCATGTGGAGTAACAACTTAGAAAATAAGGGAATAGGGAGGTTTCAGAGGGATCTTTCTTTCATACAAGGCAAGGTAATAGGTTTGCTTACAAAACAGGTGATGTGCAATTTGTTTCAATTGAACATTATCTCACTTCTGTGATATCGTTTTCTAACTGAAGTGAGAAGCATGTGTAATACTGCCAAGTAAAGATGTTAATAAGAGAGAGTACAGGACCACTTCATTTTTAGAACTTAATTAGATTTATAATTAAGCCATCAATGAGACAAAAAATAAGAGAAACAAGAGTATTCCATTGTGCCAGAAGAAAGTTTAGCAGCATGAAAAATAAGTTGACAAGATGGAATAAAATGTTTGAGGGGATAAACAGAAGATATAGAATAAAGGAATAATTAGTATCAAGAAGATTGGCATAACCACCAGTGCTTCCTGTCCCTCATACTCTGAACAGAGTACCAGAGCTTGACATTGATAGTAATGGAAACGGAGGCCGAGTCCTTCAAGGGAGCTGATTCTGCAAAATCTAATGAACTAGTAGGCCCTGTGAAACAGAGAATGAGGAAAAGTAATGCAGAGCAAGGAGGAGATACAGCCGCGGATTCAAACACTAAAAGCAGAGGAGAAATGCAATGATTACATAGTGAAGTCAAGAGTGTAAAAGATAAGAAAAGCGATACCAGCAAATGAAATGAATACTGAGGTTATGATAATAGAATTTGCAGGAGAGTGGATAGCGCATGACAGATAACAAGTCAGTAAAGGAAGGAGAAGTGCCTCTAAGCGCAGCCTGGATTAATTTACTGCCAGAAAAGTTAGAAATTGCTAAAATCTCTTCTAAAACTGCCCCTGCAAAAGGAATTCAGCACAAATAAAGAATCTAGCAAACTACGAACCACTTGAAATATTATGTAAAAATGCTCCTGACTCTTAGAGTGACGTAATTGTTGGCCTGTAGATTCAGTGAGAAACAGGGGTTGACTTCCTGAGAGTGAAGACCTAGCCTGGAAGCAGAAAGTTACAGTGAAGCCCTTTCCTCCCAATGAGAGTGGACCTTCAAAGACCAAATCAGTTTGATTGAGCTGGGTTTTGGGTATTGGGCAGCCTAGTTCTGTGCCTCAGGACTCTGAGGCAATACTACAACTCTTGGGCAGTCAGCTCCCTCTGCATAGAGAGGTTGGGTCTTCCACAGACTTCGCTGACAATAGGCATTCTGAGCACCATGCTGTTCGGATGCATTTCCAGAGAGCCTACCTGGTGGTGGAGCTCTTGTTTCTAGTCTTTAGGGATAAAGCAGTAGGCAGGCGAGGAACTTGGGCTTAGCCAAGCCACAATCACTTTTACTCTGGAAAACACTAGACAGTTACAAAACAACATCCTGTACATACCCTCCTCCCCCGCTTAGTGTGATCTCATCTCTCCTGGGAGTCCTGGTTTGGACAACATTTTTCCTGCCTTTTCATCAGGCATGTGGTAGTGGTTTGGCTTTTTTACTCATACGATCAACTTTATCGTGGTCTCTGTCGTTCTTTTGTTCACATACTTCAACTGGGAGCAGCCTAGTTTGCATAGTCCCCACCCTCCAGTGGAGGCTTCCTTACACAATCTGTCAAAACATTGACCTTCCTGGTAGGAAAACCCCTATTTCCAGTAAAGAAAGATTACCAGACATCAATGGATCTTGACTACTCTCTCGTCTTAATCCCCTCTGAGGTATCCATATATCAGCATGAGTGTTGTCAATATTGAGAAGAGTGAGCCTGAGGCTCAGTTGGTCAGTGAAGCCATTGCAAAGCAAGGATCTGAGTAAAGGTATGTCAAAATGGCATTTCCCAAAGGAGGAGTCATTTCTGGGATAATGTGGACAGATCCCAGTGCAGAAGTCCACTTCTCATCTGTATATTAAAAGAGGAGGAACCTGGTCGTTTTGGTGCAAGTAACATACAGAGGTACAGCATAAAGTTTTGCCCCCATAACCCAACTGTTTCACCCTTTCCAGACAATAAAATTAGTCCTTACACGTTGGTAAGTTCCTGATGTATTTACAAATGGTGCTAGTCAACTGCTAACCCACTTCACAATGTTCACGTACTTTAGAAGTCACTGGAGAGGCTGATGATCTCTCATGTTCTCAAAAGACCATGCTTTTGCCTGCAGGGACTGTATTGTAATTCTTTCCTCAATTGACCTTTTTCATCTCCATTTGACTTATTTTCTTTCAAAGTGTTCATTTTGTAGCTAACTGAAAATCTCTTCAATTGTCTTAATCCAGATCATCATGAAGATGAATTTGCATCTCAGAGAAATACTGCTACTATGTCTGGCTTGAGCTGAGATCCTTGCTGGCTTTTTGAGTAGAGAGGCCAAGGATTTAATTCATCAAGAGACTGAATTTTTTTGTTACCTCTCCCAAGTCTGTCATTGTTTTCAAGCAGCATAATGCTTGCATCAAAGAAGAAAGGGGGAAAAAAGACCACTTAAAATGATGTTTCAGTTTTCTTTTGTAAACACCTCCATGGGAGTATTTTACTGTGATGCTCCAACCATTCTATTTTGCAGTAGTATTTTAGGATTATACTGCAGAGTTGGTAAATTGCACCGATTTTTTTTTTAAAAAGGGTAGAAAGGAGGACCCTGGGAGCTGCCGACCTGGCAGCCTCACCTCTGTGCCTGGGAAGATCATGGAACAGATCCCCCTAGAAGCTGTGCTAAGGTGCATAGAGGACAGGGAGGGGGTTCAAGACAGCCGGCATGGCTTCATCAGGACAAAGTCCTCCCTGACCAACACAGTGTCCTTCTATGATAGAATGACTACATCAGTGGACAAGGGAAGAGCTAAGGATGTCATCTATCTGGACTTCTGTAAGGCCTTTAACACGATCCCCCCCTCAACATTCTTCTCTCTAAATTGGAGAGATACGGACTTGATGGGTAGACTGTTGAGTGGATGAGGAATTGGCTGGGTGGTTGCATCCAGAGGGTAGTGGTCAACAGGTCAATGTCCAGATGGAGATCGGTGACAAGTGATGTCCCTTGGGGGTTCATATTGGGACCACTACTGTTCAGTATCTTCATCAATGCCATAGACAGTGGGATGGAGTGCAGCCTCAGCAAGCTGCGTGGTGTGCTTGGCACACCTGAGGGTCGGGATGTCATCCAGAGGGACCTGGACAAGCTTGAGAAGTAGGCCCCTGTGAACCTCATAAAGTTCAGCAAGGCCAAGTGCACCTGGGTTGTGGCAACTCCCAGTATTAATACAGGCTGGGGGACGAAGGGATTGAGAGCAGCCCTGTTGAGAAGGAGTTGGGGGTACTGATGGGTGAAAAGCTGGACATGAGCCAGCAATGTGTGCTCACAGCCCAGAAAGCCAACTCTATCCCAGGCTGCACCAAAAGAAGCGTGACCAGCATGTTGAGGGAGGTGATTGCCTCCCTCTACTCTGCCCTGGTGAGACCCCACCTGGAGTACTGCATCCAGCTGTGGAGCCTTCAGCACATGAAAGACATGGACCTGTTGGAGCAGGTCCAGAGGAGGGCCACAAAAATAATCAGAGGGCTAGAGAACCTCTCCTATGAGGAGAGGCTGAGGGAGTTGGGGTTGTTCAGCCTGGAGAAGAGAAGGCTCCAGGGAGACTTTGTTGCGGCCTTTCAGTGCTTAAAGGGGACTTGTAAGAAAGACAGGGACAAAGCTTTTTAGCAGGCACTGTTGCAATAGGACAAGGGGTAATGGTTTTAAACTAAAAGAGGGCAGATTTAGACTAGATACAAGGAAGACCTTTTTTACAATGAGGGTGGTGAGACACTGGCACAGGTTGCCCAGAGAGGTGGTAGATGCTCCATCCCTGGAAACATTCAAGGCCAGGTTGGACGGGGCTCTGAGCAACCTGATCTAGTTGAATGTGACGCTGCTCATTGCAGGGGGGTTGGACTAGATGACCTTTAAAAGACCCTTTCAACCCAAAATATTCTATAATTGTATTATTCTGAATGGAAGATTAAACTTTCTTAAATTGAGATTAATGGACGAAGGCTGGAAATCTAGAATGCCTTGTTGCAGATGAAGCGATGGAGAAGGTGACAAGTGAACAAGTTTCCCCCATAGTATTAGTTTACTTGTTACCTACTACTGTGCTTTCACAGGGGAGCATTTGGTAAAATGTGTGATTCGGGTGGGAAAAAAACACACCGTTTTTTTGCCGTCTTTTATTTTTTGGCCTTCTGGGGAGTGTTGTCTGCTAGAAGGGGCATAGGAATTGTTTGAGCATTGTGCTGTCTCAGTACACAGAAAACACTGCCTTCTTTTTCTTCTCAATTGGTGAAAAGGCTCCAGTAATGTTGGTCATGTCTGGTAGAAAAAATAAATAAGTACTTATTTCATATTTGGAGAGCTGTCCATATTCTTGTATCCTAATACTTGAGAATTTCTTTCTCCCTGTCTTTTCAAACAAGCCATGGAGGCTTCTTTTAGCTGCGTGCCACATTATGGATATTTGAGATTAAAGTCACTGCAGTGGAAAGAACAGCTGATACTGAGGAAAGAGCATTATAAATCATTCCTGTCTCTAAATCAGTTTTGTCTCAGACATATTTTTGTCTCTTTTAAATTGATTCTAGTGCCATTCATGACTAGCCCCTGAGTTTGGTAATTTTCCATGGTGAAAGCTAAGATGGATAACTTTTTAATAGCTGTAAGAAAACAAAAATGATTCCATTGCACACATCTGGATGAACTGAAATCCAGCTTTCCAGGCAATCCATTCTCTCTACTGCTATTTTGAGAAATAATCATGCTGTCTTATTTAGGATTATTTTAAATACTGTGGGCTTATTTGCAAGAAATATTATTTCCTGATTTATAACTCTTGCAGCCCTATTGACTTATATGGAGAGCGAGACAGTGTCAGACTCATTGCCATTCTCAAAGGTATGTAAATAGCATCTGTCAGTACAAACAAGACTGCAAAGGACCTCTCTTTGGAGGCCACGCATAAAGTATGGCTGTTTACTTACTGTTGGAAGGAAAGTGGCTAATGTGTCCCTGCAGGCACTGACACAAAGCTTGTCGGTCATGACAAGGCATCCCTCTGTCAAAAGATTTGGAGGGATGTTTAATCCAGGAGTGCATTTTGCTGTTTTCATAGAGTATAACTCATTCCCAGAGCAGCCCTGCTTAAGGACGCAGAGCTGTCCTGGGAAGCTGAGCTTTTCTTGCCATATGTACAGTCTTTGTTGTGTAGGGTATGTAGATGGTAGAGAGTTGGAAACCGGAGGATCATAGACTGCTTGTGTGGTACACCGTAAAAGATGTAATTCTGTGATATACAGTGTTGGACCCAATTTCCGACTAGAAAGCACAACTGGATTAGTTCATTAGAAAACACAGCCAGCTGGCTCAGCATTTGGTCTTATAGAATCTCTTGTAAGATTATTGTTTCAGTCTGAGACGAATGGCATACTTCTAATTGACCAGATAGAGATGGGAACATTGCGTAAGTGATAGTATCAAACCACGGCAGCACTGTGTAGGGGAGAGGAGATGATAATGATGTCTTACCCAGGAAGGCATCTGTGAAACAGATTTGGTGGAGTCAGAAAGCATGGAAGATGCTTGAGAAGGCAGTGAAAGCTGGCTTTTATTCACAGCTCCTTTGGCAGGAACAGTGATTTGAGGGAAAGCAGAGAATTAAGGGTTTTCTTTAGTTTTTTTAAAGCAAGCTCTTCACTGGCAAACAAAAGTTATGTTACAAATTGACAGGATATTCAGAGGAGATATGAAAAAAGGGAAAGAAAAAAGCTCATTTATTTAAACAGCAAATTATTTTAGTTACCCATTTGATGCACACAGTTGTCAAAAAATCACCATAAGTGTAGTGGTAGCTCCCAGTGTTGACAATAGTTTGCGTATTTGTAATATATTATATGGTAATATTGGTAGGACACATGTTTATATCTTGGTCCAAGCTATAAGCAGAACTGGATGCAGCCACATACTGCTGGAGGGAAAGAGGTGGAGTATGACAGAGTGTTGCAAAAGGTGATAGTCCAACTCCTGCAAAGACAAGAATCACAGTTGAGAGGAAAGCAGAGTAATCCACAAGCCTGCATGTGAGACTTCAAAGTTACAGTGCTTTGTCTCATCTTCTTTTTCATACGTTGCCAAGATTTGCTTTCCTGTTCCAAAGCACTCTGCTTGGCAAGCCTTCTGTTTTGATTTTGGCAGGGCATTTCTTCCTCAGGGCATATGAGGAAGAACCAATATCAATGCATACACTCTTTGCTACTATTCCTACCCTTATCCATAGAAGTTCCAGCTAAATTAAAGGCAAGGTGTAAAAGAAGGGGAAAATCACCTGTACAGTTTTTACCTACAGGGCAGTCATACCACAGGCTAGGTACAAGCTTGTGGTACTCAGATGCAGGTATCTGCGCCAATACGCTTCTGACAGGGCAAAGGTTTGCTAGAATAACTTCTCCTCTACGTCTCTGCTTTTGCTAGTCCTGAAAATGTTACAGAATCAATAAAGATGTGAAAGGGAAACTCTAGACTTTGATGAATTCTTCCATTTTGGAATCTCTCTCAAAAGAAATTGCCTCTGAACCTTGTATGTTTATTTTCTGCCATTTGCAAGTCACCGTCATTGTTGCTAACAATATGTCTGTAGGTGGATGGGAGCCAGTGAGTTTGCCCCTTCTTTCTAAGGTACTCCTCCTAGGGGATGTGACTTCTTCTTCACTGTGTGTGTTCCATTCTTTGTCATTTGCCAGGTGCGATATTCTCCACAATATGCAGAGGTACATATTTTATAGTCTTCTTTTTCTTTTAGATCTTGAGAATCTAAATAGCCTTAATACCTAATCTCTCCACACCTGTCCTTTTGCTTTATTGATTTTATTGCTTTCCTTTTTTCTGCCATAAAGTGATCTCTATGTTGTACATTCTACACATAAAACTAACAAAACTGTCCACGGACTTTTCTCTTTCACAACCGTAAGCAACGTCTTCTCAAACAATTTTAGTGTCCTTTATATGATGACAGCATTCTTAGGAAGGAAGAAATACGTAAGCATTGAAAGAGGAAAAGATATGGGCATCAGTGTGAAATGGGAGGAGGAAAACAACTGAAAAATAAAGAGGTCATGAAGAAATGAATTTGGAAAAAGAAGTAAATTGAAATACTTTTTAAAAGTAGACTGGAAAATGAGGACAGACTTTTGTGAGGTGATAAGGATTTATGCTGAGAAAGACTAGCAAAACCTTACAACATTATTCTGAATTAGATCTAGGGACTAAACCCAAAATTTCACAGCACCTTGATCTGCAGAGTACACATCTAGCTCTTCATAGCTTTCCTTTCAAACTGTTACATGTTATTCTTAACAAAGTAAACTCTCCTGATGGCTTCAGTTGGGCTCTATGATCAGATCTATGTCAATGGGAGAAATGTTTCCTCATTAAACTTCTATCAAGGAGTTTTGTAGCCCGTTCTGGAATTAAATGAGGCCTGAGGCTGCTTTTCAGTCTTCAGTGTGGACTTAAGAACAGGATCAGGCTACAGTGGAGGGGTAGGGCTAGAGTTTTAGTTATCCTTTAGATCACTTTTGCAGTAGCTTTGCTATGTTTTAGGTTCCTGTTCTTATTAAGGGTTCTCTAACATCCTTTCTGCTGAGTACAGCTTTTAAGTCCTTAAAGCTGATGTTGCTCCTCACTTCCGTAGAAGCAATGGAGTAATGACAATTTTTAATGATTCTTAGCCAAAGGCACACTGTTCTAGACATATGCAGAGCTGTTAGAGGGAGCAGCAAGGAAGGCAGTTAAACACCGAGAGCTAGTTGAAGGAAAGGAAAAATAAATGCTTCCTGCTGTAACTACTAGACTCTCAGTAAAAATTCAGGCTGGTTTGTTGAAATCTAAAATTATTGCTATGAATGTGAATGAGAATTTAGTGGGGTCACATGGGAGTCCCACCTGGCACTCTCCATTTAGAGGCCAAATTAGGGAATAGACCTTGTGTTGACAGTTCAGTGTATTTATGACATTCTGTATTTTCTCCATGGATAAAGAAAACATTCCATCCTTGGTGGCTGTCAAACCAGGCCTTTTACAAAGTGCTAGGTATCTATGTTGCAAAGTAGCTTTAGATCATGAAGAGAATTCATGATCTACCGTTCATGGACCGAAAAGAAGAAAGTGATGTGTGGCTCTTCATTTTCCTCTGAAATAGTGTTATCACACGGATGCACCATAGCTGCAATACAATCATGTATCAATGCAGTTTGAAAGTGTGCCACAAAGAGGTCAATAAACTATTGCAGGGTAACTTGGAGGAATGAGTTTGCCTGTTGCAAAAAGTAACTAGAAAGCAGAGATAACACCAGCAATGGAGAACCTGTCATAAATATATATATATATATATATACACACATATATTGATGTTGACGATGACCTTGGTTTTACCATCTCGCTTTGGTGATGATGCCAACAGAGCTCAGTCTCAGCAAATTAAAGCTTGCTCTTAAGTGAATAGTCCAGAACCAAACACCTTTGGAATTCATCGCTAATGATGGGGCCAGTTCAGACTCCTTTATGAGGTCCTTAAAACACGTAAAAAAAAATCCAGGTTAAACTTAATTTTGGGATCAGGTCTGGACCTGCAAGCAGATTTTTTGCATCACCCATGTTTAATTAAACTTAGTATAGACTATAAATATGTGCTCTCACCATGACCTGCCTGCTCTGGTTTACCTTAGGAAATCTGAACATATCAAACACAAGGTAGTCAAGGCATAAATGTAATCCTTCCGTCGTAATCATCTTCCATTTTCCATTCCATTCATTAACAGAAGTCTTATCCTAAAAGCAAGCAAACAAGTTGCAATTTAGAATCATTACCTCAATGCTAATAAAAGTCCTGATGTACTGCATGTGCAACTCATAAATATCGGTCAGCTAAGTGTTCACCATCTGTTCCGTTATCCCTCACAGTAAATAATCACTATTGCAGCATTTAAATCAAAAACATGCTTAGAAATCTCTGTGCTCATTATCAGACAGAGTTCATTTCAGCTCATCACACTGTTTCAAAACAGGTCTTCATCATTTTCCATCTGGGAATATTACAAGCAAGTACCAAAACAGGTGGGTAGACACTCGGGGCATCTGAGAACGTTTTTTAACCTAAAGAGTATTTCTGTTTATGCCAGTTAGACTTTCCGTAGTATTTTATACAACCAGTAATGATGAACTGTTTGGTAATTGTGCCAGTGCCAGAAAGAAAAGCAGCAGCCTTTCTATGGATTGTCCAGGGACTCAGTTCAGGCTTAGTCAGCTCAGCCCGAGAGACACGCAGTTCACTCTGGGTGCGTTTAGTGGTGTAGTATAGGTATTAGCTTACTCACCACCATCCTAATACAACCTCATTGTCTCATTTGTAAAGTCCTGCTAGTAACTGGATACCTAACCTATACTGGAGAAGACAGGAATTATTTCTTTAAACCCACTTCCAGTTTCCCAGTAATTTTGATTTTTGTCCAGTTTGAAATGTTAGGAATATGTAATTGGAAATGAATGGTTAGGATTATAAGATGATTGTGCTTTCAGTGCTGCAGCGCTTTTAGTGAATTAGCCTCAGTGTTTACAAGAGACTCACAAAGTTAAACCTACAAAGCTTTAAAGTGAATTGCACCGTTTGTATAATTCTCTGAGGAGGAAAATGTTTTCGCAAGGTTCTTGGCACAACTTTCTTGGAAATTGTTAGAGCCTTTTATTTACCAAACAGTGTACATTGTTAAAAGTAAAACTTCCACAGCGCTCTAAATTTTGGCCCAGTTAATCTTTAAGGAGTGCTGAAAACAGGGCTTTAATTAGCAACTTTATCAGTTAACCCAGTCACTCATCCCAGTGCTTATCTGGTACTGTGTCCATGCAGGCACCTGGGGACATCAGAAAAAGGCCAACTTGTCAGTGGGACAGTTGAGAGGACCTCGGTGGCAGGGGGAAAATAAGAGCCTACGGAAATGGGTGGCATTAAATGGAATTTGATACAAATCCAAAAGGAATTATCCCACCAGAGTAGCCTAGGATAGGAGCGGATTTCCTTGTGTTTCTCCCTGATCTTCTCTGGTATGTCACCCACAGGAGCAGAGAGGAAGCCAGCGGTCCCTTGCAGCGTGAAAGTGGGGTCTGGCGTGATTGAAGTCCTTCACTGGGGAGGTGCTGACTGAGCTGAGAATAAAACCGCGCCGACGCTGTCGTCGCAGGAGGAGCCGGCTCGAGCCAGCGGGGGGGCTCTCGGCCAAGGCGCTCATTAAACTCTTCTGCTGTCTTCAGCAACAAAGATCCAGCGAGAAATATGCTCTCTCTGCTTGCCTCTAATTTTTCTGTTTTCTGTTCAAGGGACAGAGTGTGTGTTTATACATGAGTGCAGCTGAGGGGGTGACGGTGGTGTTAGAGAGAGTCAACCAAAAACCATACGTGCTTACCTGTAAAGGGACTTGGGAAGAATAATGTGTGAAGAATTTCTGATGGATGGCCACAGCAGAGGAAACCCATGATGATCTATCTCGGGGACGAAAAGGGAAGACTTCTTGTTTCCTTAGGGTGAGGCTGTCACCACGGGCTCTTCTAGCAGAAAGAGGCTTGTGCTCCAGTTCATGCGGCACTCAATCACCAGCAGTAATTGTCCTGTGAGTACTTCAGCCTGTGCCTGGTGGACTCTGTGACCAGGCGGGCAGGGCTTATCCTGCGGCTTTAGAGGCTGTGGCTGGTCCTCTGAAACAATTGAAAAACAATACCCCAGGGCTTAGGGGGAAATTAGAAAATAAGCCGAATCAAAATAACTTAGGTGATCTGCTTCAGGTACTCCTGCTCAGTAATAAACATGGAAAATAAAAAAACTAAATCAGGAAATAAACATGGAAATATAGACCACATTGCAAAGAATGAAGGCTATCTAGAAAAACAAAAAGACATTTTGGGGGAGAGCTGGGCTTTCATTTTATTCTTCACCTTACTTCGTTTGCATTTGTGAAGTGGTCTGTAACGCTTCTTGCGCTCAGTTTAGTCTTTCACATGGCATCATTTGTGGTTCAGAATTCTTACTCACCTCATTTTTTCTCCCTAAACAAAGATGTACCATTCATGTAGTTCTAAAACTGCCTTGTCAGCAAAAAATCTGTAGCTCTCACCAATGCAAGGAAGTCTGATATTAAAAACATGCATCGCTTTGCTATCTTAAGATGAACCCATTAGCATGTGGCTGAAGAGTAAGTTCGAGAGGGAGAAATCGCGTTAAGAGGACGGAGTGACTACCTGGTGCCAAGAAGATATTTTATGCTTGCTCAAGCGGTTCTGATGAGTTGATAGCTGAAATGTTTATGCTTTTATTCACATAGATAGCATACTAAAGACGTCTATTTTAAACAACAGATAATCCAAATGGTGCATTTAGTTTGTGATGTAACTGTGGCTGGTGTTCTAGGGCTTGCAGGCTTTGCTCCTGCTCTTATTTACTTGTAGCTGGGCCCTGCAAAGCTAGGCCCTTGACTTCTTTCCAACCTGAAAACAAAGGCAGAAAACAAAAACCAGGAAGACATGTACCGGCTGTAAATTTTCTGTTCGTGCTGATGCAGAATACAAATGCAAAGCATTGTAATGATTTTTCACTCCACTGCTAAAATGTGTAAAATCATGAAAAGTTCTGTTTATAAATAGAAAATCTGGGTCTCAGGAGTATCTAAGCGTGTAACTCTGATAAACAGGATTTAGTGAAGCCCAGTTCCAAACTGCTGTTTGATTTGTTGCAAGATTGTAAATGTAATGAGCAACTTCATTCTGGGGGCATCCTTCGGACCTCATTTCTTAATTTTTCTTACATACTGTCACCTCCTTCAAACTGCCCCACTCCCTACCTTTGATTGCTCATTTCCCCCAGCAGCACTTTTCTTGATTTTCTCATTCTTTCTCTGGAAAAAAGAAATAGCCTCGCTACTACATTGTCCTTTAAAAAACAGAAAACTACGTTTTTTTTCCTGCCTGGATCACTTAATATCCTCAGCATCAGATCTTGGCTGCCTATTGAGACCAGTGGTTTGTGTGTCCAGTCTTACATTCTTAGTCTTTTCTCCACTTTATTGTAATCTTAGAATGTGTAAGGGACTTTTTAACAAAGACCCTACATAAAAAGAGCCTAGATACTTCTTGCAGCCTCTGGGCATTTTCACCTTTCTATGGAGGGGTATTTTGATATAGCTTCTGACACATTTAGAGGGTACAGTAGACCACAGTATTCAAAATAAAACAAGCAGAAAAGGAACAATAAAAGATTTATTTGACATCTGTTTATCCTGTCCTTAACCACTCCATTTCTTAGAAGTCCTCTCCCCTGGTAATCGTAGGTTAGTAGGCCATTATGGTAATTTCTAGATGTATGTAACTGTCCAGACTATTCCAAAAATAGAAGAGGCTGGTCCAAATTCTTGTATTTGCTGCAATCTGGGAAACCTTATGCTGATGAGCTTCCCATGCAAACAAATTCCAAGTGTCTTTGGAGAAAAGCTAGTTGAAAAATTAATCTACGTAAACTTTTCAATAATTTTCTCCAAAGGAGTGGCATTTTACCAAGCCACCAAACTTACCAAGTAGTTTCTGTGATAGATCATCTAGCTAGCATTATGACAGCTCCTCAGTTTGTATCATTTAGGTCTGTTCATTGCTGTTAGTATTTGTCAAGGGCTGCCCAACAGTGACTACCATGTACAACCTCTGTTTGGGATTGCTCATGACATCCCAGGGTTTTGGCTCCTTGGTGCCCTGGATCTGGGTTTTGCTCTGGGTCTTTTCTGGTTTGATCTCTTCTGTGACACAGAGCTACAGACATTTTTTATTCTGTCCCACTCAGAGACCTATTGCCAAAATTCTAAGGAGTGGATAGGTATTAACAGTGATAGCAGACTCAGAGAAGGGAAAGGGAAAGAAGTCACTCAATCCATCCCTGAATTATGTCATTCATGAAAGATATTTGTCTAAACTCTTCTTACTTAAATGGTCCTGTGATGCTAACACCACAGCTTCCCCAGGCAACTGATTGACAGTGTTTAGTATTAGAAGGTTAATATTAATTTCTCAAATTGTGTCATTGTATCATTCCTTGTGTCATTCCTTCTCCTACTGACCTTCCTAGCAACAGCATAGATGCCAGATGATTGTTATTCTGTTTTCCACAAGTTTTCTCTTATCTAAGCTAAGCAGAGCCAGTGTCTTTCAATCGCTCCTTCCAAGTCACATTTTTTAGATCTCTCTTTACCATTGCAGACCTCCTCTGGATTTTTCCTTCATCTGGCCCATGTATCTCTGCAAGTGATTAAGCCAGCATCCCAGATGAGGCCTTACCATGATGGTGTCTTGTGTCTTCTGTAGGCTAAACTGCTCTTTAAATGCCTCAAACTGGAATCGGTCTTTTCTTAGCATGACATTTTTGCCTGATGTGCAGCTTGTGATCTGCTACCTGTTTCTCACTGTTCTGTATTTTTAAAGTGGATAATCCCTCTTTAAGACCATTGTCAGTCCCCTGTCTGTTGGGGGAAGGGAAGGGTCAGGTCTTCAAGTTTCCCAGGACTACATTTAAAATACAGATTATTTGAAATAATTTATCTAGTGACTCTCTGGTATTAATTCTGACATTGTAAGCATGACTGAACCTTTTAGAAGAATCTGAAACAAAATAATCATTACTTGCTGCGGTCTATGGCATGTTCGGTGTCCTCTGCCTTTCTTATTAGGTAGCATACCAATGTTTCTTGTTATCCTCTGACTCCGAAAGGATTTGTAGAACCAATGGGATAGTTTCTTTTCAGCCCACATTTGAGCTGTAAATTGTACTTAATTTTGTGTATCTACCATAGTGGCTTGTCCTTATGTATTTGGGTTCCTTTACATTCCTCCCAAATACTCTCAGTTTTCACTTTCTGTAGGCTTCTATTTGTGTGCAACTTTTTTTTTATTTGAAGTCAATAAACACCTTCTGCTTAACTAACAGTAATTTTTTTTTTTTTTACAAATTCCTTGAAATTTATTGCTAGATTTTGCTATTTTTAATGAAACATAACCATCAAAATAATCTGATACCAGTTGAAGGCTAGTTAATAGTCTGGGGCTCCCAGACTAAAAGCAAAACTCATTATCAAGATAATATTAAAAGTAACACACAGACTCAAAGAACACTTAGACCTTATGACAGTATTGCCACAGTCCTTCACATCAGTGTAGTATCTACATTATTTATCCTTTGTCTCATACACCTCCCACCCCAAACTTTTTGCACAGAGCGGGGGTGGTGGTGGGCATTGGCTTTGTTTTGTCCAGTTTGGGAAATATACAGTCAGTCTTCATATAACAAAATTTGTCACTGAATTTCTGGTTTACAGAAATTCTTTAATTGTTTCTTTATTTTTTTTAAATATTAAGAAAATAGAAAGTACTATTTTCTTTTTAAGTAAATCATACAAAATTGAGGTTACATTACAAATGAAACTAGAACAGAGAATTTATTACCCAATCTTATATTGTATTTCGAGTGCTGGCTAATCAAAGTCTTAACCTCTTTTGACTCTCAAAAAGGCCAGATCATGGCTTCATTGAGATAAAAAGTAATTTTCATCTTTTCTCCAGTAGGGCCAAGATTTTACCTAGAAGAGTGTTCTCACCGTCTTGCTATACTGTGCTCCCTAGCTGAGAATGATCCTAGCTGTTATGATTCTAGCAACAGAAATTGCTGCATTTCTGTTTCGGCCAGAGAACACTTTTTCCGTTGTTGTGTTAGTAAATAATTCAGGTTGCTCACCACTGAAGGCAATGGTTTACGAAAGCCACAAGATGAAATAGCCAATCTCATTTTACCATCAAGTATGTCACAGCCCTTCTATTTTCCATGTAGCATAGACATCATGTGAAGAAACTTAAATATGTAGGAATGATAAAATGAATAAGGAGAAGAATATGAAAAAAATACAGGGAGCAGAACAAGACAGACAATAAAGCAGGATAGAAAGATTTGGGTTCCAGATTATTGCAGAAAATTGTCTGTTCTGTCAGACAAACTCTCAAGGATAGCTCCTGGAAAGAGGAAATTTCTGTCTTAGAAATGGCAATACAGTCAGTAACCAAGTGGTCTCTAAGGAGTCCCGCAAGCCAAGAAGACTTAATTTTGGCAGACTGGTGCTCTTAAAATGTTGGGTGAATGTGCAACGTTGTGGTTTTATCTGCCTCTGATGCAACGCTTGCTTGTGTGTCTCTCCCAGACGTACAGCATTGCGAGTGGAATTATTTAGGTTTTCATCAGATGTGATTAATTCTTCTGGGCTTTCCTGTCTAACCACACGGAGGTTATTACCCATGTACCCTTTTTCATAAACCATCTACATGCATTCTTTTTATGGAATGAGAACAAAGGAGACCATAGCCTCATAGTCTTGTCTTTTCCTTTTCTTTCCTTTTCTTTCCTTTTCTTTCCTTTTCTTTTCTTTTCTTTTCTTTTCTTTTCTTTTCTTTTCTTTTCTTTTCTTTTCTTTTCTTTTCTTTTCTTTTCTTTTCTTTTCTTTTCTTTTCTTTTCTTTTCTTTTCTTTTCTTTTCTTTTCTTTTCTTTTCTTTTCTTTTCTTTTCTTTTCTTTTCTTTTCTTTTCTTTTCTTTTCTTTTCTTTTCTTCCCTTCCCTTCCCTTCCCTTCCCTTCCCTTCCCTTCCCTTCCCTTCCCTTCCCTTCCCTTCCCTTCCCTTTTTATTTTTATTTTTATTTTTATTTTCATTTTCTTCTTAAAAATACAAGATATTTGATAGTTTGTATCTAAGTATGTTACATTTGATGTACTGCTCCTTATTGTCATGTCCTGAGGGCTTGTGACCAGCTCTATTTGTAGACTGTGTTTCCACAGGATGCAGGGTAAAAAAGCAGCATGGCAGAAAATCTTTCATTCTAGTGCTTGAAGTAATCTGCTGTGGGATGGTACATCTGAGAGCAAAGAAAGAAAGATCAAAAATCATGATTCAACATCTTCAAATTCTTCCCAGTAGAAATTATTGACACCCACTCTCTCTTTTTTACGTTTGTCCCACCTGTTTTTAAAACATCTTCTTCCAGAAGAGACCAGGGAAACCATGACTGTAAGGATACAGGTGTAAAAGTAAAAGATAACATGCAGGTTTTTTTGTTTTGTTTTTTTTTTTTTTTAAATAGGTTACTGGGAGTGACTTGGAAACTGGAGGCTATGTGAAATACATATGTGCAAAGAAAATGTGTGGCAGATGTCTCAACACCATGGCATGGATATTTAGACATCACTTATTTTGGTGCTGGAAACTGCACCAAATATAACTGTGATGTGGTATGAAATCCTCCGCAAAGCAAATTAAACTTGAAAACTTGAAGTCATCTTGAAAGACTTGGCTCATGATTAACAGCTCAAAAACCCCAGCTGATCATTACTGTGAAACAAATACTTAAGACGGTTCAGTCAATTCTATATATAATCCTGATCGTCAGGCCTCCTGGGACATCTAAGGCAAGAAAGGAGAGAACATTGTCAGACTGCCATTTGAAAAATACATCTATCTTCTCCCTACTGAGACCTCTTGCATTACAATTATTGTTTTTTCTCACTGAACACTGAATTTAGACTATTTTGGACTCCACTTACGTCTCTTTGGGGAGTGATGGTTGCTGCAGAACTCCAGTCTCCTTTTCCAAAATACTTCTGACTTGCGTAAAAACATTTGCCCCGTCAAGGATGCCCGTGTTTTCAGACACTTTCCATGTTTTTCTTTTTTTACAAAAGCAGATTCTTTTTTTGCGTTCACTGAAGGGCATACACTGGGTCAATGCATTACCATAACACTGTATCTTTAGCACTTCCCTGATTATTGCTTTTATCGTCAGCTAGATGGTAAAACAAAAAAAGCCCTACAATCTTCCTGTGTTTGGGTGATATTATAAATAATTAAAAATGTCTACTTTATTTCTTACACAAGTCATATAATATTCTAGGAGTGAAATTACAGTTTTCTTTCCTTATCTTCTGAATTCAGTGCAAAATAAGGCAAATGAATCACCTTTCCAGAAGACATTTAGGATGTCTAAGAGATACTGGACTACTGTGTCTTAGCAGCTTCTTTCTGTTTGATAAATGTATAAATCCATAGTCTGCTGTGTAATTTAGAGTGCTCCCTTCCCATCCTGGCACATTCCTTCTCTCTCTGCACTGAACTACCTGAGACATTTTATGAATCATGTATCTTAACATTTAAAACAGGCTTTCAACTGACTGTGATTAAGAATCAGGTAATAATGTGCAGATTTTTCTAGGCAGTTTATCTGATCCTATGTGCATTTGAATTATGGGATTTTACTGGGGAAACCATTTAGAGGTGTATGCAGAAAATGTGTGTTAGAAATTTCTGAGTTCCTTTCCAAGCAGAGACTAGATTAGACCAAGATGTGTTTTGGGTGGGCATGATCTGTGCTTTCGAGCACATTGCATGTTTGGTCACTCATCCAACTAATCATAACTCAGTAGCATAGCTCAAATCTCAGATATCCAAAATACTTGATGACCTAAGACAGTATCTCAATTCAGTGAATACCAACTCAATTCAGTGAAAATGATCTATTCACAGATGTGTGATGATAACTACAGAAGGAGTTTAAAACTCATGGAATTACTCATTTGTAGCAAATTAATCACTCAGTGTGAGATGCAGTCCATTTCCAACCGGAAAGACCACTGTCTTTGGTAAAGGCAAGATACTGAATTGCACATATTCTATTATCTACATCTATCTCCTGCTTTCTAAGAGACTTCCTGTAACTTGCTGTAACGTTTTAGAGCATCCCTCCCACTGGCCCTCCAAAATGTGTATTTCTCAAGTTCCTTTTCTCCTCTTATTTCTATATCAGTGTAAAGGGTGGAACGGAGTTGATTCATTGATCATTCTGTTAGAACAGAATAAACCCCCCTATGAACATATTAAAGATTAGAAAAAGTCGCATATTTAATTTATGGGAAAGCCAGTGCCAATTCAGGGCCTCTTTCAAGGTACACTGAAGTTAAATAAAAAGACAAAATAAGTTTGGACTAGACCCACGTTCCCTAAATGGCCCTTCTACCTTTATGGCAATCCTTAAGATTAACCATAATGGTTCTGTTTACACTGATGGGCTGGGGCAGCCCAAAGGTTGAACTGGAGACTGAATTCACCACCTGTCACAGTATTTGCCAGTGGGAGCAAGTCTAGGAAGCAGGATTTGTCTCTGAATGAATTCAGACAGTCTATGGAAAAGTCTTGTCTGGTGGGTGAGAAGGCCAAACCTCTTTAAAAAATGAATGCTGTACTTAGCATATAAATATAACGATGTGCAGGTATGCAGGTGATCATTTCAGTCTCCATTGCAATGGCTTTTTTTTTACGATTTCAGTGCGTTTTCTTGAGTCTACTGTTTTATCCAACTATTACAGTTTCAAGTATCAATCTGGGTTTCAAAGAAGCTAGCTGCTGTTTTCTGCTTATCCAGCCGTGTCTGATGTTGATCATAGCATCTTTCCGAAGACGCAGGAGGACGGTTTTCTCTGCAGCAGAGTATTAGTGCACCTTTGGGGATCAAAGGGATCCTCTTCAATGCGCACTGGGGAGCCTTTCCTTTGCCTCTGAGGCTTTCACTTGCACCTGCAGATGGCCCGTGGCTGTGAACATGACAAATCAAATGTGCTCCCGAATCCTCCCTGATGTTAAAAACACTGTGCCTGTGGGTGCCCAGACCACAAACGCAGCTTCTGTGGCTCTGACAGGCTCTGGGGTGACTGGTTGGGGGTCAGCACTTGAAGATAGGTTTCTCAGTGTCCTTACTTTCCAATACTTACACGTGACAAGCAGCAATGTGATTTGAAAAGTCAAGCAAGAGACTGCGCTTGCACATCTGACCTTCCTCCACCGAAATCGTGGTCCCAGCATGTAGATGTGCCCATACCGTAATTAGTCTTCCTGTCTTGCCTGCTTGGAGGCAGAAGGCACAGAAATGTGAAGAGACCCCTGGCTCCCACCTCGGGGCTGTAAAACAGCCTATGTAGCTATTTCATGAGCAAGTCATATGGCACCTAATTCACAAACGTGAAAAGAGTGTAGAAGTTCAGGGAATGGAGAAAGCTTTTAGGAAGGGAAAGCAGCAAAGACAGATCACATAACAGCCTAAATATGTGACATATCCTTAGATAAAGCTGGAACTACAGCCAACAACTGCTGCTGGAGCCTGCCAGGGAGTAGGTGCCATGACTAGCAGATATGCTTCCTCTGCTTGGTGTCTCGGTAGTGCTGACTGTTGAGACCAGAAGTGCTCGAGAGGAACAAGAGAAATGGGTCAGCAGGGCCAAAGAAATCATATTTCATTGTTCAGAAGAGTGCTTATTGGTGCTTATTTTCCTTAAAAGAAAAAAAAAAACAAAACAAACAAACAAAAAGCTGTTAGAATCATGTTTCCAGCTCAGACTGTGCCAGACTTCCACATTAGCAAGTGCAAGCGATGATTCCCCCCCGTTCAGCAGAGCGCTCAGGCACAGCTTAACCTCAGTTCTTAATGCAGTTGAGTTTAATACCACATAACTGAATTCAGTAAGTACTTTGTTGAAGCGTGTCTTTGTATGATGTACACGATGCATCCAAAATTATGTTTTTTGTGGACTTAAGAAGTATGAATTTAGATGCTTAGAATTTATATTTATACTTTGGAATATCCACAAAATATCAGTCACTGGTGCTGTTTAAATATTCTACTGCTTACAGTAAGTGACCTAAATGCCCTTGCTTGCTCTTGCAATTAGCCATGCCTAGGGCTTCATTACTCTAAAAACCAAAAAAAAAGAAATTGTTTTTAGGGTAAATGAACTCCTGATGCCCTGGTTAGAACATAAAGATCCAGCTTTTTATAGGAACTGTTAGTTTTCTTTTTTTTTTTGTAAATTAATATGTGATAAACTAGTAGGAATATGTCTGTCTATTAAAGAAATGTGATCTTGGTATTACATTTTGACAAATATATTTCAAAATTATTATCGGTTTGGTTACAGATGAAGACTATTTTGATTACTTCATGTCCTAAACTATGGGGTAAGTGTTAAAACAACTACTCAGCTATGGTAATGTCTGGTAGCAAATTTTCACTCGCTAATCTTTTGTTATAAGCACTATGAAAATATTAAATAATTTTGAAAAAAGCTTGAAACTACACAATTACTGTTGGTTATACCACTCGCTTTGTTGAATTATAAATTTTATCCAACAACATATGCCTGTGGAACGTAATTGAATTTTCTTTTTTTTTAAATTGATAAGTAGTTGGATTGCAGACCTTGGGCATGGATGAAACCCTTTTCATCCACAAATCTTAAGTACTGCTAAATGAAAGTACACCTCTGAATCAAGTATTTTTGATGCAAATCATAACATTCCTGTGTTACAGGTAGATAAGATGACATATCTGTAGATATAAATGCTCTGCTGAAAGTCACAAAGCAAATGACTGGCAAGGAACCAGGAGTGTAAGTCTTGGGGCTTCACTATATAAATATGCACCATATATTTCTGTCCAAGATCTACAGTACGAAATGTCAGCCTCTTATTGCTAAGAAAATTATTGGAAATACGGTGGGGTTTCTTATAGATTTATTACTTACGTCGCAGCAGTGCTGGTGCATTTTGCTGGGCAATGTGTACCTAAAAAAAATACAATCCCTGTGCTGAGAGGAAACATAATAAAGATACGCTGAGTCTTTTGCTGAGCAGTTCAAGGTCATTACTCTGATCTTTTTGCTTTTTAAACCTTGAAAGTATACCATTTTGAACTGAATAATGATTATATGGGCAAAGTGTCACAACATGCATATGTTATATTTGCAAGGTGCCTTATCTAGGAATAATCCTATTACATTTTTCCTTCAGTGCCAGGACACCATACCGCACAAGCAATGTACTATAAATATATCTTTTGCTGGGCTCCCTTCATTCTTTTGTTTAACAAAGACTGGTTTCCATCATTTGCAAGGTAAACTATAAAAACTCCCTGCTAATGCTATCTGACGCAGTACTGAAAAGTGAGCTGCAGTATTTCAGCAGAGGGCTTTTGCTTTGTACATTTGTATCACAGAATCCCGAAGCACTAATGGGATCTTTACAAGGAGAGAAAAAAAAAAAAGTAGTAGCTGACAACTCAAAGACATGCCTTATCTGAATAGTGTTATTGTGAAGAGAATAGACTTGTGAACAAAAGATGGAAATTACAGAAACAGGAATCGGATATCACAGGTCCAGAGTAAGAATGGTGAATAGAATATGGGGCAAAAGACTCAAAGCCTGAGTGACAGCTCAAAGACAAGATGGGATTTCATACATTTTCTAAACATTGCTTCTGTGCTTCCTTCAAAGAAATTTTCAAATCCCAGTTGGCTTCCCTAATTAAAGAACAGTGAGTGTACTATAGATAGGAAATAGATGCGTGTGTTACTGGATGGCATTTACCCTTTACTCACTATGATCAGCCCTATTTAAAAGTATGTGAATCTTTGGGGATGTAAATGTATATTAGCTTGAAACTGAATAGTTTAAGCATTACAGATTTTTTGCAGGGCAGGAGTGACCAAGAGGAAGGAAAAAAAAGCAAATATGTGTGGAAACAGGTTGAGGTCTTGCAAATTGATGACACAGTAATTCTTGTCTGATGCTATAGTCCAGTATAGACGCTTTCAAGTGTGTTTTATTCTGTTGCTTCGTCTCAGGGTTTAGGCCATTGAAATGCCACTTTCTTGGATCAGGGAAGGCAATGTTTTGGGGGAGTTTGAGATTGAATTGCTATTCATCTGTCAAAACCTTCTAGGTTAGTCATCTCTGAAAAAGCAATATGTTTTGCACAGGACTCTCTTTTTTTTTTTTCTTTTTTAATCTCTTGGTTGCTGTTTTAATTATTATTAATTTGGACTATTTATTCAGATTTACACAATATAACAGTCAAGTGATGACTGTCAGCTTATGAAAGTTGAGGAAACAGGGAGAGGAAGAAGAACTACATGAGCAAACACACAGGATTTGTATCCAGTGAAGTAGTATAAAACCCAGATGGAAAATAATAGTAGAAGAGATTAAACTCTTTTTATGTCACAGTATTTTGTTGCACTGTGTCATCTGTGTCCTCCCGTGAGACTCAGAATATCTAAAAAATTATATCCCAAAACATTTTCAGACTTAAAAGCAGGAATAGACAATGAGGCAGGGAAAAACAAATAAACCTTTCAAGATGGCAGGGTCTGGTATGAGTAGCAGCAAGATGACAGTTAATAAACTGGTCGTATAAAGTGGTGGAGCAAAATGGTATGGGGGAATAACGATATTTAGAACACAAAGAACCTATGAAAGTCACTTAAAACTATTGTAAATACTGCTAAACGGAAAGTAAAGTTGTCTGATCCGGGGGAAAACCTGGTTACAATTTTTTTGGTTAAAACCAGCATGTCAAAATGGGCAGTGACATTCCTCATGTGCTGCTATCTGGTCAAGTATGACTGGAGGAAATACTGAGAGAACTTTTGTGGTTGAGGCAGTGGGAGGATATAGGTGTAGGGGTGAACAAATGCTGAGGGACAGTTTAGAATCAGAAAGGCAAAACAGGGAAAAGATTCAAGGTTAAGGGTGATGACAACACCACATATGGTTGAAACAAATGCTTGGCCTTCACAGCCAGTCATTCATTAGAAGGGTTCATTAGAAGAATATATGGCAATGGATCTGAAAAACTGAGAGTAACAAAGGGAAAGAGTCGAGGTAGACTGTCTCATTTCATTTCTCTATTTTCAGAGCTGTTCCAAAAATATTTTCCCTAGTTATTATTTGTATTTCTCTCTCTTCTTAGCAATTTGCTAAAGAATATTTATTTATCTCATAACGCATTTGGAGTGATATTACATATGGAACATGTTATCTAAAAAAAGATATACTGCATATTTATAATTTTTTGATGATGCAGGGCCAAATTCTGCCAGTATAAAAACAGGTGCAACTCAGTTTGAAGTCTACAGCATTCATACTCATTCATACCAAGACTGAAATTGGTCCAGAACATATCTGCAAAAATCTATACCTCTTTCTTGTGGACCCAGTCTTCATGCATCATTAACCTAACACATTTCTGTATTTACAATGATTATACAAATTTCTGCTTCATTTTAGCAAAAGCTTGGGGGTAGCAAATAAACCATGGAGCCTAATAAAATCCAACTTTCAGGCAAACCCACTTGTATATAAAATTGAGAGTACAAAGTGCCAAGGGCTTGTATTAGTACCATCCATTTTGTTAGCATTTTTCCAATTTATCTTGCGTTACAAACCCTCAGAGTACTATGTCTATTGTAAATATTTAAGCATTACTGTTGACATAAAGATAATACTGACAAATTGAGTTAACATTTCTGCCGAGGATTACTGACCATGTGCAGTGCAGAAAAACTTTAACACCCACACCAAGCCCTATGCTCATGCCAAACTGTGTTTAGTCTACAATACAGCAGTGTCCCTCAAATGAATTTTTAGCTTTGATTTACACAAAACATGAAACAACCTTTCTTGGATCAATTAATTGTTTGACTTTCCTAATACATTTCCATTTTAACTAGATTATGTCTGTATCAGAGGACAAGTAATGGGTGCAAGATGTTAGTGCTCTCATGTGGGCTGGTGTCTGTGTGCACATGTGCATGGTGCCATTGCTCTTGCTCCAAGTTAGTGTCTTCTGTGTTTTGAACATCAGCCTACAGTGTAGATGGTTACTCATGTCTGCCTGTATTTGCAATAACACCTGTGAGTGCATAGTTCGAAACACGGAGAGGCTCCTTGATGTGTTGCTTTGTCTTCCAAGTACAAAGGTTCTGTGGCCTCTTCTGCCTTCTGACAAAGGACATACGGGGCAGAATTAAAGACTCCAGGCAGAAGAAGATTGAAATCGTTTACTCCAGCAGTGTGGGATTTACTTGCTGTAGTTTGCAACTTGCTTTTGGCACTTGCAGCCAAGGGTCTCCCAAAGTTGCAAGAAATTTTTGTTCTTGTCCTTGCATGTTACATTTCCCCTCATGCAATTTGCATCCTGGACATCACCAACAAATTTTGATTTGAAGAGGGCTATAAGGCATTCATATAATATGATTTACAAAAAATTTGGAGCCCAAGCCATTTTCAGTTTTGCAATAGTCAAGGATGGCGCATGTTAAAATTTTGTTACTTGAGGAATTGCGTTTGAACATTATGAGAGGCATTATTTCTTATGTGTGGCTAGAATTCAAGCACAAGTTAATACTAAGCCCTGTTTTCTTAATTCTGGACTGTGGAAACACTAACAGAACTGATGTGGATCAGGATGCCACATTGCAATTTGGTTACACAGCATCATTCTTACTTGCCTCAGTATCAAATTCCCCACGTTGCTCCACTATGTTGATGAGAGATTTCCAAAATGTGTTTTACTATGAGGCAACTAAAACAATCCTTTTCACATGTTTTCCTCTCTTCAACTGACAGACAATATTTTCCACAGTTACAATGTCTCCAATTATTATGCCAATAACATTACTCCTAGTAGCTAAAAGATGGTTAAAACCCTTTTCCTAGCTTTATAGGTGGGGAAAGCCAGGCACAAAGTAAGAAATTGACCTGCTAGGCTGGCTGCCTATCTGGCTAGTGGCCTAACAAAGACACAGGTCTTCTCCAGCTCCTAGTTGTAACCCTAAACCCAGGGAGAAGTAAATCCTAGGACATGAAACCAGCAGAAACTTGAGCCTGAAACTCTCTCTGATAGCTCTCTCTTTGGAGGTCTTCCGTTACAGTAGTGGTAGCCGCCTACTTAGCATGAATTGAGCTCTCAAGATCCATTTCCACTTCTTTCTGAAATCACTGCTTAAAACTTCAGGGATCTTTTTCTAGCTAGGAGTTCTAGGGATCTTTTCATAGCTTGTGAAAGCCTTTCAGTGATATTTGCATCATGAAGTCTTCAGATTATACAAAATGAAACATATTTTTAGATATGTTATCCTTTCCCACATACCATGGTTCTTCTCTTGGAAAAGGGCTGTCTGGGAAAGCTTGCTTCTCTGAAAATGTCCTTCCTGTGGAGAGGTGAAATCAAAGGTTATGGCTTCTGGGAAAATCCTGTGTTAGTAGGAGGTGTCTTTAATGATCTTTGCTAGGATCAAGGGTTATTGTAGGTCTAAATTGGTACTTTAATTGGTGACTGAAGAGAGGAAGTAATGAGTTTGGTATCAACATTTATGAGTAATATTTAAGTGCCTGGGAGGAACTGAGCACATAGTGAGACTTCAGAATGACTGCAGCAGAAAGTGGAGAGACTGAAAAAAAATTCTTTAGTTAGGAAAAAATGTAAACCACTTAAAACTGTGGAAAGATAACCTGAAACATTTTCCCAGTCAGAGGGAGGGAGCTAGAGTGGTCCAGAGATAGCTAGTTGTGTAATGTAAATTAGATATTTCCACTGAAGTTTTGTCATGTCTTTTCCTGCCTAAATGACAAAATGCATACGAAGGACCCACTGTGCTGAGTCTCAGATAATCATTTACAGGTATGGAAGAGCCCGTTACCTACTGCTGTTTGGTTGAGGCTTACACCAGCATCTGACAAACAAATGATGGCAAGTTCCTTTTCAACACTCACAGGCTGTATTATTACTCGGTTTGTGGTTATCATACATAAACCTATGCGCCAAAACGCGCTGGTGGAATAGGGCTGTGTACAGATTTATGACAAAAAGGGGGCAGTAACGGCCCCCCTGCCAGTAAGGTGCTGTGATTGCACCCGAAATGTCATCTGGGCAATGCACAGCACCGCACTGGTGCTGCCAGCATGGTGCTGCCAGGAGGGGGAATTCAGCATTGAGGAGGGCTGCTGTGGAAAAGGAGCACAGACATTATTCTTAAAGAATTTAGTATTTTAAATATGACTAAACTCTCAAAGGAGGAGAAACTGTGGCGAACCCATGCGTGAACATATGTGGAGATGAATGCATCATCAATACAGAGGAATTATTTACAATGGCTTAGCAATAGAAGTTAGCTGAGAACAGTAGGAGAGATTTTAGAGGAGGAAACCTCCTGGCCATGAGAGCTATTAGCTGTGGAATAATCCCCCTGGGGAGGAGCAGAGACTCTGTCACATGGAACATGAAAAGCCAGACCGGATAAAATGCTGGTAGAAATACAAAAGGGGTTATGCTCCTGCACTGAAAGGAGGTCAGAACAGAGGAGCCCGCAGGTTATTATTTGCAGATCCTATGATTCCTGAAAGGATTGATAGCTCTCCTCTGCCCCCCAAAAATGGCACCCTGCCGCTCCTTTTGGACAGTGGGATAAAACTGACCCTTTCTGCACAGGAGGGAGGCTCAGATACGTGTACGCAGTCACTTCGCCTGGGTTAATGCCCAACCATATTTGTGTTGTTGGTGGAGTTTTTTTTGTTTTTAAGCCTGAAGGCAGACTTCTGCTTCCCCTACCCCGTTTACCCCAGCTTTACTGTCTGGGTTGTACATTTCAGAGGTTTACAGCCTGGCACTGCTATTCAGACTCTTGAAGCTTTTGACTAGGTCTGTCATAATTTCAGAGAAATGCTGGCTTTCAGGCAGCTTCCTCAAATAATTCAATAAATTCTGGATCTAACCATGCCATTCTGAGAACTGAGTGGCTATAAATCAGGGCAGAACTTGCCAGAATGCTTTGAGACTCAGCAGGGGGAAAAAAGATGTCACAACAAACGGAGCATCCAATTTGATTTGAAACACAGACAATTAACATTCTCCAATTTTGTAAAACTTGCTAGCAAATATACGGACAATGTTAAAATTTGCTGACCCAGAGGAGAAGTTCTATATAGCCCTGCCTTTTCTGCATTTTAATAATATTTATAATAATGAAATTTAAGAATAAAGATATAAATCTTTATTCTTTACAGAGGTGTAAATCTATGAAAACAGAACTGAGGCTTACTCATACTTAATTGATAAATGTATAAATCACCAGTTGTGTGAATTTTTTTAATTAATAAAATTTTAGATACTATAAGGGATAAGTAACTACCCCTTTATATACGGTGGGAATAAAGAAACACTTGCATCCTGGTAAATCTGCCCTTTCTGGAGCAGAAAGTTTCCGTCTGAAACCTCACACGCATTCCCAGCAAGTAATCCACCTGTGGGAAGAATAAAGTCTCTTCAGAGATTCACTTCTAGTGTGATTCTTGATTGAGAGAGCTCCTTCAGGCTTGTTTCCACTTAAAATGAGACATTCATGCATGCACAATATTTTCAGAGCATGCAAGTGTTTAAAATGCACTTGCATGCTGCAACAAATGAGAATCTCCAAAACCTCACCTTATTGTTGTATATATCTTAAAACGAATTAATTTGGAGTGGCCCAAATCATCACTACCATTTATTCGTTGCACACAATAAGAACTTCCCCACTCCTCCAGTTATTGTAAAATTATTCTAGTAGGCAGAATATGCTCTTTCCAGTTTAGGAATAACTGAAGAAACAAGAAAGATGAGGGGAAATAATTTCTCTGTCATTTGGGAGAATAGAAATCATTGCCTACTATCTTAAAAAATGCATTAAAAAAAAAAAGAAGGAAGATTAAACCATCCTTTCACCCTAGCATAATTGGGAGTTCCCTGCTCTTTCTGTAGGTCAACAGAATTTTAGGCCAAGACTGGAAACAAAGGCAAAACTGCAAGGGCTACGTTACAATCTTTGGATGCACAAAAGCTAGTTTAACCTACTTTTCATAGCTGATATGAGAGATCTACATGACTCAAATTTTCTTCCTTCTGCTGCCTTGTGAAAATAAGCACTGGGGAAAAAAGAAAAAAGTTTTGGAGACCTAGAGCCAAACACAATCAGTGGGATGCCAAGAGAATAAAATTAATAAGAACACTGCAGGCTAAAAGTCCCAGAATCCAAACACAGAACGTGCCTGTCAGCACTGTGTGCTTTCACCCTTTTGTTTTCAGGGGTGTGAGAGTTGCTAGGGATGGAAGGAGGAACATTTTGGCATGCAGGGAAACACCTACAGCAAGAAGTAAAAAAGAGGAAGGTGTTCCATGTTGCAGGCTGCCGAACAGGTTGTTTCTTTTCCTCCTTTTTGGACTGAATTTGGTGAGATGGAATCTCCTTCCAGTTCTGGCTGCAGAGGTGTTGTTCCAGGTTGTAGGGCATGCAAGAGTTCCTGTCAGACCTCTCTCTTCCCTGCTCCAGCGCCTGGGACGTTATTGCATGTGACACACCAACAATAAGAAATAGGAGGCTGTGGGGCTGCATAGGCTACTTCCAGGAATTGCTGAATTCCCCAGTGTCCTGAATTAAAGGCTCATAAGCGTTTCAGAACAAAAGAAGCTGCTTTGACCAGCCAATTGCCTGAGATGTGACCCTTGGGAGTGTAGACATCCTAGCTGTAATTTATTTAATTTGCTGTAATCTGTGTGCTTTGTGAACAAAAACAAATGCACAAAGTACTATATAAAAGCACTGCAAGCCCCAACAACTTCAAAAAAGACCCTCACATAATTAAGCTGCACACAGATGAGGGTCCTAAGGAGGGAGGGTCACTGTGTCTTTGGGAGATTTATGACCATCGGGAAGTGTTTGAAGGGGAAAACCAGAGAGTTGCTCGTGGGAAGTCTGGGAACATGTGCCTTGTGTGCGTAAGGGCAGCTGAGGGCAGCAGCAGAGTAGGGAGAGGAGCAAGTCTTCATGTGGCATGGTGGGCAGGAATCACCTTGTGGCAGGGGTGGGTGAGTGGGCAGCGTCAGTGCCCTTGTGCCTGCGGAGCTGGGGAGCCCTACAGGGCTGTGGCATGGCCCAGAGATTTTTAGCAGCGGCGGTGTTTTGAAGCTGGGCAGGTGGGGATGGATGTCAGGAGGAGAGCTAAATGCTTCAGGGCTTGGCAAAGTCCACTGTGAGGATCACCTGCACGCCTAAGAGGCAGGTATGGGTCTTACCAAAGTATAAAGCTAATTGGAAAGAGCCAAAGTACCACCCGGGAAGAAGCGAAGGTAATCGAACACCTGGGAAGTACAGAGAAAGCCAGAAAGTCCACACAGGTAAGGTTTGAGGGAAAACAGATACCAAGATGGAAAAACAGTGATTTTAGGAAAAAAAAGGGACGAAATCACAGAATCACAGAATGGTAGAGGGGTGGAAGGGTCCTCTGGAGATCATCTAGTCCAACCCCCCTGCCAGAGCAGGGTCACCTAGAGCAGGTTGCACAGGAACGCGTCCAGGCGGGTTTTGAATGTCTCCAGAGACGGAGACTCCACCACCTCTCTGGGCAGCCTGTGCCACGCTCAAGTAAAGAAGTTCCTCCTCATGGTGAAATGGAACTTCCTATGCTCGAGTTTGTGCCCATTACCTTTTGTCCTGAAATATTTAAAGAGTATTTGAAAACATTCAGAAAACTGATCATTTCCTAATAAGTAAAAATCCCCATATGTGTATACCCTTACAAATATTTTTTGTTCTTTTTTTCCTGTTGCCATAACCACAGGAAGCGAGGGATTCAGGACCTGCAAATACAGACTGGGAGCTTTGCGGGTGTCCTGAAGCAATGAGCCTTCTTTTTGTCCTTGAAAAATTTTGTGGGTTCTGACTCTTTCTGAACAGATGCTTGCAGATTTTTAGAGGAGGATCCTCAAAAATGCCTGTAAGATGTGGAAGTAAAACAAAGGCCACGTGAAAAACACTTATAAACCAACAGAGGGTTTATCAGTGCTGAAGAGGTTTTGTTTGTAAAAACCATTACAGCAAAGTCCTGTGTCCTGTGCAGAGTTAAATTTCCTTTGTTCCTTCAGTCGTTTGTTTGTTCATTCATTCCTTCCTTGACTATAAAACAAAGTTGAAATAAACCCACTATAATTTATATTTAAAACAAGAACTTCATCCTGGGCCGTAGGGTTGTCTTGACTAGAATCTTATTTCTGCCTTACAGCTGAAGAATCCTTAAAGCAAATATAAAGGGAAAATAATAGACAAACTTGGCATTGTGGTTAAGTATTTGCTAGCAAATGCGGCCACCTTTTGTTTGGAAATGGACAGGAGTCAAAATTACAGACCTTTAAGTCATAGGCTGCAGAACCGAAAAATGTGTTTACTCATATATTTTTCACATGAGCTCACTTCAGTGGCACTTTACTAATCACTGTGGGTTATGTCTTCACCTCTGTCCAGTCACAGAGGATGTCGTTAAGTTGTTGGCTCAAACTAGACAGTTACATTTTTCAGAGTGGAGGCCACAGCTGAGGACCAGGTGAAGACTCATGTGAAGGCCAATCCGGCCTCCTGCATAACAATACTTCTACGTTACTTTTGGACTGAGCCACTTCAGAATTCAGGAAGTTGTAACAGGGACCTTGATATGATGGTCCTGCTGCCCATCCTGTTGTCCTTCCCTTTGTGGTCCTATCTGGCTACGGGTTATGTCTGTCTTCAAAGGAAAGTATTTTCCTTAGGATAAGAAAATATCGTTGCACTCGTTTGTAGTAATCAGCAGAGCACAATGCAGGCCATGCAGCCTGATTTACATTCTTTCCCTCTGTTAGGTATCTCTGTTAATAGCAAAAAGATTTTCCCCTTGCAAACATAGTACTCCACAAAGATAATACCAGCAGAATAAGAAAAAAATAGCAGTGAAGTCTGTGCAGACATAGATTCTGAGTCCTTATGTATGTCCTCCATCTGAAAATGTTAAAAGTCAGCACTGAATAAAAGTGAAAAAGAAGCATGAATGTAACTTCTGAGTTTATAATGTAATACCATTTTCTTAAATACTCATTTATACATTCCTTTTCAATGAATGTTATAACCCCTCTGAAATGTATGTTTCACCTTCCACTCTCATGTTTCTTCTGCCCTCTTGTTGTGACTACCATTTACCAGTATCTTTGTCTCTTTGGGTTTTTTTCTGAGCTCCAGTAGTCTTTCTATTTATGACCACAGCTGTGTAAGTGTATATTACCAACTGCAGTCAGGGAGTCAGTTAGTCAGTTTTAGAACTGATTGGTTATTCAAACCTGGAAATTTTTTAAAGAAATGAATTTTTGGATAAAAGGAAATCTAGTGTTATGAGAATATTTCTTGGAACTCTCTCATATTTACTGCTGATTATTAGCTTGATATATATTATTACTATAAAAATAGGTATAAACATGGCTTCTTTCTAAACTGCATTCAGACCACATTTGCTCAGAATCAGAAGATATTTTTTTCCCACTGCCAATCCTTCATGTCCAAACTGGAATCTAAAAGCCAGGCTGCTTCTTGTTTGCAAATTAGGTGACAATGCTGTTGCTGATGCATAAGGATGGCCCGAGTCCAGCTCCCGGTTCCACGCTGTAATTGGCTTTGCAGTGCTAACAGAAGTGAAACATTCCTTTTGTCAGAAAAAGCAGGAGCTACTTCTCAAAGACACACAAGGAGCAGACAGATTTTGGAGGAATGTGACATTTCTACAGAGTTGGTTTTTTTGGAGCATAACTCCCACATTAAAAGAAAGCGAGAGAAAAGTTCAGAACAACTCTGCCTTAAAGGACACATTATACAGAGATTTATCCCCTTTACCGTTTCTTTCTTTTTAGAAAAAAGCCACAAACAAACCGAATTCTTTCAGTTGGGAGAGGTCTGTTGGAGTGTATTGCCTCTCCCTGAAGCGTAAGCTGCCTTTTATAGGAAGCACAAAGAACTTTCTCCAAAATGGTTTACAGAACTATTTCTTCACATTTATAATGCAGCCTCCCCGGAGTGCGTTGGGAGGGAGTCAGCATGGTGCCCTTGGGAGGGCTTGCAGTGCCACACCTGCAAGAAACCTCAGGAAGCACAAGCTGGGAGAGATGGGGGAAGGACTGAGGTTTTCACCTTCAGATTACTGACCAAAATGGACAATAGAAGCCTTGGTGGCACTGTCACCTTAGTGGCTGTCTCACCTTGTTCTCTGGCAGAGCAATTTATTCCCTCTGCCAGAGGATAGGGACATGGGGATCGTGTTATCTCAGCCTTCAGTATGGTGGTGGTCATTGAATTTCACTCTGTTCTTCCAGCCAGTAGTTTGTGTGCAAGCAAAATATTTTTTACAGGTTTAGAAAGTGTCTGAACTCAGACAATCAACCACTGTCTTTAATATGATTAGTAACCCCAGCCGTGTTAGCACTATTTCTAATCTAAACTTCAGTGTGAAGGTTGGAAGCCACAACTCCTTCCTTGTTATTTTCCTTCTGTTTTATATAATACCTTCCCTACCTTTCCATCAGCATTATGTCTTTAATACCCAGTATATATATATATATACCCAGTATATATATATTAACTCCATTTAGATTTAACTCCATTCACCACCAGTTTTTGGGCCCAGCCATCCGGCCAGTTCTTTATCCAGCAAAGAGTACGCCCGTCCAAGCATTTTTTATATATATATATATATATATATATATATATATAAAAAATTATCGTATATACCCAGTATATATGATGACACTTAGACACCATATTCAAGTCCTTGTACAGGGGGATGATCACTTCCCTAGTCCTGCTGTCCATGCTTCTGATACAAGTCAGGATGCTGATGCTATTGGCCTTCTTGGCCACCTGGGACACTGCTGGCTCATATTCAGCTGGCTGTCCACCAACACCCCCAAGTCCTTTTCCACCAGGCAGTTCTCCAGACACTCTTCCTCAAGCCTGTAGCACTGCATGGGGTTGTTGTGACCCAAGTGCAGGACCTGGCATTTGGCTCTGTTGAATCTCATACCATTGGTCTCAGCCCATCGATCCAGCCTGTCCAGATCCCTCTGTAGAGGCAACCTACCCTCAAGCAGGCCAACACTCCTGCCCAGTTTGGTGTCATCTGCAAACTTACTGAGGGTGCACTCAATGCCCTCATCCAGATCATTGATAAAGATATTAAACAGAACTGTCCCAAACACTGAGCCCTGGGGAACACCGCTAGTGACCAGCTGCTGACTGGATTTAACTCCATTCACCACCACTCTTTGGGCCCAGCCATCCGGCCAGTTCTTCATCCAGCAAAGAGTATGCCCATCCAAGCAATGAGCAGCCAATTTCTCCAGGAGAATGCTGTGGGAAATGGTGTCAAAGACTTTAGTAAAGTCCGGGTAAACAACATCCACAGCCTTTCCCTCATCCACTAAATGGGTCACCTTGTCATAGAAGGAGACGAGATTAGTCAAGCAGGACTTGCCTTTCATAAACCCCTGCTGACAGGGTCCGATCACCTGGTTGTCCTTTCTTTCTAATGGCTGCTGTGTTTCAGATTTGGTATGAAAGGAATGTGGATAATTCATACTGTTCTAGTTGTTGCCAGGTGATGTTTATGTTATTTGAGGACTTTTTCCAGGTTCCTATAAAAGCTGAGAGGGAACATAGATAGGACAAGCTGGCCAATGGAATATTCCATACCATAGATGTCATGCTCAGTATATAAATGAGGGCTGTCTGGTGGGGAGGAATGTGTGATCCCTTCTCAGGATGGGCTAGGCAATCAATTCACTAGGCGGTAAGAGTGACTTTTGTTATACTACTCCATTTTGTATCTTCTTTTACTATTATTATTATTATTTTTTCCCCTTTATTGTTCTATTAAACTGTCTTTATCTCCCCCCATGAGCTTTGTGTTTTTTTTTCTTTCACCTCCTTTTCTCCCTCCACTTCTTGTGGGGGGAGTGGGAGAATTGAGCGAGTGACTGTGTGGTCCCAGCAGCCAGCTGGGGATAACCATGCCATGTGGTGGCACTCAGGTTGATCTTCTCCATAGCCTTCCCTGGCACCGAGGTCAGACTGACAGGTCCGTAGTTCCCTGGATCCTCCTTCTGTCCCTTCCTGAAGATGGGTGTCATATTTGCTGACCTCCAGTCAACGGACCTCCTTGGTTAGCCAGGACTGCCGATAAATGATGGAAAATGGCCTGGTGAGGTGAGCGCTGCCACCAGCCCCCTCAGTACCCCTCGGTGGATCCCACCTGGCCTCATAGACCTATGTGCGACTAAATGGTGTAGCAGGTCACTAACCACTTCCTCTTGGATTGTGGGGGGTTCATTCTGCTCCTCCTCTCTGTCTTCCAGCTCAGGAGGCTGCATACCCCAGGAACAACTGGTCTTACTATTAAAGATTGAGGCAAAGAAGGCACAAGCTTGTCAGCACAAAGCTGACACAACTCTTGCGTCTTTGCTGCTGTGTGGATCTCCACCCCCTGCCTCCACGGCTAAGGTGCTGTGTGTGTTAGTACAGAGACATTTCAAATGTGCTCCAGTGTACTCACATTGTGGAGCAGACCAAAGGACCTCTCTAGAACACAGTCCCTCAAACATTGGCATGCTGCCCCCAGGCTAATCTCTGTTGAGACTGGTTTTACCCCTTTCCCCTGTCAATTCTAGTTTAAAGCTCTTTCAGTGAGCCTTGTTAACACCTGCACAAAGATCCTTTTTCCTTTGAGAAAGGTGTACCCCATCTGTCACCAGCAGGCCTGGTGTCCAATCCATGATCAAAACCCTGAAAATCCTGCCAGTGACACCAGCCTCAGAGCCAAGTATTGATCTGCTGGGTCTTCCTGTTTCTTCCCTCGTCATTCCCTGCAACCGGAAGGACAGAGGAGAACACTACTTGTGCTCCTGATCCCTTAAACAGTTGTCCCAGGGCCCTGAAGTCTCTCTTGCTTGCCTTTGGACTTATTGCTACTTCATCACTGCCTACATGAAAAATCAATAATGGATAACAATCTGAGGGCTGTATCAGGGTAGGAAGTTTTCCCATAACATCTTTAACCCAGGTCCCAGGGAGGCACCAGACTTGAAACAACTTTGAAATAACTTGAAATAACTTTGAACTGATGTGATTTTACTTAATCTAGAAGTCATTCTAATTGGCCCAGTTCAATTATACAGCACATCATTTCTAATATTTACAGCATCTTAGCACTCTTTCTTGCTCTGAACACCTGAGCCAAAAATCCTAGGACACTCAGGCCCAAATTATCCAGGCCTGTGGGTTTTAAGATACTTATTTCTGACAGATACTCTGTTTGACACTTCCCCTTGTTACTTGTCGAAAGTAACTGTCAATCTGTTGTGATATAAGTTTGTAAACCCATTTCCTTCCAAATGCAGAACAGAAAGATTTATTGTCTGGATTTGCATTTGTTGATTCTTTTTCATCCTTATTAGTTCCTTTATCATTTGAATCTACTAAAGAGCTAAACTGTTGTTATATTTTTGAACTGCAATGATAAATAACATCCCACCAATCCTCCTCATTATTCCTATTACTCCAGACAGAAATGTTTATAATATTTCTCATGAGTCTCTAAGATCTGCTATATACTGATGGCTAGCCGTTTATTCTTTTGACTAAAAAATATGTCCTTTTCTTTGTAAAAAATCACAGAATCATAGAATCGTCGGGTTGGAAGGGACCTCTGGAGATCATCTAGTCCAACCCCCCCGCCAGAGCAGGCTCCCCCAGAGCAGGTTACACAGGAATGTGTCCAGGCAGGTTTTGAATGTCTCCAGAGTTGGAGACTCCACCACCTCTCTGGGCAGCCTGTGCCAGGGCTCTGCAACCCTCAAAGTAATGAAGTTCCTCCTCATGTTGAGGTGGAACCTCCTATGCTCAAGTTTGTGCCCATTACCTCCTGTCCTGTCCCCGGGCACCACTGAAAAGAGCCTGGCCCCATCCCCCTGACACCCACCCTTTAAGCATTTATAAGTGTTGATAAGGTCCCCCCTCAGCCTTCTTTTTTCCAGACTGAAGAGTCCCAAATCCCTCAGCCTTTCTTCATAAGGAAGGTGTTCCAGTCCCCTAATCATCTTCGTAGCCCTTTGCTGTCCCCTCTCCAGCAGTTCCCTGTCCCTCTTGAACCGGGGAGCCCAGAACTGGACACAGTACTCCAGGTGTGGCCTCACCAGGGCAGAGCAGAGGGGATGACCTCCCTCGACCTGCTGGCCACACTCTTCTTGATGCACCCCAGGACGCCATTGGCCTCCTTGGCCACGAGGGCACATTGCTGGCTCATGGCCATCCTGTTGTCCACCAGGACTCCCAGGTCTCTTTCCACAGAGCTGCTCTCCAGCAGGTCAGCCCCAACCTGTACTGGTGCATGGGGTTATTCCTCCCCAGGTGCAGCACCCTACACTTGCCCTTGTTGAATTTCATAAGTTTCCTCTTTGCCCAGATCTCCAACCTGTCCAGGTCTCTCTGTATGGTGGCAGAGCCTTCTGGTGTGTCAGCCACCCCTCCCAGCTTTGTGTCATCAGCAAACTTGCTGAGGGTGCACTCTATCCCCTCATCCAGGTCATTGATGAATGTATTGAAGAGGACTGGACCCAGTACTGACCCCTGGGGAACACCACTCGTCACTGACCTCCAACTAGACTCTGTGCCCCTAAAATGATCCTTCTTTCTTTATACTAAATTAGTCTTTCAAGCATTGTGATGCTAACTCATGTTTTCCTGTTTAAGTATCTTCTTATCACTGTTTTTCAAAATTTTCCTGGTTTGGATTATAAGCCTTTTGTGGCAGAATATCTGTAACAGATATTAACTAAATTTTATTGCTCTCAAGACAATCTTTTCTTTATCATACTGAATGCAAATGGGTGAATTATGTGTTTGGTACCCCGACAGTCAGGGGCTGTTCCCAATAGGCTAAGTAGTAGAGGCCACCTTGTTTCAGGATCAGGGAGTAATGGTTTACCGTGTGAACTCAAGATCTCATCCAAGGCCATAGAAATGCCACGGTCCATTTTTTTCCTAGTGATCCTGCCTAGGTTCTCATCTGTGAAAGGAGGATAATGCCATTTCTCTTCATTACAAGCCTTTGGTGAATATATGTTAAAGAATGGGCAAGTTGTTTAGTTAGGCCAACATATACAGAAAAGTGACAATCTCAGCAAAGAATTAGAAAAATATTTGAATGTGAAGAGCATTTTCTATTGTTTGTGTTATCCTGAAAAAATAGCTGTATAGTTGTATCAAGTCTTTGTCTTGCATGGCTTATTACATATGTGAAAGTGTGTTCGTTGTTTGGATATATTATGAATTTACTTTGTTCTTGAGATTATACTTTAATTAATCAAATATATAAAGAGATATTTGGAGATCAACAGGATAAGCAGTGATAGTGTTACTCTTGTCTCCTGTGCATTTGAATTGGAAAAAACTTCACTGAAACACATGCAGTTTAACTCATGTGAAAATTATATTCCATAGGAAAATTAAGCTCTCCAGTCTATGCATTACTATTTGCAAAACAAGCACTTCTGCCTTCTCTTTATGCATGTAATTTCCTCCCATGTGCTAGTTTGTTTCTTTTTTTGTAGGACTACAATGGAAAACGAAGGAAATCATTTGATTACAAGATCAACTGGAGTACATGAAGTGTAGTGCCATTAGAAATGTTTGAATATAAAAACTTAAGGACTTGCTAGTGAAATGGATGAGCATTTAGGAAGACATTATTAGTCAGCCCTTGGAAAGTCCTGCAGAGACATCACAGGCCTCTTAGCAGAGGTAACTCCCAACAGGTCTCAGTGTTGAACAGTCTGGTGTTTTCTCTCACACATTCTTTTTTTCTCTATTATTTTTTCTATACTTCCAAGACAACTGTAATCTATTAGTTAATAGTTAATCTATTGTACGGAATGTCCTATCTGGGGACTGGATTGCTTCCATTTTGGGCACCATGCATTGCTAACTCGTCATTTGTTTGCAGTTAATCCAAAAATCCTCTCACCCCACCCATATTTTGATGAAGTAACGGCTGCTCAGATGTCCTCAGTGGACAAAAAGAGTCTGTGACGCATAAACTCAGAATTATGACTTTTGTCACTGTTTAAAGAAATGTCCGAAAGGACAGTGGGAAGAAAAGACTGAAGGGCTACAGTTGAAGTGGAGGGAGTGAGAGGGAGGGAGGTTGTTACACGTTCTGCTGGCTTCAAAGCTCTGTCCTTCTTTACTATCTGCTGCTGAGCTGTAGTGTGATTGAGGTCTTACCCTGGGAATGGGCAAGACTTCATTCCTTGGCACTCTTGCATGATTGGTTGTCTTGAAGATAAAGGCTCCTTCAGTCCTTCTGTGTATGAAGGAAGTTTGCTTTTGAAAAATGTTGAACACTGCTTGAGTCTTCAATGGGTATTAAAAAAACAGCTGGGAGCTTGTGACTGGAAGAGACAAGCTCTCTATGTAATTTGAGACAAATATCTTGTCATTTGAAGCTTTTTATTCTTTTTAGTTTACCACAGGATGCTACAAGAAATTTCCTTCAGTGACTAGGAGCACTTCCAAGACACAGCCAGGCCTTAGCAGGTGTTTGCCACATGCTGTTGTGATGGCTAGGATTAGTTGGGTAAGAGTGAGCAAACATCTGTCTTGTATTATTCATACAGACTTAATTTCAATTCATATCAATGTTCCTATCAGTATGTGACGGTTGATTTGGTTCTCCAAAGTTCAGTACGAGGGCTGGTGGTACTGCATCCAGTAAATGTGTCTTTCTATGCAGGGACAGAGTTTCTTCCCAACGGTGATGACAGGACTTCCCAGGTCATCTGAACACGAAGAAAGGGAAACTTTCCCAATCAGCATGTGTGAGGGTTGTTTCCTAACAAGTTTTTATTCTGGCTATACAAAGCATATAAATCTTAAGAACATATCTTACCCAAAAGCAAAGTTTACCATAGTAAACTCCAATGGGAAATTAAAATATCAGGAAACAACGTTTATTTTCTAATGTTTTGCCAGCTGCAGAACAGAGTCCAACAAGTAGAACAGACCTGGCCTGTTTGGTTGTTTCCTCTCTTGTGGCCAGATTCCTATTGCTAGTCCTCTCCCAGTCCTCTTTTAGGCTATTTATTCTTCCCTACATACTGACTAGGAAACAGAAATCCAGGCAAGGAAAATATGTTGGAGGCATTTCCTAATATTTCATTGGCCTTTAGAAAGGAAAAATCAGTTGAGGTTACAAAGAGTGTAAACGTGTTATTTATGTAGTAAAAAGCAGTGTGATGCTGAAAAGGTAATTAACTCTGAGGAAAAGTTTCCATATGAGAAAAAACCCGAGGCCACTGTCAGGATATAACGCCATTTCCACAGACTTTCTTCTCTGGCTCTTTTCATGGCTTATTTCAGTTCTCATCAGGGAACTGCTCTGGAGTCTGTTCTTCAAGATGTGTTGAGAAAACAAAGGAGAATAGCTGTTGGGCTTTTGTTTACTTAATTTTTATTTTTTCCTAGGACATAACTCAAGATTTTAAAATAAACTTGTTCATCAGAATTAAGATGAAAGGGTGAAATCTAAAAAGCATATAAAGCCAGTCAGAAAAATTTAATGTTATCAACCAAAACATTTCTGTATTTTAGAGCATTTTGTTCCTTTCTGTCTTTCTACCCAGTCAGAGCAAGGAAGTCAACAGAATCTCTAAACAATTGCATAAAACCTCTATATCACAAACCTCATTTTCTGGGGAGAACTTCAAGTTCCCTAACATCTGCTAAAAGGGCAACATGGCAAGATGCAAACAGTTGAGAAGACTTCTGGTGGGTGTAAAGGGTAAATTCTAGATAAAGATAATGGATTGGCCAACCAAGGGTTGGTTGGCACAGTTGGATCTCCTATTCAATAACAGAGAAGATGTGGTTGGGAACATGATCATCAGTGTCAGCCTTGGCTGTAGCAACAATGAACTAGTGGAGGTCAAGAACCTGAAGGGAGTGAGGAAAGTGAGTAGCAGACTTCATCTCATTCAGAAGACTTGTAGGTGGGATCCCATGAGACAGGTCTGAAGGGCAAAGGAGATAAAGAAATCTTGTGAGTCTTTAAGGACAGTATAATCCAAGATTTTTTTCTTATACTCAGGAAAAAACAGAGGTGTATCAGGAGTAAAATGCAAAGTTGTGCCTTACCAGTCATACCTGGGAAGGCACAGCCCCTACCCTTTACAACAATCCAGGCTGGGTGTTGGCTGCCTGGTCAGAAGCTCTGTGGATAAGTCCCTAGGGCTTTGGGAAAGATAGCGAGCTGCACAGGAGTGAGCCACCTCTGGGGCTGGCAGCAGTGAAGGTCAGCACCATCCAGCGCTGTATGAGCAAGGGCACAGCCAGGAGATGGCGGGAAGTGATTGTTCCTCTCAACTTGGCATGTCTTGGACCACAACTAGACACTGTGTCCTCTAGTTTGGTGTCCCTAATCCGAGGTAGACATTGCCAAACTGGAGTCAGTTCAGCAGAGGGCCACTGGGATTCTCAGAGGCTGGAGCACCTGCCCTGTGAGGGAAGCCTGAGAGATGGGGCTGCTTCAGCCTGGATAATCCTCAGAGCAGCCTTCCCCTACTTACAGGCAGGTTATTGAGAAGATAAGGCCAGGATCTCGCAGCTGTGTGTAGCAGCAGGACAGGAGACACCAGGATAACTTGACACAAGAGAAGTTCAGGCCAGATATAAAGGGAAAACCTTTTCTACATGGGGACAGTCCAGAGTGGAGCAGGTTGCCTAGAGAGGCTGTCTGGTCTTGCATCCTGGGAGCTTTTCAAGACCAGGCCTCTTCAGTGATGCTGCTTTGAGCAGGTTGTTGCACTGGGCACCTCCTGATTTTCTTTTCAACCTGCATATGATTCTATGACTTTTCTGGTTACAGTTATCAGAACAAAGAAACTGTAATTTTTAAAGAAAATATCAAAAGAAGATTTTTCCCTACATTTTTTTTTTCCTCCGCAGATGAATGTAATGGTCTTGTTTTGAGGGCTCAGTATTCTGAAGGACAAAATGTTTTGTTGAAATGTAACTAACCACCTCTACTTTGGCAATTGCATTTCACCCTCTACCTCATGCAAAACTAAAAGAAATGTTCAGGATGACATTGGGTCAGTATGAAGGAAAGGCTTCATTAGCAAAAAGATCTTTGTGCCAGGTGCTCTGTTGGCAGACTTCCTTCTCCTGCCATTGCTTTGCTAAAGCCCATACTTGTTAGCTTGCCAGTCATCCTGAGTTTTTGACTCCACTTTGCCATACATTAGAAGATGGAAGAGATTAGAAACAAACAGAAGTTCTGTTTATGGCCAAACTCCTGGTTCTCCTCCAATTTTTTAATATCAGATCATGATTTAAATTCTCTGCTTTTAAACAATTGAGCCAACTGATAATGCTATCCTAGCTATAGAACGCTGGGGATTGAGAAAAAGTAACTTGTGTTACTTCGAGTAATTTTGATAGAAATTTAGTGTGGTTTTTAATACCTTTGATATTTAGCAGCTATTATCTTTTCTGAAAATTAATAAAATTAATTCACAACATCACTTTTGTGACGAGCTAGGTTCAACAAGATATTTTAAGTATTTTATCCAGAAATATTCATGAGCAAGTTGTAAGTGTTGTTCATGAAACAAGTAGCTGTGGTGACAGATCATGTTTGCAGCCATCTGCTTTTCTTCTGTGTCCAGGACTGGGCAAGAAAAACACGTAAGAAAGGAGTAAAGCTACAGTAGATGACCTAACACTCATTGCAAATGAAACTTTTTGACATAATCAGAGTGTTTGGAAATAACCTAGCTTTATGAGCTGTTGCAGATACATCTCACGTGGTTTGAAATCCCCTTCCTCACATCAGCTACTAGGTTATAAGGGATAGATTTTTGATGACAGAACAGGCAACAAGAAACATGCTTGACAAACTTTCATACCAGACCTGTGTGACCTTAGTCAGTTGCTTTGATTTGAATTTTTTTTTTTTTTTTTTTTTTGCCTCTAAATGTTATTAAGGATTCAGTTATTTATTTGGGGACGTAACAATGACAATAATGAATGATTTGGTGAGAATGAGCAGTAGCTTTCATGCATAAATATTTTCAAGGGCTTGTCAAAATTATAAACTTTCTTCAAGAAAATATTTGGCCAAGGAAGTTACATAGAGCCTGCAGCACATAGACAATCTGGTGATGGCTAGTTGTAAGTGAGAACAGATTGTTAAGATAAGTCTGTAATCAGATGTGGAGATGTCAGAACTGTATAAGACTTAAATAGGTCAATGAACCAATAATTCTTTATGCAGTTTTGATTCCATTCAGTGCTGAACCCTAGTGATTAGAAAATAAGGCACATTGAAAAGAATACTAAAATCTTCCGTGCTATCAGCATGAGTTGCATCATCTGCATGCCACTCGTTGTATTCACAGGAAAACTAAAATACTTTATAATGTATGCAAATCAAACAGAAATTATTTTAAGTGAATCATCTATTTCTAGATATTTTTAAGGTCTTAAACTTTTCTAGAATTCCCTTTAAAAACTCGAGACAGTATTATTTCTATATTATCTTTTTATTTTGTCACTTTAATCTTATAATTCCAGGTATATTCCATGAAAAGACAACCCTCTGCTTATTTAAGTCTTCACGTGTTAATGGCATGGAAATTTAGTTTGGTCTTTCTTTGGTCATGATCCTAAATCACTGTGTTCAAATCACACTCCATCATCAACCGTATATATTGCCTTCCTGGAAATGGTGCTATTTAGCAGTGGTTCTGTTTTGACATGACATTTTTGAAGTGATCCTGTACAAATGTGGATAACTCAGTAATGCCAACTAACTGTTGCCTTAACTTACATCTTTTCTCTAGTTAGATAGTGTATACATATACCTTAAAATTCTGCTTTGTTATGATACCAAGGAAAGAGAAATGAGCCAAACAAGAAATGGAACACAGCTGTCTTGATGGTTGCGCTGCTGATATACTGGGAATATTGTGCATGTTACCATTCCTATGTCCTTAACTTTCTTTTCTTTCCTCCTCTTGTGACACACTGCAAGGACAGGGATTGCTTTCTTGTTCCCAGTTCCCAGCAAAATGGGGCTTTGGTCCATGGCTGGGGCTCCTAAGCATTATGGTAATAGAAATTAAAATACATGTTTGTAATCAGAGAAACTGTGTGGTGTTTTTGAAGTAAATATATTTGCATCACGTGCAGAAGTTTGCGTCTTTGTTCCAAACAAGTGGTACATACAAATAAATAGTAATTCCACTGAAGTTTACTGTATATATAAAGACTAATTCTGTTCAAATTCATGAAGTTACACCACTGTAAAACATTTTATTTACATAGTCCTCCTTTGGTGTACACTGAAGGTGTACTGAACATATTCGACGACATCTTTTCCATTAAAAAGGCCAGAAAAAAAATCCCCCCAAATTTTAAATTGGATCAAAAGCTTATAAATCACCCTACCTTGGAAGAATTAGAAATCTGTTCCACTAACACATACTGTTTAGAGCAATCAGTCTCTGTAATCTCCGCTGTCTGTCATAGAAACATGCCAGCTATCATTTTTTATTACAGCCTCATGATAAAATAGTTGTAATGAGCCATCTTGCTTCAGAAAACATGTGGACAATGATTTTGTGTTGACTAATGATGATTGCTTTTTATGGTTGACTTCACAGGTTGGTGATTTTTGGCTTTAATCTCAAAGCAGACAACAGTTTTGGAGAAATTATTTTAATTTCTTACCTTTTTCATAACCATCTGATGCTCCCAGTCATCCAGATTCTGGAGGTTTGTGACTTTTGGTAAGGAAAGTAAAGAACACTTAATCCTGGATGTACATGCCCAAGAAAATGTCTCAGCTGAATTAGTTTGTTGCAACTACTTCAAGATCAATTGAAACCATTGCTTTTCCATCAGGGAAAAAAAGTGATATCTGTATTTTTAAGTATGCTTTCTCACATTCATAGGAAAGTCAGTCAACAAAGTCAAATGCAGTGGTGTTTTTTTTTTTCTTGCTTTGTATCTTCCACTGTCACAGCTAAGCTTTGCAGCAGATGTGGTAAAAGACGTTCTACTACTTTTGAGCCTTCCAGCTTCCTTGGACTTCTTGTCTGAGAAGGTATTAAAATATCTCAAGAGCTCTTTTGGTCTTGGAAACCTTTGTACTAACAATGTTAAATAGCAGACATTTCAGAAATCCATAAAACAGTAATTGCTCTGGACTCCGCATGAGAAGATGGCAGAACAGACAATAGTCAAGTTTTTCCCTTTGCAGCAAACACTCACAGTAATCAGTTTGATAACCGGCCATGCAGTATCAATTATTTTAATAAACTTCCAGTACTCTCAATGTCTTTCTTGTTTCAAGCAGTAGCTTTGTAACTACAAGTACCCAGGAGTTCTGCTTGAGTTATGCTGCATCGTTATCTTGACCTGAATGAGGCCCTGCAACGTTCTTTTCTGACTCGAGCCACTAAAAGCACTTTGTAGCTTCTGCCAGTTTATATAGGTTGCAACTTAGCTCCTTAAAATAACAAATCTTTGATAACCCTGAGTCTAACTGAGAGTTTAGACAGGGGCATAACAGGAGTATTGGGCAGAACAGACTGTGGAAGGAATGTCTTAACTATAGCACCCATGCACGACGACTTTCTGTTAGGCTACCAAACCATGATTACTGAAATCTAAGTCAACATATGACAGCTGATTTAGCTCTTGTTTTTTTGGCTTTTCTATTTAGTGGCTCTCAAAGCACTTGGGGAAACTGTGCTCATCTGCCAATGCCTGGGTAGTGGTGCAAAATATCAGCCCATCTAAAGGATTTTGGAGGGCATTTTGACCCTCATGGGTTCAGAGATCAGTTAACAAAATAATTGAGGGCTACATTTCTCTCCTTACACTAATGGTGTCTTTTAGGACTGAATTTTAGGACTCAGACAATAGATTACAAACAGACATTCTTCTGGGAGTTATTTTAGATAATTCGTACTTGCTATCATACTTGCTACTTTCTTAGGGAAAACCAGGCAGAATTTTCTCTACCAGCAATAATTCCTAGCTTCCCTGAGTCAAAGACCTTTATTTCACTCCCAAAGGAGGAAATGGGGATACTCACTAATATCCAGTAGTCTCAAAAGATAGTTTTTCTTTCTCTCTTTCATAAGAATTGTTTCCTCCCTGCCTTTCCAAATACTGACAGCTATTTCTGGTAGATGATTGTTTCAAGTACATGCAGTGTTATATATGGTGGTAATAGGGTATAGATCTTTGCTGACTGTCACACTTCTGACAGAGGAATGAGGCTACAGAAATACCTGTTTGACATGGGCTTTGTCTAAAATACCATGTAAGAACCTTTTCACTTTCATACAGGCTGGACCTGAACTATTAGAATATAATCATCTCTGGCCTAATGTCTATGTATGGAAATAAGGAGAAAATAATTTTCATTAGTTCAGTTTATTATCTGAAACTCTGGAACATCCTCTTACTTCCTGTCTTTCACCAAAAACCTAAGAACAATCAAAGGACATATCTAGACTGCTGTCAGACTAGCGAATGTTCTGTGGTTCTTCCCTTTTCAATGCGTCTGGGTTTTCATGCTTGGAAGTCAGAATGGTGGAGGTGGCACAAGTAGGACCGCACTGGGAATCCACCTGGCCTTGAGTGCTGGGGGTCCTCTGGCTCTGACTCATGCTGTCATGAGTCATACTGGCACTGGTGTGTGAAAACTTCACATTTGTGTGTACAGACCAGGTTTACAGGCATTTTCTAGGCTCTGCTTTCTGAAAATCTTTTCCATTGATCACTGCTTCAGGTTTTTTTCCCCAAGTTCAGCTCTCAATCAATTTTACCCACTGACGCGGCTGCCAGAATCCATTTGGAAAGCCAAAGATTAGAGGGACAGTGGCATAGACAGTCCAGCAAACTTCATTGGACTGGAAAAGAAGTAGCTAATAAAATTGATTAGAAATGATCTTATCCTGTAAAAGCAATAGTTGAGTGCAGTGGAGTGGAGATTGCCATTCAGCAAGGCTTGTAACTCAACACAACTTCAGCTTCATAGTTGATCAACTTTTAAAGTTGTTTATCGCTGATCAGATCATTGTTATGCCACATGAATTCCCTTTCATCTCTAGGTTCAGGTTTTGGATACACTTCCTTCTGGATATATTTCAAAGTGAGTAAGCCAAGGGCTTATAGTGCTGAAGAGGTTAGTCATAGCTTGGTCCAACTTCTGAACAATGATTAAGCTTATGATTTCTGAAATGTTTATGTGAGCTGTGTCTTGTATTGTTTATTACTGTTGTTGACACTAACACGTATGGTCCAGATGACAGAATAAGATCTGCATTTGAGATTATGTGGTGTATTGTAAACTCAACTTTGCAGATGTACTTCTAACTAATCAAAGACAGAGGAGCTGCTTTGAGTCACATGTTGGAAAGTTAATAGGGATGTTTAATGCAACTCTTCCATTTCCAACTTGGAGAAGCTGACAGACACAAATAACTCTAGGCTTAGTGAGACATTTCTGAAGCTACTAACAGGCTCCTTTCTTTGGAAAACCTTAACTGCAGCTGAAAGACAACTCTACAAATTATTTACAAAATAAAATAGTAATTAATACCTGCTGGTTGGAGCAGACTTAATAAATACTGAGTGTTCTGGAAAGTGACCTAAACTAATTCCCTCACAAGAGTCCGATGAAATACAATAAATATGTGACTACTCCCATGTTGCAGCTGAGGAAAAAGATGAAGACTTTCATATCATGGGGACATGACTAAGCCTGGAGCCTTGTTACCACAATTTCCCTCTCAGTCTCCAGGGACAGCTGGGTTCTTCCAGAAAGTTTGTCAGTCCTTTAGGATCTGAACCACACAGTTGTCCAACGAGGACCCTCTTCACCTGCACTGACTTCTGAGAAAAACTGTGGTCTGAACCACAGTTGGATTTGTGTTAAAAACACCCGAGAGGTGGTATTTTAGCACTCGTTTAGGTGCCTAAACTTGTACTTAGAAGTTGGCATCAGAAAAACAAGTAATTTTTAGTAAAAACCTGTCAGAAGGTACTGGAAGGACCCAAATGTAGTGTTCCTATTCAGGCAAGAAGGCCTCAGGGCAGGAAAGAAAACTTGACCCTGTGCTTGAGTTGTCGCGACTTCTCCTATGTCCAGTTAGTTCACACTTTCTGTTGGAACTGCCTTCCTTGGCATTAGCTTTAGTTGCAATTTAATTTTTATTTCGTTTTGAGTTTTACTTACATGATCACAACAATCTTTTTAGCCAGCTGCTAATGTCATTGTATCAGAGCACGCCCTTGTGAGTGGTGATGAAGTAACACTTCATTTGGGTCTATAACATTAACAACAGCAGCAACAACAGCAGGGTCAGGGTAGTATTGTACCTCAGCTAGAATCACAGATGTGGAGTCTTTCAAGTCAATCTGAATCTATTCTATTGACCTTCACCATTTTACTTGATTTGAAATAGCTCAAACAATAGCTGCATAACACTAGGAAATAAATAATTTTTAGATGAATGAGGTGAGACAAGGATTGCTTTTCTCTGAGAAGTACCAACAAAGAAGTAGACTGGATTTCTGGAAAAGGTTAGGATCTGCAGTCTGGAGTGTACCAATTTTGAGAGGTTTCATCCCTAGTTTCCTGTGCAGCTCATCTTTGTTCTTTGTCCCCCTCTTTTTCCTGTTTCCATAGGCAAGGAATCATTTGGACTTCCTGAACTTCTAACTAAGCTGGATGTTCTACAAGTTACAATTCCATTAGTTTCCTCTGTCCTTTTATTGTCCTCCTGAAAATGATTTATCTGTGATAATATCTGATGTGATTTATCACAAGGAACATCTCATCTTTTTTTACATAAAATATACAGTCTCTTTAGCTGTCTAAGTGTTTTGCACAGGAGAAACTCTTCCTGTTTTCTACTTTTCTTTCATCTCTCTCTAGAAATTATATACTTCCAATGTCAATGCTTTTTTAATGACCAAAGTCGTCTGCATGCCTTTGTTCCGGTATTGCGATAGATAGTCTTTTTATGATGGTATACAATGTGAGTAATTTTTGTTTATAAACCACATTGCTTTTCAATAAATTGCAAATGCGGTTTATACAGAAATAAACCACAGCCTAATTGCCTACAAATGTGGCACAGCCTTGTTTCTTATGGTTTTCGTTTTTACTGCTGTATTGATAAACCATTAAGAAACAAAAAGGAGCACTGTTTTTTCTTAATAGTTAACACAAGCTTTACATGTGTTTATGTGAAAAGAAGTAGGTGTTATGAATGATCAAACAAAATAAATCTCAGTAGCAAAAGCCCCCAAAACCCAAATGTACACTTTTTGTCCACACTCAAACATTTTTGATTTATGAAAGTTTTAACATTGTTATTCAGAAATCACCAAATATCTCCAGGTACTAACATATTTATGAAATTTAGCTTCACCACAGTAAACACAGCAACTATAACTTCATTTGGATTTCATCTGTATTGTTTGAAATATGACCTTATAGAACTGGGTCATATTTCACCATTTGTATTTACATATCTCCCCTCTAATACAAAATTGAATTATACAATCAGGCTACGTGAAACATATTGTTTTAGTACCAAAGCATTTATCTAATCTCGTTCGCTGTTTAGTATGATTCATTTTGTAAATATTTACAAGTTTGTTTCTAAAAGCAAGAATATTAAATGAGGAAGGAAACACAAACACAACAAAAGTAACAAATCAGGAAAGTATTTTTTTTTGGCTACAGACTGATTGGCTTTAGAGGCCGATGAGTGTTGCAACACAACAGTTGCACAGAGGTAGTGGTTCCCTTTATGTTTCCTCCACAACAACTACAACTGCATGCACCAGACTTTTGTGTCTTTGTCAGTTCGTCTTTACATTTAACCACACTCAACAGCAGCTTTTTGTAGCTACGTTAGGACAGCTGACCTCAGATGTTACTCCAAACTCCTCCTTTTAGAGGATAGTTTGTCCTCCTGTTTCAAAAGAAGCCTTATTTGGTGATTTCTGAATCAAGTTATCTAGAAAAGACTTACGTATTCATATGTTTACATTTGATTTCTATCACTTTTCATTAAAGTTGCATTGTGACAGTTTTAACAAAACTGTTTTTCATGCAGAAGTTACTTATTATGTTGAAAATCTAGCCAGAAATGTCTACAGAGATTCTTCTGAAGGAGCACAGGAGGAACTTCCGTCACGATAACATGCCATCTAGGATATAAACAAAGTCTAGGGAGTGCGACTGGCCAAGAGGATAAAACGGAGCAGGCTTTCTTTGATCTGAAAGAACAGAAACTGTATGTGAAATAAACAGGAGAAGCACTTGGAGAACTGCAGAAAGGACTTGTTGGCACTGGGAGAGCATGGATGCCTTTCACAGAAGTGGGGATGTGGCTGGACAGAACTGGGTGAACGTTCCTTATAAATATTTGTTTGACTCAAAGGTGCAAATGTCACTCTGACTCAATCCCTTTTCTCTCTTTATTGCAAGCATTTTATAAGTTAAACTTTATTTGCAGAAGTATCCTTGGAGAAAGAATCCATCATTGTGTGGTGGATTTACTCATGTAGTCATATAGGAAGTATACGCAAACCCATGTTGAAAACTCATTTGTTTGAGGATCATGCAATCAAAGAAATGATGATGGTAAAATCATATAAATCACACAACCAAGCACACTGAATTCTGCACAGTGTCACTTCAAGACTCTGAGGATGACCATTACTTAATAAGCAAAAGACATGGCATCAACAATTCACATATGTTTTAAAATGGAATAATTGACAGTAATTAATAATGAAAAAATGGCTGAAGTCTTTAAATTTTTCTCGTATCCCACAGGAGAAACAAGTTCTCCTGGACTGCACTGAAGCCTTTTATTTTCTGTGCCTTCCTGAGTACTGAACTATGGCTTTTTAATGGAAACTTTACAGCAGCCACCTCAGCCTTTTATCTACTGTGCTCTGTTCTGCTGGCAGCTCCCATCTCCTGGGAGGCATATGTCATGCAAAGTCTCTATCTTTAACAAGTGAGTTGAGTTGCTGTAACACCAGTCTTACATTTTAGCCAAAACTTACAGCAGCACTAGGTATATGTTTACGCTGTTAACAAGGCTCTTCAACCTGTTTTTCTGAAGGTCCCTCTCTGCTGCTCCACCCTGTGAGGGCAGAGTAGGTTTTGCAGGGCTGAAACTTCAAGCTTGGCTGCATGACTTTCTCAGCCAAGTGGCTCTGCTTGTATGTGTTTTTCTTCTTGACAATCTGCTGGAGGTAGTGTCTGGGGTGCAATGCTAGGCTGTTTGTTTAGTTTAAGGCTGGTTATTTTCTTGATTTGTTTTACTGAGTCATTTTGTCTGAAAAAATGACAAGATGGTAGCGAGTGTTTCTTCAGGCAGAAACGGCTGTCTGATGTCAACTTTTAGGGTGGTTAATTTTGTAAACAGGATCCCAGCTGCTCTGGTGCTGGGCGCTATGAAAATTAAATTTATTCTAAACTGCTAGATGCACAACTACAAACACAGAGGTATCCAGCTGGTCATCAGCTCCCTTGTAGTACAATCCTAAATCTCTTTCCAGCTCCCCATCGCCAACCCCTTCATTCTCCTCCTTCCCCTCAGAATGAAGAGGAAGAATTAAGCATATTTAGACCTTTTGTCAGAGAACGCCTGGGTGAACTGCTATGTAAACTACCAGATCCAGGGGATCACTGTATTCAATCAGTTAGACCAAACAAGCTCTGGGCTCTTAAAACTCAGATATACACACTTTGGGCCCATCAACAGGTGAGCTCATGGGTGAAAGCCTCAGACAGAAATAGATCAGATTTAATGTTTGCCATGGGCTTACAGAATCCTCCACATCCTTTTTTCTTTAAGTGCAGTTTAGGTATAGCTGATGATCCTACAGCAATAGACTAAATGACCTCTCTTTCTGTCCTGTTATCTCAGATTCCTCTTTGCTGTTTGAAGAAATTATCCCAGGAGAGCTGACAGGAAAATAATCTTAAAGTCCTCTCCCCATATCTGTGTTCTCAAGTATCTGGTATGTTCTTGAGTTCACTCAAAGCTGTTAAATTCCAGCAGTTCAAGGTTACCAGTATTGTCTCAACTCAGTCTGGAGTACGGGCCTTCTTAGGTTTTTCTTCCTTATCCTCTAATCACATTAAAGAATATAAAGATATAAATATGTTGACAGTAGTCTCAGAGGCCAAGATTTGCTGACCTGGGATGTCTTCCGAGTGTTATGGTTCTCAGATAACTGGCATAGAGCTGAATGTGACAATATGGGCAGAAAGAAGTAAACAAATGCATTCCTTGTACAGAGAAGGCCACGGGGGACATATTTGAACTTAATTTTATATAAACAGAAGTAGCTAAGAAGGGAAAATAAGTGCAAAGGATCTCGCATGCTCCCCAAGATATCATACGCTCCCAAGAAGAGACCTGGAAGAAACAGGCAGTCTACATTTAGGCTTGCCTTGAAAGTATGTGTGTGGGAAATCTGGCAAATGTTCCCCAAAGGTGAAGCTGCTGTGGGGACAGGAGTGGAGGCACACTAGGGATGGTGGAAGAAGGACAAGCTCCAACAGTCCATGGTGAAACAGACGTAGCCTATTTAGATACTAAATATGAAAATAAAGAGATATAGGAAAGATAGTTGACTCCAGCCATTGTGTTTGGATGTGTGGGCAGGAAACACTGCTGAAGTTTGAAGAAATGATCAGGAGTTAATTTCTGGCTATGCTATTTTCATTAAATGATACCAACTGCCTCATAGCTTTAGATTTCCTGTTCAGTGATCCAAAACTAGGTGGTAGCTGATGAAGGGGACACCTCAGAACATGTCAGAGCAAACTACCATCCTCCTGTTGACCTGGAAGGTAGCATGCCTAGAGGTTAGGCATGGTGTGGATGGGTGATCCTTCCTCATACCCACAGTATATTCTGTCTACTCTGTAAGGCAGAGTCCTTACAGAGTCCAAAGAAAACAGTGTCAGAGTCCACATCCACCACATCACTGTTCATACAAGTCATAGCCATTTAGGAACATGAAGAAGGATAGGCTTAGTTTTCATGTGCTCTGCGGTATGCTGACCAAAAAGGAGGAAAGTTGGAATCGATGATCACAGAGCCAACAGAAAGACAGGCAACTTCTTGTCTTGTTCACATCTTTTTCTTTTTCCTGAGGTCAAAACTCTGCTCTAAGATCTGCTGATCCTATCTTCATTTTGACATTCTGCTCTCTGTGTTTATGTGGGAACATTACCGTAAATATCAAGGTCATGTATGGAAGAGTAAACTACAAAGGCAGCAAAGAGCAGAATGTTTTAATGGCTCAAGAAGGATCGTTTTGGGGGGTTACTACTAGGATATTTTCATATTTCACAGTCAATATGAAAGGAAAAAATGTTACAGCTTTGTTTATGTATAAACAGTTCTTTTGTTGAAATAAATAAAATTATCTCATTTTCTGTAGGACAGATTAGTATTGTTTTCAAACATTAAGTCTGAATAAACAGCAGACTGTTCTCATTCAGAGGTGAAATCATAAATTGTTTTCCAGCCTTAAATGTCCCCGTACTTTTTGAAATGACATCACCTGCGCATTCATCAAAGCTCTGTATTTGGCATATTTTTTTCTGGTTTGCAAAAATTAAGCAATGACTTGACTATAGTCCAATTAGTAGAAAAAAAATACTTTAAAAAATACATGTGTTTTAAATTTGTTTTGGAGGCTTAGTAGCATAAAAATTTTTATGCCGTTATTTCCATACTTCTTTTCCCCCCTCAATTCTTTTGGAACGAGAATTGTGTAGGATCAGAAATGTTTTGTTATTGAGCAATCTGCAAATCAAGAAAATAAACTGCACAGAAATGTCCATGTTTTCCTGATAACCGTGTTTGGGGGAAAGAATGTTTTCTTGGGCCGCGCCGTGGTTTCTGCCCAGTGGGTGGGTCGGCTGTGCTGGGAGCGTCCCTCTAAGCATCTCTTGAGCAGATTGTGGCTGAGAGCCCTACGCAGCAGGCACGAGGTGCTTCCTTGGTGCAGGATCTGACCTAATTCACAGTGCTCAATTTTATGCCAGAGTTTATACCCACCTCCCCTTGGAACAAGGCAATGGCTCAAGTCTCAGGGGCTGCTACTGGACTAAGGGGCCTCGTCTAAATATTGCTGAGGATGGGAAGGATCCACCGTCTCACAAGTCATTAGATATATGTCTCAGTGCAAGCAGAGAGGCTGGCATGTGTTTCAGTGGTTTGGGCAGAAGCGTGCTGGGCATGCCTATCTAGTTGCCTGATGGGGAAGCTGTCTGCCAGTGTGGAAGAGTGGCCGTGTCCCTGCTGACCAAGTCATGCCAGTGCCCTGGTGTCACACTAGCAGGAGATGTTCCCTGGAGTCCCTGGGAGTCCTTCTGTCCACCTGGAGGGATCTCCTCGGTCTGGCAGGGTCTGCAGATCAGTGCCCTCCCCTCCTCCACTTTCTGGCACCAGCGACGGGAAGTACCAAACAATTCACTAGCCTAAATAAATAATCTAGACTAAATTTTGGGTGCCAATATAGCTTAACACGGGAAAAGTCCAAACTTCACTGCTTAGTTTTTCTGAGATAATAAACATAAACTTTTATTTTTGCCAATTACTTTTCAGTTTGTGTAACATTACTGGACAATAGGAGAGAGACTGTGGGCAAGTAACATTCCTGTATTAAATTAATTAAGGAGACCAGGCTGGAATTATGTAATCTTCATTCCACAAAACTGAGAGCTTGGTAAAATCATTTATTCTTTTCATAGCAGCTTTAGATTGGACCCAGAAGGCGAACTTATTGCTGGAGTTAATGAAAATAATATCACTTCTCTGTACTCCTGTTTAACGTCAGAAGACTAAAAGCTGTGGATTCACTGGACGAAATTTTTCTTCGTCCTTATACTTCATAACGTAAGAACTGACAGTGGACCAGAGCAAAAATCAAACCAGTGAAGCCTCATCTCCAATAGTGATCAGTACTTCACTTCTAAAAAGAGCATAAGAAACAGAGCATGCTATTTTTATACTGCTCTTAGCTGAAGCTTGAGCCCAAGTTTAGTCTTTGTCATAGTTGTGTCAGGCGGTAGAGTTCAATAGCCACCTACAGAGCTGCCTTTAGCATCTCAGTAACCCCATGGGCTTCACTGGATTTACTCTTGCTTCTGGAAAGGGATGCCTTGGCTGCACGTTAACCACAGTACAATAGTTTACTGTTGGGATAGCTGAACCAGCTTTTCACTAGCCAGTTCCATGACTAGAGCTCAGAGCGGCCGTCACCATTACTTGTGTGCAAGGGCCCGTGAGTACAATGCCATTAAGCGATTAAAGAGCCAAACCAGCATTTTTAAAATAAGACTTTACCACACATGGCTAACTTCATGTTTAGGTACTTGCTTATTCTTTTTTAGGCCCTTATATCTCTGGGCATTGACATCTGCACATGCTTTTGTGGTAATCTAGAAAACTGTTGTATCAGAGAACCCCAGGCTGGTGTTTGGCAGTGAGTTAACATTACTCCAACTTTGTGTGTTTGCACCTGTCTTTCTTCTGCTTCTCTTCATTTTTCTTTCGGTTGGGGAGGAGAAATCAGCTGTAGATATTTGACTTGCTAGAGCTGAAGTTCCATGGGTGACACAAAGCATCTCAGAGACTGCAACTGGTGACCACCTTTTGAATTAGGCTCTTTCTCTGTGGCCAGTACTCCCAGAGTGTTGCATTTGGGTAAGCAAATGTCCAAGATGGATGATAGACCTCTGGCTGAATTACGTCCTTTGACAGGAGGGGGTACGTTAAATCATGGGGAGAGCTAAGGCTCTTTTTTGAAAAATAAAACCTGTTAGATTTCATGGCTGAACTGGAGAAGGCAAAATGGCATTTTGTTTTTGAGGATGAAATTCATGTACCTATAGCCTGGCTACGACTTCCACTCCTGTTTGCTGTTTTAATTCATTTTTATTTGTCCATTGGAATTGGATTGAGTTCTGCATAAGGTTTCATTCCAGTGGGTTGTTGAACAGTGAAATGTTGGACCATGTACACTGGCAATCTTTCTGCATGTTGAATAGGATAAACCAGGCACCTGCCATTTCCCATATAGGTACCTATAAAAAAAAAAAACAAAACAAAACTTGTTCTTCCTGTGTGAGAAAGACTAACAGTGAATTTACATGGTAGAGAACTGCCGATAGTAGTCAGAATGTACTGCTTTTTGTCTATTACTGCACAATAGTCAAGAGGTTCATAGGAAGTTTTTATGCTAATATCTGCAGAGGACAGACAGTCCTTGCTTATTACAGTAAATTTTTCAAATAACTGGAAGAAGTTACATATATATACTCATCCTGTATCTAAAATTGTAAATAAAAACTGACTTATCCTTTATCTAAAATTGTGAAGAAAAACCAACTCATTATTTTAGAGCTGACATCAGCTTGTTTTTGGTTGTTTGGTTTTTTTTAAGCATTATGTTCCTTATTTTAGAACTGGACAGTAAGTGACATGGGCATTTGGAAAATATTATTAAAAGGAGGCAACTGGTCAATTTTAAATATACTAATCATGGTTATATTTTGTAAAAACAAACTATTATTCTTGTTCTCAGGAGAAAATGTGAAGAAAGTGCTAAGACATGTGGTGTTAGTGATTTCATAAACCCCATATTAAATTTAAAATGAGAAGCACAAGGGGAACATGGAAAAAAGTAAGTGCATAATGAGCAAGAGAACACAGAAGCAGTGCTAGCTGGCACTGCAGCCACTGAGAAAAGTGAGCCAAGAAATAACTGGGAGGGAAAAAAAGGACATTTGGCAAGTATGAATCCTAGTGGAGGAAACACAAGGACATGTGGCATGAAGCCAGAAATCAGAATCTAAAGTCAGATGAGTAGGAAGATATGTGACAGAACAGAAAAAAAGAAATTGTAAGGGTAAACAGTTCGTCTCTGAAAGAGAGTCTCATGATGGAGGACTGAACTAGGAAGAAGAGAATACTTAGGGTACAGTATGGTCCTCATGTAACAGGAACAGTTAGATTATTAATCAACAGTCCTTGTCTTCTGTCTTTATTCTTTTTTATGTGATTTTAAACCTGGTTTATACATTTAATAAGACAGTTGTTATTTTTTAAATGAAAAACATGCTTCTGAAGCAAAAATTCAGGAGTAATGTTACACTATAACAGTGTTTTGTAGTAGATCTTATACTTCATGTGTTCATTTGTCCCTTCTTTGAGATGTTCTTCGTTAATCTTTCATTTCTGTGTTTGCCTTCTGTGTTTGTCAGTCCCACCGGGAGAATCCAGAGAAGTTTGGAGAAACGCTTAAGATTTTTTCTCTACCCCTCCCCCTTCCCCTGAATTTACAGTCTAATGAAGCACAGATGCAGTCTCTTTTATAAGGTATAAGTTTCTAACACGAAACCAAAGACTAAATTGGGAAAATATCTAGTAAGTGGGGAAACTATGTAATTGTGTGACCATCACTCTGTCAGAAAGTTCTGCTTTTGAAAAGCATTCATGTGTGATTGCCTCTGATCTGCCCCGCATTGTTCTCTTTTCTCTAAGTACCTAAAAAGGAAAAATGGACTGAATATAACTCTGAGTTAGTAACTAGTGAATTACACCCTGTCATAACTCAGATCCTAGAGAGGTCGCTTTCTCAGGCTGTCTCTTGGTTCTTTTCTTCACCTGGATGTGGCTGTTCACTATTCAGCAGCATTGCTGCAGAGCACTCAAAAAAGAAGAATCAGCTGCTTAAATTAGCATGAAATCTCCAGTCTAGAGAGCTAAATATTCAGAAAGTTTTGGGTTAAACAGGTTACAGCAGAAATCTCTGTTCCTACAGTAACCAGAAATGGTTATAGTGGAACTCCATTGACTTTAGAGAAGCCACAAGGAATTAGAGTGGTTGTTCCCTGAGGAAATACCAAAAAAAGGATGTCTAAGTCCTCTATGTACCTTTTCCACTCCTAAGTACCATCTATCCCTTATAAAACATATATTCCTGTTACATCCATCAACGGTGCACTCATGCACCGATGTCAAGTTCGACCCTGAAACTCCAAATGAAGGAAAGCTTTGCAGTAACAAGGATTGGCTTAGAAGAAATCCCAAGAGCTGGACCACAGCAGGATCCTGCCAGTAGCTCAGCAACAAAAAAGTGCATCAGAAGCAGTAACTATTTGTAGTAAATGGAGAAGGCATTAAAGGTGACCAGTAGCTAGCAACCAAGACAGTGTCATGACATGCTGCCCAGTAGCTGAAAGTGGAGATGATGACAATTATGTATCCACAGTACCTAGGGAGCAAGGCAGCACCAGTAACGCAGCCTGTATTCCAGTTGTGCTCATGTCTTTTGATTGCCTGTTGACATGTACTACAATAAAATCAGGCAGATTTGGAATTTCTCAAATAGTCTGTTACCTGTCTCAACAGTACAGCTGTGCACACCCATGTCCTTCCTCAGCCACTGAGGAATGATGCCTACGACATATATAGCCTGGGGTACAATACAGGACCGAAAATGTTTTGGAATACAACATGAGTTTTAGTGCTTAAAGTAAAAATTCCTGTATTTAAGAGAAAATGATTAGTTAAACATTTTCCCCCCTCTTATATTTGAATAGCATAATTACTTCCATTACAAATAGACATAATTCATTCAATATATTCCATGATCCATAGCTACAAAGAATAATTCACTCATTTAGTGACTTGTTCTTGATACGGATGCTACAGTAGAAACCGCATCTGTTAGGATTTCAAGCAGAACTGTATCAAGTTCATATTTTGAGAGGTGTAAAATCACACAGCAACATCAAAACATGCCTCATAAATATGTCTTCATTTTGAGTTTTTAAGATTCAATATTGAGTAACCTTAACTTAAGCACAACACTTAAGCACAAACAGAATTAGAGACAAGTTTATCTTCAACCATCTTGGTGTTCCTGTTTCCTTTTCAGGCTGACATATACATGTACACACTTGCTTTATTATGGATTTAAAAGTTAATAGTTTATGACATTAGAATATTGCAAGTAATAAGTCTTATTTAATTGAAAGGAAGCCTTAATTTTTTGCAGGAATAAGTTTGAATTTGGCTAAAAAAATAGTTATATAAAATGCTGAAATCTAGGGAGGATTAATCTCTATTAATGGTTGCTGACGTTAGAAGAATCCTTTGCCTGGAATAGCCGAGGAAAAGAGCGGAAGACCGAAAGAAGGAGCTGGGAAAAAAGGCTTTGGCAGATATTTCATTCACTGAAGAACACAGATACAGTTTCACTCAGAACTACTTGACAATTCATGCAACAGTTAGGGAATAATTTGGGTTGAAAGTTTGTCATTTTTTTTTTCTTTCTGTAGAAGATACATGTTTCATTGCAAAAGCCTCCAAATGAAATAATTTACTGTTTCCCTTTGGAAAGACATTTTGTTTTGAAATTTTCTTGTAAAATTTTAAAGCTAAAAACACAGAGTAAAAGTTCTTTTGCTTCTTTCTCAGAGAGGGAGTTTGCTCAAAGGAAAAAAACCCCACGTCTTTTCTATTTTGAGCTGCTTCAGATTTCCTTTGAATTATTTTGTCCATTTTGACCAGGGAAGTGAAAAGTCAGCTTGTCACACAGCTAATCCTCTGAGAGGTCAGGAGGGGGTATTGTACCTATTATAGAATATCATTCAAGGAATACAATAAGAAAAGGAAAAGACTGTAGTAGAATTACACCAGCTATTTTTGTCTCATGATGCGTGACTTGATTATAGGCTATTTGACTAATAGTATTTTGTATCCTGGTTTGCTCTGTGACTGAACATGCACTTTTCTTACATAAAACTATGTCATGTGAAATGTGCATGCTATAATAAATAACTTATAATGAAATCTGCCAACACTGATTGAAAAAGCAACAGCTCAAAATGAGGTTGAGAAAGTAATTCTGACCAGGATGTCCTATTTTGCTGGTTTGACTGCTTTAATTGAAACCGTCTGTGAAGCAACAGCCTTTGCGTGATAGGCCCAGGCACAAATTAATAAGATGACAGTGTGTTGACCTACTAAGCAAAACGCACAACAGCCCAATAACTACAAACAGACGCAGTTATTTTACTGCTTCATTAAAAACTCCCCTTCTCCTGCCCGAATTGTGCAGTGGCTTCTTTTGGCTGTATGTAAATTCCCCTGTGAAAACCTACACCTCTCCCAACAATCCCACCTGTGAATGATTGCATCCTTTAACCCTGAGGTTACATTTTCTCCTAGTAGTTCACCAAAAGGGGAGGTTTTTTTCTGTTTCGTTTTGTTTTTAAACAGCTCTGTGGTTACATTATATAAACCAAACTGGATGCAAGGGAGCTTGATCCCAAGAGCCAGAACTTTAGAGGGTATACACCAGTTCTCTTTCCTTGAAGACTGCTGATTGCTATTATTTTCTGCATGAGAATTGTGTTATGTAACGAGTCGGCATTAACACATGGGTCCTGTAACTTGAATAAAATTACCAAGATATTGTAAGGACCTTGTACTCTCAAGCAGTTAAATGAAATACACTTTTTATGTGACTAACACAAAATCTTTTATAGCATCAGAGTAGCTGTTAATCTGTTTCTGGTGTGCCTATGACAGAGGAACCTAATATTGCCTTTGTCTCTGCATGAGATGTTACAAGCCTGCAGCCGGCGATATGGACACTCTGGCACTCTGGATGTCACGTGTTTGGCAATTTATTCCATTGAACTTGAACAATGTTTTTTTCATTATCCCTGTGTTTTACTAAAGTTTTGTATAACACGGCCTAATCTGTCTCCTAATGACATTTACAGCAGACAGGGTATATCTCAAATGCCTTTTTCAAAGATAGCTGAACACCTGGATACTATCAATCTTTTAATACAAATTCAGTTTTTTAACCCTTTTGTTACTAGCTGTTATTTGAAAAACTAATTGTCAATATCAGAATCACAATAAACACATAAACAGCCATGAGAGCTTCCAAGATGTGTTTTCATTAGTTATATACTCACAGTACAGGAACTAAATCCAATTCTTTCAGGATTTCAAGTATTAATCTCATTGTCAAATAGTCTATTCAATTTTTGACTTTTTTTTTTTTATTTCTAAATTCCAAATTTGATTGGACTAATAGTTTCCATATTGAAGATAGTTTCACAATATAAATAAAGTAGGCATTTTTCCATGAAAAGAACACAAAAAACTGAACACCACCCATCAGGCACAATGGAAATGGGAAGATGCAGTTGTTCTCCAAACGTGGAGGTCTTGAAACCATGTGCCTGTTCCACATGGGACAGTATGTGCCAAACTGGTTGGTTTTGGTCAACAACAAGACTCAAGGTGCCAGTAAATATTAGCCTAAAATTGTCCAGTTGTCTGAGTCCTGTGAGAGATATATGGGTGAGTAGAGTATCTTTTCTGTTCTATTTAAAAATCTTCACCATATTTTAAATACTATATGAGACTCTAGTAAGACACTATGATTTGAGATACCTGCCTCCTGCAAATACATTTGGGAAGACTGTGTTGAAGAGAGTAGGCTTTAATGTACTATTAGAGAATTATGCAGTCAGGGTTTCAATTATATTCTTATTTTGTATAGGAAAAAATGTAATGGAAAAACGAGAACTTTTAAATGTATTGTATAATTCAGTAATTTCTATGTCTTGATGAGATGTATTTGATCAATTCTAATTAAAAAATACCCCAACATTACAGGAGAGTAAAAAAAGCAAGAACAAAAATAATTCTTTTTCAATATTTTTAAGCTGTTTTTTCAGTTTGACACTTAGAGTAAATCCCAGAAGTGTTTTCATTCCAGCAAAAAGATTTCAGTTAATGATTAGCATGTACTATATGTTGGAAAATATGTTGCAACGCAAATTGAAGATACTGTTCCTGCTGTCACTGCAGCAGTAGCCCATGAGATAGAGCTACACTAACTGATGTATCACACTCACCCATGATATTGTTGATATGCATTCAAATCTTTTCTCTGGCTTGGAAGACAGGTTTCGGTCCTGGACCTCCCGTATTTTAAGACACGGTTTGCGTGTTTAAATTGAAAAACAGCGTTTAGTCTCCCATGGTGAAAATGTTTTATTTCTCTGATATTACATAAGAATGAGTTGAGCGAGAAGGAGCATGGTGGTGACTGCGTTTATGGTGGTGGTGCAGAGACCCAACACTGAAATATCTTTCCAAGTGGAGCAGCGAGAGGGTTTGGAGAGCACTGTCCTGCATCTCAGATGCCCCTGTGTCTAAGTGGAGAATTAGCTACTTTTTAGGGTAATGCCTGATCTGATTTAAACTGCCTAACACCAGGAAGCAGTTAATTTCTGAGAACATGTAGGCAGGTTTTGAGGTTAAATGTGTAGCCTCTTGACGAAGATGAAGCCGAGAAATGCATTTCTTTGCATTTCTTAACTTAGCTCCTTCTTCAGTGCAGACGTTTTGGTTCAACTCTCACCACTCCTGCTTTCACTGGCTGATGCTGTGATGCAAATCTGAAAGCCAATTTGGCAACTGGATCTCACTGACAGATTTTGAAATGTCTTTCATTTCACAGAAATTAAATTTTGACAAGCTCCAGTGATAGGCACAGCAGAGCTCTCAGCAGCATCTGCCCATTCATCCAGTCTTTCCTTTACGTCACTTGTGATTGAAAACTTTCACAGGCCACAAGTACTGTGAAATACCAATGGTTTTCATTTATAGCTGACAAGCCTTACCTCTGGCTTCAGTGGGATTTCAGCACTGGATCATAGGATCATAGGATCATAGGATCATTCAAGTTGGAAGGCTTAAAGTTAACTGGAAGCTTAAATTCTCTGTTGACTGTAAGCCTTTAGCGTATATATGTTAGGGTCTAAACAGTCTTCTGCGGTACCAAGTGACTCACAAACACATATTAAAAATCTCATCTTCCCACATGACCACCACATTACAGAACAGAAAAGCAAGGTCTGGAGAATTTATGAGAGTGACTCGGATAACACAGGAAGCCATAACTAGAAAGTAGCACCTGACTTTTAATAATATTGACTCTTGACTCCGCTTTTGTCACAGTAATATCCATCACCGTGGGAATGAGAACATGGATTTACTGATCACCACACACACCAAACGTCTTTGATCATGTAGCAATGTTAAGAATATTTGCTTCTAGTTTAGGTTAAAGAATCACAAATAAAGGGATGTTTTAAGGGTCATTTGCTTTCAATTTCTTGGAGGCACATATGCTTTTTAAATTGGTATACAGATAATTTTAAAAAAAAAATCCAAATTAAATTGAAACAAATAAGAAGATTTGGGGAGATCTTTTAGCTAGGCAAAATGTGTTTATCTCTGCAGAGAGTCTGACCAACATAGCAGGACTAATATATGTTTTAAGTTAGAATGATGGTGTGACATTTTCATGACACAAATAAGTATTATGTACGCATTATATGACCATTGAAATATCGTGCTTCCTGCATTACGGTATTGCTACTTCCGGCAATAGGTTGACATTAGCCAAGAGAGGAAAATACATCTTCCTGTAACTCCCAGGCTCTCTTATCTAAACTTTAATTTGGCTTTAGTTCAGGACTTAGTTTATGACCTCTGATTAACTCACACTACGAAGTAGAAAACACACAAATTTCATACACAGTCTTACTCATTCCCCTTCTGTTATATTATTTCTCACTGTTTCTGTAACTTTCCATGCTTGTATGAACATTGCACAATTTATTGGCAATGTCATTTAATTACTTGTTTTTATTAACAATTAATTGATATTGGAAATGCATGCTCTGGGGACAGTTATACATGGAAATTTTAGTTTTAATAGCTAGGAAAAAATAACAGTGTGTAAGTTGAACTCTTTTTATGTGGCATATTTTGTAGGGAGTTTTCCTTTCACGTCTCATCAGCTGCTAGTCAAAAAGTATTTTATAACATTAATAAAACATAAGTTGAGAACATCTGATGACAGGAATATTATTTTCCTAAATGATAAGCTAAACTTAGTGTTTTAATATCATCACCTATGGTGGGTACATTAAGATACCTTACGCCTTTTTCTTTAGCCTGCCAAACTTTATTCTTTCTATTCCCTCTTATTATTAAAACAAGATTCTTATTTAGTTTAATCCAAAGCAGAACGTTTTTTAAATTACCTGAGAGACCTATTAATCCACAGTAGTAGAGTTTATCTGAGTTAGCTGAGAGACATACTCTAAATCAGCATTTTTCAACAGTGAGGTGGTAACTTCTCTGGGGTGAATTAAGTCTTGCAAGAGAGACCTAGGAAAATTAAAAAAAAAAATATTTTTTTTTCTTTTTTATTAGGTTTTTTTTCTTCTGGGACCTACTAAAGGCTGAACTATTTCTTGAATATCCTGTAAGCATTTTGCTTTCTGTGTCCCAAGTGCAAGAGAACAGATGGCTAGCTGCTGTGCACTTCCTGAGGTGAGTGAAGAGCAGTCTTGGTCAGTGGTGGAACTGCTCTTTCAGGTCTTACTGGGATGGCCATGTCCTCCACTGTGCATGGTGGAGGGAGACCTGGAGATGGGAGCAGAACTGTACAAAGGCCTAGGGACTGGCAGGGGCTTTGGGGTTTTGATAGTATGTTGAAGACATCAGCGCCGTGCTGTGATCAGCCAAGCAGGATCACCCAAGCACAGCCACTGTGGCACATGAATCTCATTCACTGCGCTGGAGATGGGGATAATTTTCAGTCTATGCCCTATCCATCTGCTGGCATAAATAAGAACTGTAAAGATGCTTCAAAATATTGACAGATGCCACTTCAATACCTTCTCAGTTCCTGTCTGTCTCCTCTCTGTCATACAACCTAGCATTTGGTAGGGTCTTTTATCTTGCTGCTGTGAAAGTGGAAAATTTTTTGGACATGGCCAACCCATACCATTTCCCTGTCAGTTTACCAGTAACCTTAAGATATATTTGTGTATAAATTAATGTCATTTATTCCAATGGTGTTGCTGGGCAAATATCTCTTTGAATTTCATATGTATATACTGTGCTACAAATATATTGGGGTTGGTTGGTTCCTCACGGGCTTCCCTAAGCAAACAGAGCTTGTTTTTTTGTTGGAAACTTGGATGTTGGGGTTGTTCAGTCTGGAGAAAAGAAGGCTCCAAGGAGACCTTATAGTGGCCTACCAGTATCTTAAGGGGGCCTACAAGAAAGCTGGTGAGGGACTTTTTAGGATGTTGGGTAATGGTAGGACTAGAGGGAATGGATTAAAACTAGAGATGGGATGATTCAGACTGGACATTAGGAAGAAGTTCTTCACCGTGAGGGTGGTGAGGCACTGGAACAGGTTGCCCAGAGAGGTGGTGGAAGCCCATCCCTGGAAGTGTTCAAGGCCAGGCTGGATGGGGCCCTGAGCAACCTGATCTAGTGGGAGATGTCCCTGCCTATGGAAGAGGGGTTGGAACTAGGTCATCTTTAAGGTCCCTTCCAACCCTAACAATTCTATGATTCTATGATTCTATGATGACTTGCAAGAAACTTTTCTGACTCCTAAGGAATGGAATATCTCTGATATATACCAGGTTTGTATCTGTTCTGCAAGCCCCGCTGCATCTTCTATGACACTAATTATGAAAAAAACAAACAATCTCTGGGTCCATATATTTTCCTGAATGTTTGCTTAGATAAATTACATTCCTAATTTATGCAGTATGAGGAATATTTATAAGCTCTTTATCAGTTGATACTACTGCCACAAATTTAAAAAGGAGTTATTTGCTCATGGTAGTGTTCAAGAAATGAATGTATTTTATGCTGAAAATCTTTCTTTTTTTAGTAACTTCTGGGTTATTCACTGGGTAAGACAGTGAAGGTCAGAGGCTGTTTTACACTGTGGTCAAACAGTGAAAGTAAAGGGTCCTTGCCCTTGACATTCCCAAGCTAGAGGCAAGCAAGGGCAGAAGTACTTATTTAAGCACTGGTAGTGGCATGCTTAACAATGCAAGAGGAAAAATGGGTGCATCAATGTAATTAAAATAGATTAAACAGACATGGAATGTATTAGTCATGGAAAAATACCAGCTTCCAGCTCTCGAGGAGACAGTTTCTGGAAGGCTATTTTTGTGATATGATTGACTTTAAAATGGAATCCACAATGCTTTAAGAATTATCTGGAGGCAAGACTAGCAAATGCATTCAAACTACCATAGATCAGTGTTGGGAATAGGGACAATTTGTAAATAGCACTTCTGACATTTTCTGAAATGCCCCACTACTTGGGATCTGCTATGGTTGCCTTCCCTTCTGCAGGCTGAGAAAAAAGGCAGTGCCCAGCTATCTTTTGCCCCTGGCATGGGAGTAGAGGCGATGTGCGGAGAGACTGTGGTAAGGTGTAGAGGAAGAAAATGGAATAGGCCAGATGGGACTAGACGAGTGGCAAGAAATCTAAAATTGCAAGTACAGCTGATCAAGACAAGCACAGATCTACCCTAATACCTATGAGGTGATTCAAGCTTGGTGACTGTGTGGGTTCCTCGCCCCCTGCCATATAGTCAGAGTTGCATCTATTCCTACCTGAGCTCTGAAGTCAGGTTGCTCCGTGCAAGTGAGCTCTTCCATCCACCATAGCACCTGTTTACTTGGGACTTTGGGGAGCAGTGGAAGATTTGATGTTAACGATTTTTTCCACTGGGAAATGGTTTCCTCTTTTATGGATACAAGTGCATTCAAGTAATAATAATAATACACTAAAGCTTGGCTTTTCTCTGATTAGAGAGTCTTATGCTCATCAGAGCTTTGAGGAATTTTATAACCTGTTGTCTCTGTGGTGCTTCATAAATAGAGTTTATGTTCATTGATTGCACGATGCAAGGAAACAGATGTGTTTTATAAACAGTTTTAACACTTCTGAAGGGAGCAAAATACTTTGAACAACACAATGAGAATATCAGGCATTACAAGTCCAAGCCAATGCACTAAATTAATATCATATTGTTCTCTGTGTGAAAAATAAGAAGTCTGATTCTGAAGCGACTCACTTAAATATTTCACTACTGCTACTCTCTTGACCTTAAGAGAATTGCATGAAATTCATACATGAGCAAAATATGCTCAAAGTTGAATGATATTTTTGCTTGTGTGATGAGAAAGACTAGGGGAGACGTAACTCTTTATGAATCTGATACATTTTTCAGGCATCTTAGAACAAGCTGAAAAATTTAAAAGCAGAAATGTTTATTATAATGTTTCCAATCTTAAGTTGCAGGGTCCTACCAAAAGGCTTTGAAACTGTCAACATGGCCCCTTGTAAGTTTATTACTTGCCTATGAACTGGCATGTGTTTTAGATTTGTTAGAGGAAGTTTTCTAATGTACACTTTCAGTGTTTCTCTACTGTAAACAACTCTTAAATACAGAAAGTTGTACTGTGAGCCAACCTGGACTTTTACTGGTCACCAGGGTCAACTGCAGAACCAAGTCTGACCTCCAATCTCTGACTCCAATTAGTCACAGAACTAATTTATTTTTCATTTTCCAGGCCATTTGTCTTCTTGGAAACCACAGTGACTTATATGATTCCAAGAATTGCACTTGGAAAAAATTGTAGTGTGTTTGTCTGTATTTAGCCCTAATGTGTTCATACCAGTGATTTACACATTACAAAAGGTGTTAGTTTATTTGAATTAGAAGACTTGATGGCTCTGTTAGTGTTTGTGTCTGGAATATGTTCTTTTCAGGATGAATGTGGTTTGATTTTGATCTTTTTATGGTTTTCTAAGCATAGGTACATAGATATACTGAAGCACATGCCAGGTTGTCAGGTTTTAGCTATTTGGCCAAATTTTCTACTGCTCTATATTGTGAACAGCACTGCAGGAATTTTTTAAGAATGCAGTTTCTATGAATTTGCACTAAATTTAAATGTGTCTAACTGTTCAGTTAAAAGTTTTGTTTGTGCCTATTGAAGTTACAATAGTCATATGATTTCCAGAATTCAGCAAATCATAGGCAGTGGTATACCAGCACTATTTTTTCACCACTGAAGAAGAATTACATTTCCTTTGTGGTGCAGTACTGTGTACACACAATTACCATGAACAATAACTAGAATTGTGCACATTGCTCATCATAAAGTAGGGTAAATAATCTCTAAATCTCTTTCTCAATCCATATATTCTAGATAATATAGCTAATATAAATATACATACATGAAAGGCAAAAGTCAAAGTTAGCGGTGCAAGTTTATACAACGAGAACAAAGAAGGAAAAAATCTTCAGAAAGAGATAGCTTCCAGAACATGCTCAGTAGCACTTCAAATTTCAGGATGTCTCGGGGACTGGAATCTTGTCTCCATACTGTTTCTTCTACATAACTTGTACTTAGCTGGAGGCCCTGGCAGGTGTATTTCTCTTCTGTTCTGGATTTCACAGGACAAAAACCCAGACAGACAGGTCAGGGGGAACCACAGTATTTCCCTTTAATCTAGACATAGCCTCACTTTTCTTCAGCCTGAAACAGCTGTGCCACTACAGCCTGGCCTTAGGTTAAGCTACTGGCCATATTTTTGCAAGAAAAGGCTAGTTTGGGAATCATGCATCTCCATGACAACATTCTGTCCTTGGGTCCTTCCTACAGCTATGATGTCCTGGCCTTTTTGAAGGTCAAATTTGCAAGTGCACAATTTCACCATTCCTAGTTACAAATCCATTGCTCTAGTATGAAAGCATACACAATACCACCTTGTGATTTTCATAAATCTATGAAAAAATATGATTTGAAAAAAATATCTTCTTGAAAGGTTACGATTTATATATTAATTCTATTTGTGTCAAGCTATTTAAGGTTTGGGTTTTTTGTTTTCTGGTGCTAATCTTGGAACACAATGTCCAGGGAGACAGACAACGGAAGAATTTTGAGGTTGATTTCCAAAAGCCTCACAATTTCCCTGTTGGTAGTGGCTGTGGGATTTTTTGGAAGCCATGTGGAATGCACTTTTTACAGTTTTCCAGTGAAACGTCCAGTATGGGCATTCTCAGAGCCCTTACATTCCGTCTAGATTAGCAGCCAAACCTTCTCCCACTTTCATATTTTAAGCTCACTGGAGGTTCAGCTGGTAGATGCAGATGACATACTGCATCATATCACTTCAAGTGACTAGAAGTCATTGTATGATAAACACAGTACTGCTTATGTTTTCTTGAGAAAAACGAAAGAAAAAAAAAAGGTTATTTGTACACAGTAGCAAGTCAGTGGGAAGATGAGACCTTGGAGATTTTCACATGAGTGGTAGAAACAGGCTAATTATAAGCTGCCGGTGGAAAAATAAATTATATGACTTAATGCTTTAGATATTTTGCAGAAAGCAGTGGCTCAAAATATGACTAGTGATCTAGCTGCTTTATAGGCACCTTTGAGAATCTTATTTCCCATCACGCAGTGGTAGTGGGATGGGAAAGTGGGTGGTGGTAGTCTGCTGTAAATATGTCTTTGAGGATCCCTTTGCAAGTCCTGTTGCAAGAGGCATGCTGGGATGGAGCTGAGACCCAGGAGCCTGCTGTGGTATGACTGCACCTTGCAGCACTGGAGAGTCTGGGAGACTCTGAGGCCAATAGGGAAATCCAGGTGCCTGATACACTTGTCTTGAGGTGTAGTAAAAAGTAATGTCTCAGAGTAGGTCTCTTGAGACATCAGAGTAGGTCTGGAGGAGCTTGGTCATCTCACTTATATCCTGACAAACTTTGCTATAGGTCTACCCGTGCAATGTATATGCATATGACTCATAACCATCTACATCCATTGAGAATACATCTTAGTATACGGGATTTAGAAAATAAACTAACAACCCTAAGGCTAATATATAAACTCTACTGGAAGTGTAAATAGGCAGGGAATGTGTGAGTGGATGCTATATAAAACAAAACATCATAGAGCACTTTGACAGATAATGAGAAGAAAAAATAATGAGATGTTGTTATTATCATTGACCCCAAGAGGCAATTTGGGAAGAAAAAGCTCACGGATAGCTCATGATGTTTAAAATTCCATATTCATTGTACTAGAAAATTGGTAATTTATGCAAATATCAACGTGAGAAAATGAAATCTCATACGGGTTTCCTTTTCAAAGTAGAGCCACACCTGAGCATTCCATTAAGGAGTAAAGACTTCATATGAAAGGTCTGGAAAATTCTCTTTTTCTGTAATACAGCACTGAAATTTCTGTAAAACAACTTCTGGATAATGAGAATAAGATAATGGTCAATGTCTTTTCCTAGAATATACTCCTGAAAATGTAATGAAAAGGTTTTGCTGTTTCCACCTTTAGATCTGTATCTGTGGAAGAGATAAAGCATCCCATTTCTTATTTCTAATCCCTTTGACATATGGCCCTGCACTCCATAAATGCCTGTGTCCATAAGCTGAGCTTCAGTGTTCAAGGTGTGGAGCCTTCTTTCTTTGCCTTGAGTTTCACCCAGAATTGTTTGTGTGCCTTTTCCATTCTTGCTGTCATTATTAGCGCACTTTGTGAGGTCAGTGGAGTCCAGGATATAGAGGGGAGAAATCTCTGGATGATTTTTAAAGATGCTGCCCACCTGTTTTGCCATGAATATAAAAGGAAAGGAAGGAATTCTTCATGTTTCCAATAATAAGGACTCACTCATTTTATGCCATTTTCTAGATTGCTGAATATTTCCAGTCATTTCCCACACAGTCATAGTCAGTCAATCAATGTAAAGGAAAATTAAATTAGTAAAAAGGAAAAAAAAGAATGAGCAATAAAGAGATTGTAAAGAAAAGGACAAATTAAAGTGCAGAGCAGGGAAAAGAAAAACCACAACAAAAAAATAGGAGAAAAATAAAAAACAATCCCAGGACAAAGAAGAAGAAGAAGAAAAGAATTAGAAGCTGGGGGTGGTGGGGCAGTGGGAGGTTTTCAGAACAAACAATATCTGGAGGAGAGAGGACCATTATGTACAGAATTTGGAAATGCATACTAGGCAGACGTACAGCTTTGGCTTAATAGCAAGAGAGCCTGAGGCCTGACTCAGTGTTGGATTCATATACCTCCCATATTGCTCAAAACTCAGACCCTGAACTTACTAGCTCAATCTGCATTTAATATTTAAGTTATCGAGACTGCAACAATGAATCCTCTTATTCTCAAACCAGACACAGGGCTGTGGCACAGCTCTGTTCCCACTTAGCAAGGCAGTGCAGTCATGGACCTAGTTTCAGTCCACATTGGGATGAGATCAAGTCACTAAGTTTGGAATGATATTTTAGCTCATCTGTTCCTCAGTTCTGGATCATTTATATCCAGGGTTTTAGCTTGTGTTCTGTCATCTTTTTTTCTGTTCATTGCCCCTCTGATTATTGCTATTAAGTCTGGAGACTGGGCTGGGTTGGGTTTGGGTTGGGTTGTATCCATACTAACTTCCATTGTTGGCAAATCTTTAATCATTTCCCTCCCCAAACAGATGGAAATATTTGTTTACTACGATCTTATGACAGGAATCTTACAGAAAAAAAGTTAATTTTACTTTAGAGTGAAAGCATCACAAAAGCTTGTGCCAGTAGGAAGGAGAGTAGACATCAATGAAAAACCTTCACGTTACTTCCAAATAATGGTGTCATATTAAAACTCCACAGGGGAATGGACTGCTTGTAATAGTGTGTTTTTTCCACCTTGAAAAAAATGTACCTTTTTCCACAGTTTCCAGTCATAACTTCATTTTTTCCATCTCCTATGGCTGATTTTCCCATTTCTGTGCACCAAATTGAGGGTCTCGGATTGAAGGAGGGTTCAAATCTTACTTTAAAACCTGTTTTGCAACAGTTTCATTGACTGATCATCAGCCACAAAAAAAGTACATCAGCAGCTAAGCCTTACTGCTTATTCTACCGTGCAGGAAAGGCTGTGATTAAAGACGTTCTTGTTATAAAATGGTGCTGTTTTCATGAAATAAACGATTTTGCTCAAATTCAGTAGAACTACTAACTTAGTCCTTCTATGTAATGTACATTTTTTTCTCCAGGCTGCTGAAGCAGTTCTGAATAGCAGACCTAAGGTAGTATCCCTGAAGATAGTAACTGAGCTAGGGAGAAATATGTAGCAGAAAGATCCTTCTGAGACATGTATGTGGGTTGCTGTTTAACCGGAAACCGTATTTGTTACTTAGAGGGTAAGCTACCAGTTATTCTGTTTTCTGTTAACTCCCAGGGTTGTTGTTTTCTGAGCAAAGAAGTCTTTATTTGCATTTGCCATTAGTCTCTGAAATAAAACAATTCCGGTTACTTACTACTGTTGTAGCTGCTGGCAAGAAAACTACTTTTACAAGCCATACAAGTAAGTATAATAGTAATGTCTTCCTGAGGCTTGCTGTTCAACACACCTTTACCTTATTTAACACTGGGGCAAAGCCAATTGGGACCACCCATTCCTGGAAATACAAAGGACCAGCACAAATTGGAAAAATGTTGACTGTTGAATCATCATGTGGTGCCAGTTCCTCAAGGCAACACTTACAGCAACCCACACGAGAAGCCGGGTCGCAGGGAGAAGGTCTGAGCCTGTCTACGGTCCTGATTAAGAAAACATTTTTATTCAGAAATGGTTCTTAAGTGTATTCTGGTAGTTAGCATGTGTTTTAAAGCCCTTTGACTACAGTGGCTTTTAGACACTTTCACAAGGCCTTGTGGGCTAAGGTCTAAGCCAGTAGACACCATCTTTCTGTGAAGAATTTTATGAAGCCTATATGACCCTTTGACAGCCTTTCCAAGATGCTTATTTTAAGTTACTTTTTCTTACTGACACTTCTGCAGTGACATAAAAGTTACTACTGTGTCTTCAATTATGCAGATGTAAAAGTGTTACAACTGATTTATACCCTGTAGGAAGGCAAATCAGCTTATTGAAATAAAAGGATCCCTATTAGCAGGATATCAATACAGCTTTTGCTTTAAATAATCCCATTCATCTGAAAAGCTATCTCAGGACAAAATGTGTGTGTAGACCAATAAGGCCTTGGTTTCAAGCAGAAATTATGAGGTCACTTAATTGGATTCATAGACTTTTCACTCCTGCTGGGAATTTAATAGAAAGCACCCCTCTCTGGTTTAGCTTTCTGTTATTTTTAATAGGTTCCAGCTCCAGAATAATTATCAACTCTCATATTACTTAATATGTTATCAGGATATGAAGCTACTGACAATTCTGACAATGTACATTAGTGAATCTAACATTTGGGTATTTTAATTGGTCTGTTAGATGTAATATATGGATAAAACAAAATATTGGGCAGGAAGAAATCAGTGGATTAATGTCCTGGTGCCACATTTAATAACTAAGGCAATTTGAAGGGAATTTATTGTTTACATAGAGTAATCCGTGACTATGTTTGTGCTGGTTGTAAGATTTGTGAAATGAAAAATCTGGGACTTCTGTAAATATTTCTTGGTATAGCTCAATAAGGGCTGTAAACAAAAAAACCCAACACAGTAATATACTCTAGTAAGCCCTTCCAGACATCAGCAATAACCAGGAAGTCTACCGAAACATCCATGCAGCACTTTTCCAGAGAAAGTCAACGAGATGAAGCACTCAGCAAAGTCTGGAAAAGTCATGGACATTTACACAAGGTTTAAGAACTTCAGACTTACACCTGCTAAAGCTAACACATTTTGAAAGGACACAGTGTCATGTTTGATACATAAACCATTGTCAAAGATTAGGATTCAAGATGAAAGCTAACATGACAGACGATTATCCCACACCTGCCTATGCTGAAATTCTCACACCTTTCTTTGATATTTACATCTGGAATTTACAACAATTACAGATAAGGCATTGACCTCTAAGTCTGAATGGCAGAACAACTGAATGGCAGATGTTGAGATTGCTTTGAGATAGTTTACAATCATTATGGTTTGAAAAGTATTTCTCGTGCTAGGAGGTGTGAATATATGTGAATGTACAGGAAGGGAAAAGAGTGTGTTGGCTATTCTCTTTATTTTTGAGATTGTTCTAAAACTCTTTCTTATAGGTATTTATTGTGGATATTGGGTTTTTGTATTTGACTGAGATAATGCCATAAAGAATAACATTTGGCATGGAATCATGCCACATAGCTTGGTTTTGATTTTGAGGGAAAAATATCTGTTCTGCAAGTTAGTGTGGTTTCCTTTTGCATTCTCTTCTTGGTGCAAGTGTACAATTTTATGTATCTGTGTGACTGATATGTATGTATTCTTGACTTATTTATGAAAAGTGGTGAAAAGACAGTAAAACAAATATAGAAAAAACACCCAGTCAAACAAGCCATTAATTCGTACTGAATTCCGAGTTGTGACTTCTAAAAATGGAGTCATTTAAACATAGTCTTCTTCCTGAATGGGAGATGATCTTCATGCATGTGATAACACTGCTGGAATCACTCCAAGAGGAAAGGAACTCTATGTTCTTGGTGATATTTTTAATATTTCTCTGACTAAAGAGACCATAGTGTTGGGTAGAAATACCACGTAGCTAGAGAGCTCCAGGTAATGGTGAAGGGGTGTTAATGCTGTGGCTGGGTGGAAAACTCAGGAAATGGACTGCAATTCATATAATTTTCGAAGTCATTTTACGTTGGTGGCAAAGACTCAAGCACATATATGCTTTCCACATCACATCTAAAGGAAACATTGCAGGTTTTGCTTATCTCTCTTTGCATTGGTTCTGCAAATCTTATTTTGACCATGAATAAAAGGCTCTTTTGTTGAAGAATAAAAGGCAGCAGGAGACAATGAGGTATTTTATTATTCTCTCAGCACCTTATTTCTCTCCCTGTATTTCCAAGGGAACAATTCATGTGGAACAAACATGTGCAAAGAACACAAGATCCACATAAAAGGGCACCAAGCATCCTGTTTGTGAATAGTTGTCATGTAGTTGCAGCCAGCTGCCAGCATGTAATGATGATTTATGCTTTGGCTACCATTTGCTTGGCTTACTTGTGATTGGCTTTTAATCCTGCCTAGATGGAACGATTGGGCTGCTTTCAAAAGACATGGCACTTGAAATGGAGCAGTTGTTAATGCTTTTCCTAATCCGTCTGTCAGCTGAAGAGCTCTAATCAATCCGGTTTGAACACTGATGAACACAACGCACAGATAACACAGGCAGGCAGGAGGAGGCAGCTCCAAGGTGCATATTTGGGCTGAGGGAGCAGCAGCCATGCCAGGTAGTCACGCTGTTTTCACTGTGATGCTTACAGCAGCTTTGATTAAGAGAGAATTTGAGAGAGACACTTTACCTTGCCAAAGAGTATAATAGAAAGTACCGAGAAGAAGGAAAATTCTGGTGAAGAGGATGTGTCATTGGTAATCATCTAGGCTGAGTAACAATGAAATTCTGTTTGTGTGAGGCCTCTGCTTAAATGGCCAAAAATAGTTACATGTAATTACCAAGTTTTCAGCTGAATGATTTGGCAGGGTTTTGAAACATGTGCAGAGGCTTTCCATCGCCTCATGTGGTCTTTGTGCTTGTGAAGGGTGAGAAACGCTTAAACTGAAACAGTCCTGATGTATGGGGTTCTCTGCTGGACCAGCATTTTTAACTTAAGTTTCCAAAGGTCAATTACTTTTGAGTTGGGAAGTTTTGCTAATTAATTCCTAGCCAACATGGCTTCTCAGCTTACAAAAGCAAGCAAACATAACAGGAACAACAAAAACCTTCCTAAGGGGAGTGTTACAAATTAAAAAAAAAACCACACCAAAACAAAATACAAAAACCCAACAACCCTTTCAAATGTCTTACAAAATTCAAGTGCTGTTTCTGTGAGTGAAGGGCATTGGGAAAGGCACATTCTATCCATGCAGCAGAGAAACAGTGTGTGTCTACGACTGAACTGTCTGTGACCTATACATAAAGTACCTAGAATACAGTACCAGGCAATCTGACCTAAAAGTATCACCTACAGTATGTATAATACATTTTAATTATGGTCTGAAAATGTATGGAGAAAAAGGACCTATGCTTCTTTTTACTTTATTTTATTAATTTTTATTTTTCTTTTAGCATGGATAATATAAGAATTCCTGAGTTGAAAATTACAATTTTAAAGGCTTCAAGATGTTTAGTTAGATTTTTTCTCCTGGACTTAAGCCAAACAACATGAGTGGTTCTGTTTTTTAAGTGTATATAACCTCCACTTCCTTAGGCTTTTTAATTCCCTCCTTTCCCATCATTTTTAAATAAAAAGTGCAAAATCACCCTCTCCCTTCTCCCAAAAATAATTATAAAAAAAACACAGTTCCAAATCTTCCAGCTCAGCTTCCTTTTACATTTAAATGGAAAGTTATATATATATATAAATCAACATAGCATCATTATTTGGAGACAAGATTCTAGGTTGAATACAGCAAATTTGTAGAATTTCATTTACACATATATGCCTTCGGTGAATAATTTTAGTGGGTAGAAGTGTCTGCTGTATAAGTAATTAATATGACCTTTCAATTCTCTTTCCATAAACCATTGTCTGACCACATAATAGGGAACGTCTAAGTCACCATTTCTTGGGCTAGGATTTCAGTTCTCATTCTGTTTTAAGCAAAGCATGGAAAGAGCCAGTTCAGTTTGCCGTTCGGGAAGAAATTCCATGAAAAATTAACTTATATAAAGTTATATGAATAGGAATTACTGAGAGACTGAAGAACTAGTGAAAGACTATATTAAGTTTCCTTTTTTTCTGTATGGGAAAACCCCAAGCGTGAGGTGTAATTAAGCCCCCACAGGAAAAACATGTACAATTTTCTCAATTGGGAATATGCAAGAATTTTAATGATTTGGGGAGGATTTTTTTTTCCAGTTGCAAGTGAAATTATTTCTTCAAGGACCAGAGAAAACTTGTGTCATTTGCAGTAATTTTGAAGTCAGCTGCCTTCGCCAGCATCTACTTAACTATGGGAAATTATTAAGAAAAAAGTAGAATAAAATATGCAAGCACTGCTGTACTTTGGAAATGGTTTATATGAAGCATCTTAGACTTGTCAATCAAGATTCTCTCCCGGGTGCTGCCTTGCAATGTGTAAGAAAAAGTGAACCATTTTAAGAAGTCAAGGTAGAAACCACATATAATATTTACTTACTAGACTAATTTAGTATAGTCATAATCCTTTTATATTGCAACAATAAACTAGAGAAAGAATAAGATATCCATGTTAATAAGCTTACAGTTGAGTACCTAAAGAAATACGGCTCACAGGAAGGGTGAAATAAAAACAGCAAGCAACAACAAAGTGAAAAATCAGTATTAAAGCTAAGCAAAACTAGCACATGTACAAGAGTGGCATGATAGAATAAGACACAGATATGTCTGATTTGCTTTTATCTTTTTTTAAATTTATTAAAAATTGGCTAAAAATAGTTTTTGGTACTGTGCTCAATTGTTGCAATTCCAAAGACCACTATGAAAAGCTTAAAAAGCTCTCATCCCCTTTTCCAGATGAAAACCAGAACAATATTTTTTCCACTTTTTCCTTACTTAAAAAAAAATTCTATTCTGAAAAGAATTCTTTAAAAAACATGAGGAAATATCCTGTCTCAGTTTTTTATAAGCATAATTAGAAAGTTAGAGAATGATTTTAATATAGTATCATTGTTTTCTGATCAACTTCTAGAATGTCTGTATCAGATAAGACATAATTTGAAAATTTAAAACACAGAATCTTTTGTTGGAAATAATAGGAAAAAATTCAGACAAAATAAATATTTTATTTGTATTTCAAAAACATTTAAGTGTTGAAGTGTTTAACAACACTCTATATAACCTCTTTATAATCTTCATCTTTGCTAGGATTTGGATTTAAAGACAGGAGGAATAGAAGGTAATAGTTGGAGAAGAACATGTTTTATTGAAGTAAGTGGCAGAAATCATGACTTCACTTGTACTGGAAAATTATTGTTTGATTTCTCGACAGCTGAAGAGAAAAAAATAATTTCAGATCATACAAAATAAATTACTCTTTTCAGTAAGCCAAAGTTATATAAGGGTATTTTCAATTAAAATAAAAATCAAATGTCAATGCATCATAATTCAGATAATACAATAAATTCATAAATAGAAATATGTCACCTATTTCAGATTTTTTTTTGTTTTTGATGGAGGATGGAGATTAACCAAAGTACGCAAGAAACTTAGCATACAGTTCATGGAAGTTTGTTTTTTTCTTCCTTTTTATTTAATAGCAGATATTTCAAGACTTTTTTTTCCTTGAACTCCATGTTCAAAAGATTTTTTTTTTTCCTTCTGTTTTTAGTTTGATTTCTGGACAAAGAGCTGTTTGAATTTCCTGATGGCTTGGTGATAGGATGTTCCAGGGTTTTATAAGGCTGGTTTGTTTTCTTGAGACATAACAAGTCTTTTCAGGCTTGCAACCATGAGCAGCTTGGATGGCCAAAAGGCAATTAATTACCTCAAAATGAGACTGTCTTTTTCACTACCATTTAAAATTTTAGCAAATAGAGCTAACTAACTTTCATCTTGCTGTCATCCACTTGAACCTAGGAACTAATTTAGGCTCTTAAACTAAATAATTGTTTCTGTTGATTGCTTCTGACTAGACGTACAAGAGGAGTAAATTTGTCCTGGGAGTAATTACTCTTACAATCAGTAAATTAAGAGTAATTCACTTGCATTCAGTAGGTACTTACTCTTGGTGTAGTCCTGGGGAAATTAGAATCTACTAATGGCCAACACTGCTCAAAGTGAGCAAGTGTGATACAATATGTGGCAGGATGATGTGAAGCTGTGGAGCTCATATGACTTTGTGTAAGTTCCCCAAGCGCACCTCCCTCGCTTTGGGTAAAACACCTATAACAGACTGGCACAGAGGATTAGTAGCCAATGTCTGCATGGGAGATACTTAACAGCAGATCTAAAAATAAGAAAAAGAATATAAACGACTGAGTTTTTCAAAAAGGCATCTTTAATTTTAACGATGGTTATGTCCTACCAATCCTTATTGACCTGAATTAGAGGGTAAAACTAATGAAAGATAAATACATTTTAATGTGAAAAAATTGATGCCAAAATTATCTAAGTTGAGAAATGAGACTGCTCTAAGCTGATAAATTTTTAGACTAAACCAAATATTTATCATTACATTGCTGAGATCAGTGAGGTTCTTCTTCACCTCATTTCCATGTGTTACACTTGCTGTAATACACCAAAAATAAGGGCCTGATTCTGCAAGCTGGAGAAAATCCTACTGTGAAGGTAGACATTGCCATCGAGTATGTGACATTGTGTGGGGAACGAAGAGCCCTACTTTTCCTACTGAGCTTTTCCTTTGATCGTTAGATATCCTTGGGTAAAGTCCTTTAGTCCTTCAAACCATTATTTCTCTTTCCACACTTTGGTAATATGTTCAGTTCCTTCTTAGGTGTTTAAACTGTTAATAGGGCAATGAGGTGTATGAGGCACGAGGATTCCCCATGCCTTACATGATTTAAGCACAAACATATAGAGCCTTGCAACAGCAGCAACGTTGACAGATGTGATGAGCGCTATTCATTACCCTTGGTGGTATACATAACAAACTGGACAATCCAGTCCTTTGAATAGTTCTGTTCAGTCTATCAGGAATACTCACACATGTGAGTTTGCAGTATTGTAGTTCAAGTCTGGAGAGCCAGTAAGTCTGATTGCAAAATATAAAACAAACATGTGGCCAGAATCCCCTATCCACTTCGCCTATGCAGTAAGTTACTTAAAGGTTTTCAACAATTATTTGTGTTAGAGATGGCTTTTAAAATACATTGTTCTCTTTTTAATGTTCAAGTGCTTCAGATATCCCGTGGACAAGTGCAGATAATTAATTAAAGCAAAGATTTCCCAGAGTCTCATGAAAACACACTTGTCAGGCCATCTTTACTATTATTTTAATCTCCATTGTTTCACAGATTGTTTATGTTAATCTTCCCTTGCCCTTTTTACTGTTCCAGGCAATTTTGTGGCAGAATTGAAAGTGGAGGAGTCTGTGACAGACAGCATGAGGCATGACAGCCACTTGAGCTCTCCTAGCCTGTGTATGGTTTTATGTGCTTCTAATTATCAATGTGTGGGAGTTTTGTCAAAAAAGCTGGGCGTGTGGTTCCTTTTGTTCTTTTGTGTCTGTTGTGGTTTATATTTTAAATGGGACACAAATGTGATTTATAGTGTGTGGCATGATGCAGTTAGGGAAAATTGGTCTTTTCCAGGCAACACAAACACGAGCAGGAGAGAGTGCACATGAACAGCATATTCCTCTCAGTGGAGAAGAAACATTCCGCTAAAGCTCACAAAGATGGAGAAGAGAAAACCTGTGAGAATTCCTCTTCAAAAAAAGGAGAAAAATATCAATGGCTTACTTCCACTGCATGTAAAAATACATACTATGGAAAGGCAGCGCTGAGAGAGATCAAAGATAACAGTCTTTCAGCAGAATCACACTGAAGTGTGAAAAGCACCATGACGGCGTGGCAAGTGCTGTATACTCACCAGCAGGGCATGCACCATAACACCAGGGGTTGCCTTCTGACGAGCCCAGCATCAGGCAGCACAGCTCAAAGAAATCCTGCAAGAAGATTCACATGGAGTCCTGTCCTGCCTGCCAGTAATGTCAAAAAATTTTTTCCAGGCTTGCAGTCACTTGTCAGTCCATAAGACAGGAGGGGACAGTACTGTGGGCAGTATGAAAAAGTCATGGATAAATGGTGTGACCTGGGAAAACATACCTGTTCCGTTTAAAAAAAATCACCTCATAATCTGACAGAGATTCTTATGATTTATTCCTCCTCATGATGGGCTACTAATGAAGTACGCTTCACATTTGATTTAATGAAATTAAAGTATTCAGAAATTTATTATGGGACATGTTCTTTATATAACTGCTGTTTACTGATGCACACTTTCAGAACAACTGCAAGAAATTACAAGGAAAGCTAATGGAATGCAGTGATTTTTTCTTCTCTAATTAAATAGGAGATTATTTTGCACTAAGGCACAGCATCTGAAGTGCAAGATTTTGGTGCAAAGGTGATCAACCCAAGCAAGCCTTCTCCTACTTCGAAGGATGGTATAATGTGTAGTGACTTTAACCTCCCTCAAAAAGACATAACTCAAGCTGCTTATTTTACTACTGGTAATTAGAGTAATAGACAACTTATGAACCTGAAATGAAACACAGAGATGATTTGTGAAAAGAACGAACACATAGATATGTAGTCCAAAAGACAAAGATAGAAAGTAAAGACTTAATTAAAAGCAGCTCTTCTGAAGATAACGTTTTGTAGCAAATGCCTGAACTCTGCAAAGCTCAGTCAGTGGGTGGCAGGTTGTTTACAGAAGCATTTTAGTCTGATGTTGCAATGGGTTAAAAAAATCTCCAGGGTGTTTAGATTCTCACTGAACTATGTGTTTGGGAAGGACAAGACAAGACCTATGGATAACTCCCAGACCGAGAACACTACAGCCTCCAGTTGCTAAATTCTTTAGCTCATACGTAAGGAAAAAGAGAATAAAGAAAAGTGTAAAAAAGTAAAAAATAAACAAGCAATGCTAGAAGTACACATTATCTGCAATCTGCATTATATTTGCATACAGGAAAAGGCAGGGGAATATTTTGGTGGTTATAACAGAGAGGAAAGTGAAAACCCATGTGAGGGAAGGTGGAACTTTGAATTTCAGGGCACTTTGGCGTATGGTTTGTGACCCCAAACAGAGATCTGCACTTTAGCACCAGAAATATCTGCAAAGACCTTCTAGAATTTTGCTCAGCTCCTTGTTTCGAGCGTCCCCTACTTCATTCCACAAACACACAACAAAATGCTGTGCTATGACAAGAAAAGTAAAAACACTTCTGCCTCAGGGTATGCATGCTTTACTTTACTGGATTATATTGCTTCATTCCTGACGTTTCATTCACTTACTTAAATCGTTCACAAAACATTTGATTTGTGTACATTAATGCAAAACACACTCTACTGGAAGTTTCATGCATTCTTACTCTCCCCATTTCAGGTATTTACTGTTTACAGCTGTGGAAATTCCATATTTTGGCACCTTTCAGTTCTCAGGTATAACAATACTTAGATTTTAAGCTGACTGATTTAAATGAACAGGCCTGTTATACATATAAATTTTTAGGGTAGCTTTGTCTTGAAAACTTACAGTCTCTTTTGTTTAATATGGTAGCCAATGTACGTGGAAAATACAGCTTCTAGACTGAAAATTTTAAAAAAGCCTGTAATGGCAGAAGGAATACTGTACTAATTTGCTTATCCTTTTAAAAATCCACTAATGCTACTAAAATCCTTTAATCTGAATGGAAGTAGAAAGATACTCTGTGTAATATGCAGTGGCCTTGTCTTGGTCTTCTATTCACTTGCATAATTTGATTTTCAAATCAGCACAGGGATCTGCAGTTGTATATCTTAATTCAGAGTATTTAAGTGTGCTCAAGTCAGTTATTTTGTGGGATAATAAATTTCCCCAACTCTGCAGATGTCCTACTTACATTATCGAACATTTAAAGTGGGAAAGGAGACAATTTGCCTTTGCAGAGATGACACAGAACACAGTAAATTTACCTGTAGTTGCACGGGGAGTGAGCTTAGCCCATGCTCTTTATGCCTTTTCTGAATGATATAGGCATACTATTTATGAGTAAATTTAAGGGTAATACATTCCCAGTTTATTGCAATAGTGGTATTGCCATGCAATTCCTCCTCTCTTCCCTGGTGAAATCCCAGGCGAGCAGACCTCTGAGGTAGCTCATGTCATTTCCCTGAAAGTGAGCAAACACCAATGGAGCCTTTGAAACTCCAAAGCTGCATTTTAAACAAAACCCACGCAATTTAAAAAATGCGGAACAACAAACTTTAAAAAAGTACAGCTGCGCTGGGGGAGAACAAGATAACGCTTCCCCACAGGCACTGTGGCTGCACAGTGGGGAGAAGAGGGAAGGATGGACGGCTTGCCACCATCTTGTTCCCTGTTCAGGCATCTGCAGTGGCTCCCTGGGTGACAGCAGCTGCCACCTTGCCTCTCCTGTGCCCCTGGGAAAGGCTTTTCTCTGCTAAGGGCTGGTTTTGTGCTGGCTCCTGGCTCCTGAGGGCCTCCCTATGGCGCGGCCCTCCCTGTTGTCCCAGGGTGTTGCCCGATGGGGCCGCCCGGCAGCTCTGACATGGCTCCTCCTTCTGGAAGGTTCCAGGGGGCCTGAAGCTGCTGCCACAAGGACAAGGCCATCAGGCCATGGCTACCAAGGCGTTTTCTGCTCCTTTTCTCAGATGTGTGCTGGTCTGCACACTGCCACTGAAACCTGACCCTGTCACCACAGTGTGGCTCCAGAGCTCCTGCATCCTCCTGTCCTTCACCTCCATTTCTGGCTTGTTCCGTCTGCCAAGCAGCACCCTCACCTTGCATTTTGCTGCATTCCTGTGAGAAATGTGACTCTCTGACCCCTCTGTCTCTGGCTAAGCATCTATCCATTCTTGTACCATTTGGAGACTGCAGTCCAGGGAAAGCCTCACAGCGGGGGTGGCTGAGGCGGAGGTTGACCAGCGGACTCTGAATTCAGGTGTGCAGCGGCCGCCCCACAGGTCCCTGGGAAGGCTGGTTTCAGGGAGCTCTGAGAAAGAGCCATCAGTATGATTTTGGGCTTTCCCTTCACCCTTGTTGCTCCTCTGACCTCCCATATGCTCTGATTCCCTTGGGGCCTGCATCCTGTTCGGGAAGGGAAGCCAGCTCCCTGGCACAGCATGGAGGACAAGGAGGAGCTGTGCGGAGAGTCTGCCCTACCTTAATCTGATATAGGACTCCAATCCTCAAAGTGTCTGGTGAAGGAAGGTTAATGCTGTATGCCCCTGGAGGCAAAAGAGACTTTCCGCCTTTATGGGAGCCTGTGCAGTCTGGAAACACAGCCTCACTGTCTCCATCGGTCTTGGAGCTGCTCATTTTGATGTTCAAGGTACCTTGCCAACAAGAGAGCAGAAGGTCCTTGGAGTCTGCAAAGGTAATAAAAGTTTATTTTATTGAGTCACGATGACATTGCATGAAACTTCGAACGTTAACTCTGTATTATGAGGCTGAATAATAATTTCTCAAACAGTTGAAATGGATGGACGATCCAGATGAGGGTCTTCAGGAACGTGCTTATTAGAGCTGAATCTGAGAAGCGCGTTGGGACTCACAGGCTCTGGGGTTTCAGGCTGCAAAGGAATGGCCTGTCTGCCTGACCTCTTGCACTCTACAAGCCTTTCAGATTTCCTACATATGCCTGTAGGGTGCCCAGCAATTTGTGGCTGAGCTAAAGCATAACTTGTGCTTCATTTGCTTCACTGGTGTGTATTAATAAGCATGGCGCAAAAGTTTTAACTGAATACAATGAGTGAAACTGCTGTCTAGTGTATTATGATAATTCAGATTGCAGACACACTAGCTACTGCTGCTTTTACTGTTTTCCTTTGATGCCAATCTTTTTCTCTCTTTTTTTTTTTCCCATTTTTTTTCTTCTTTTTTTTTTTTGGCACACACTGGGAGCGTTTATTTTGTTCTCGGTCAGCCATCTGGTGCCTATCCATTATCACCTTTTGGGAAAGTGCCTGATTTCCACTGGGCCAGAGTCTGTTTAGTTTGAGCTCTCTGTAGGATGAATTCCTGGAGCTTGAACTATCTCAGAAGTTCTGATTGCAGGGAACTGAGCAGTTATTTTGAGACCAGTACTGCAACATGGAAGGCAATGTAATTACACAGAAATAGGAGAGATCATGCACTTAAATCCATCCTTGAGACATTTAACTTCTGCTGGAGTAAATATATGGTGTTTTTTAACGGATATATAAAATACAGCTGAAAACTAATATGCAAGGAAGAGAAAATCAGCGAGGCAAGAAGCTGAGGATGATTGCATAACAAATACGAAGCTAACATGCTGCTTTTTGGAAACACTCATCATGCTTTGATCCACCATTATGTTTATCTTGAAAACATATTGTTTACGCAGCAGATTATGCTGTTGGCTTCTGAGGTCACTGTCATATGGTGAAAAGTCCAGTTTGCTGTGAGTAGAAACATTAGGGAAAACCTTGTAGGTCAGCCAGTATAAAGTGGAGAGTCAAACTATTGCACACTTTCCTTGGAATAAATAACTAGTTACAGGTCAACATGTGTGTGAGGATTCCTGGCAGTTAGAGAAGGTCACCATCTGTTAAATGAAAAAAAAAAGAAGTCCAAAATTAAGTAAATGAGGTTAATCACCTTTTCTCAGAGGAGCCCAGTTTCCCTCAGAGCATTAGATTTAAAATTGCAGAAGATTGCACAGTAGGGAGGATCTTGCACTTGCATGAAGTAAGCAAGTAGCATGAAACCCAGGTTTTAAGAGCCCTAGTTTAAATAAAATTGTGCATAAACCATATAAATATTTAACAGGCTTTTAAGTATTAGTGGGATTTAGGCAATAGAGGGATGGATTAATTTGTCCAGTTTGGGTATCTAACAGATAGACATCCCAAGGCTTCTTTCAGAGTCAGTGAAGTAGCATGGCTTTTTCCAGGGAAGGTGATTTTTGGGCACCCTCTCTCAGAAGGATATGAATTGCACTGAAGTAATCAAGTGCAACTCAACCTCACATCTCTATTAATGCACATTACTATTCATTGAACAGAGAAGGAGCCTAACTGTTGATTCTCTATGATTTTCGAAGTTAATAATTATACATCTAAATAGAGATGAGATGAGTCTGACCCCTGGTAGAAGCCTGGAGATGTACTTGTCTACATACTATACGTCTAGAGACCCTAGAAAAAAGATGAGTAATTTTCAATGGGTATTGTTGTTTGTAATGCTATACAATTTCTTACAGAGCTGAATTTTCCTTTTCTAAACTTTTACTGATTTTGCTTGTCTTTTATTTGCAGCTGCTGATTTCAGATAAAGTGACCCTCTTTGGTTCCTTTCCCCAGAAATTAGAATTAATGTATGCTTTACAGAGACTGTTTTCATTTGTGATGTGTATAATGAGTAACCGTAATCATAACATTACTGCACATTACCTTCGTGGTTGCATCTGAGAAGGCAAAAATTATGAGCACGCCACTTTGTCTGGGTAGTTCAGCTGCACTTTTGAATAGAGGTTTCTGCTTTGTTAAGAGATTTATCTGCACATAGGTAGATTTTTCATGGAAATTGATTGAATGGAAGTTCTTCATAGCCTTTGAGGGTATAGACAGTGTTGAGTGTCCAAACACAATCATCTGATTTGAAGAGGATTGCTCTTATATATATAGATCACTAAATTAATCTTTTTTGGAAAAATTAAGCAAAATTGAAAGAGGGTACCTGATGAGAACTCCATAATGCATCTGTCTTACACTGGCATAACAAAAGCTCCAAATCAGAACTTTATGTTTGCCTCTTGGAAAAATAAACACCTATTTAGGATAGAAACCACAATATATAATTAATTAATATCCTCAGAATTCCCATAGTGATTTATTAATTCTGTTCAGAATTTTTGATTCTTAGTTCAGTACCTTCCCAACCAAGCCATTTGTCTCGGTTGCTAATGTTGATATCTTTTTCATAAGTGATGAAGGATGGCTTAATCTGTGACCAGCCTCCAGAGCACTCCTCTGGCTCTGTCTGAAAGATACTCTGTCTGTTAGTGTATTGCCTGAGGGAGGGCAGAAAAGGGAGAGAAGAGTAAGATCACCACCAGGCTAGCATATGGCAGAAAAAAACAAGTTACCGCTAACAAAACAGTCTATAAAAGTCAGTGATCATTGACCAGTGACCTGGATGTCTATGTGTAATATCCATGTTCTCAGCAAAAGAAAGAAGTTTAAAGTGGATACTGCCAGTGTTCCTGTTCAGCTCAATACTAATAATGAGTTGTTCATCACTTAGTGGTACCAAAGCGATTTTTCATAGTTCTCCTGGCTTTTGGTTTGAATCTTCCCTTGAACACACAAAGTTCTTTCACTTTTTTTTTTCCCAATTTCTGAATAGAGCTGTTGTGTCATCTGGTGAGTGCTACTGACTGTACTGTTTGCACTGTATTAGGCTTCATTTTCAGTAGGAGGACTGAAAGATTTATTTGAGGGATAATTAACTAGTGTCCCCTTTTGGTGATTCACAATCACAAAGTGTGTTTGCAGTATTAGTTGTAGATCCATTAATATGGTCTTCTTTAGTGATTCCCTATTGACGCAACATCTGACTGTGGATTCTTTGGGCCAGCTCTTATGGGTACTAGAGTGACATACCTCATTTGACTACTTGGATATCATGCTGTAGTCCAGGAGCTTCTTGTGAACAGTTTTATTTTTCTCCTAGAACTCTTTTTGCCTTCTTCCTTCTACCAGTGCCTCCCAGTGTTCATATCTTTTATTTTTTTTGTCACAAGTCTGGAAAAATAGAAAAAACTTCTATGGGAATTAGCATTTGTTCAGGTTCAGCCTTTCATTCCACAGTTCTCTTGTAGTGCAAAATCTGGAGTAAAGGTCATGTCCACTTTAATTTGCCTTGTTTACTGTATGATTTTCTCAGCTAGCTTTCTGGACTACAAGCAATAAGGACTTTAGTTACGGGTATGAAATAGCATTAATTTACAAATCTAAAAAATCCCTCAGAGGCCAGTTGTACTCTATTATCTCAAATTATTTCTTTCCAACTAATAGTCTGTGTGAAAAGAAACCCTGAAGCTGCAGTAGTTCCAGCAGCTATTTTCCTGCCCTGATTTTGATGATGGGTATTATACATAACCCTGTGACTTGATGCCTGGCCCTCCACAAACTCTGTCCATGAAGTCCTAATTTCTGTGTCCTGATGTCAGTATCCTGGTGCCCATAACCCCCTGCTCCCATGAAATGAATTTACATCACTTCCAGTGCTGTCAGGGAGATTTCACAGTGTCAGAAGCAAGATTTGTTCCAGTAAAAGTATTATGAGTTTCTGAAACTAATTTTTTCTTTTCCCTATGTATATACAGAAAATGTATATAAAGAAAATGTTTCCCTATGTATATAAAGAAAAACTTTAAGTACATCAGGGGTAAAGGCAAGACTAGGGAAGATGTGGTCCCTCTCAGGAAGGAGACAGGAAACCTGGTCATCCAGGATATTGAGAAGGCTGAGGTACTGAATGGCTTTTTCGCCTGTGTCTTCACCGACAAGGGCTCAAACCACACCACCCAAGTTGCAGAATGCAAAGGCAGGGTCTATCAGACTGAAGAACTGCCCACTGTAGGAGAAGATCAGGTTCGAGACCATCTGAGGAACCTGAAGGTGCGTAAGTCCATGGGACCAGATGAAGTCCATCCACGGGTCCTGAGGGAGCTGGCAGATGAAGTCGCCAAACCGCTTTCCATTATATTTGAAAAGTCATGGCAGTCTGGTGAAATTCCTGCTGACTGGAAAAGGAGAAACATAACCCCCATTTTCAAAAGGAAAAAAGGAAGACCCAGGGAACTACAGACCGGTCAGTCCCACCTCTGTGCCTGGCAAGATCATGGAGCAGATCCTCCTGGAATCTCTGCTAGGGCACATGGAAAATAAGGAGGTGATTGGTGACAGCCAGCATGGCTTCACCAAAGGCAAATCATGCCTGACAAATTTGGTGGCCTTCTGTGATGTTGCCACAGCATTGGTAGATAAGGGGAGAGCAACTGATGTCATCTACCTGGACTTATGCAAACTGTTTGACACTGTGACACACGACATCCTGGTCTCTAAATTGGAAAGGCATGGATCTGATGGATGGATGACTTGGTGGATAAGGAACTGGCTAGATGGCCACACTCAAAGGGTTGCAGCCAATGGCTCAATGTCCACATGGAAACCGGTGATGAGTGGCGTTCCTCAGGGGTTAGTACTGGGCCCAGTGCTGTTTAACATCTTTGTCGGTGACATGCACAGTGGGATTGAGTGCACTCTCAACAAGTTTGCCGATGACACCAAGCTGTGTGGCACGGTCAACACGCTGAAGGGAAGGAATGCCATCCAGAGGGACTTTGACAGGCTTGAGAGGTGGGCTTGTGTGAACCTCATGAAGTTCAACCAGGCTAAGTGCAAGGTCCTGCACCTGGGTCATGGCAATCCCAGGCACAAATACAGGTTGGGTGGAGAATGGCTTGAGAGAAGCCCTGAGGAGAAGGACTTGGGGGTGCTGGTGGACGAGAAGCTCAACAAGAGCCAGCAATGCACACACTTGCAGGCCAGAAAGCCAACCGCATCCTGGGCTGCATCAAAAGAAGCGTGGCCAGCAGGTCGAGGGAGGTGATTCTGCCCCTCTACTCTGCTCTGGTGAGACCCCACCTAGAGTAGTGTGTGCAGCTCTGGAGTCCTCACCGTAAGAAGGACATGGAGACCTGTTGGAACGGGTCCAGCAGAGGGCCATGAAAGTGATCAGAGGGCTGGAGCACCTCTGCTATGAAGACAGGCTGAGAGAGTTGGGGTTGTTCAGCCTGGAGAAGAGAAGGCTCCAAGGAGACCTTATAGCCTTATAGCGGCCTTTCAGTACCTAAAGGGGGCCTACAGGAAGGATGGGGAGGGACTCTTTATCACGGAGCGTAACGATAGTACATAACGGCCTCAAACTGAAAGAGGGTAGATTTAGATTGGATATTAGGAAGAAATTCCTTCCTGTGAGGGTGGTGAGGCACTGGAACAGGTTGCCCAGGGAAGCTGTGGATGCCCCGTCCCTGGAAGTGTTGAAGGCCAGGCTGGATGAGGCTTTGAGCAGCCTGGTCTAGTGGGAGGTGTCCCTGCCCACGGCAGGGACGTTGGAACTAGATGATCTTTAAGGTCCCTTCCAACCTGAACCATTCCGTGGTTCTGTGTGATTCTGTGATAAACTAAGACCTATTTTGAGGAACTGTAACTGCTGCTACCACTAGGAACATAATCAATATTCAAAGTAATAGAAACAACTTGGGAATTCAGCTCCTTTGTGTTGTCTTTGGTATTTGAGTCACAATGTCTGAATTCCTGCAGTGGAATAGATACGTGTTTTCAGCTGCGTGTAGAGAGAAGCCTAAGAATTAATAGAAAATGATACATCCTCATAAATTGTATCAATTACAAATTCTTAGTTGTGACGCATGTTGCTGGAACATTTTGTTTAGGAGTCAGTTGCTATAATCCCAAGAAGCTGAACTGTGGAAATAGCACTCCCCACCCTTGAATACCTTGTTCATATTAATGAAATCCATTGTTTGGTTACTACAAGAACCATGCAATGGTTTTGAGGCACACCCTGTTCTTTAGGAACCAACAGATCCTTTGCAAGCTTTGGCAGGATTTCAGGTAATTTTGTGTCTCCCATCACTTCCTGCACCGCAAGATTGAAATGTGGTCAAATGTTTGTTTTTTTAATTTCCAACCTCCAGTTTTTTCTCAGTATTGGAGTCATTTTTATTAGCGTGAAGTTAGGCTCCACTCCAGCAAATGATAGCTATTTTGCCCACAATAAACTTTCAGATGACATGCTTATTTAAAGCAGTTTTGTCTATATTCCAGAATGCTTGATTCTCTTCAACAACTGAACTTAGTAAATGGGAACATAATTTTTCCCCCCTTTTTATGTCTGTTTATTCAAGTTCTTGAAGTTCATAGGAGGTAACTTCTTGTCACAGGTACTCAGTGAATTAATTAGGAAAAATGCCCTCCTAGACTTGCTATTTGTTAATAGAGAATGACTTGTGGGGGATGTGATGGTAAATGGTTGTTTTGGCCATAGTGATCATGAAATGGTTGAGTTTAAAATTTTCAGTGTCATGAGAAAAAAGGAGAGCAGAGTTGCTACCTTGGACTTCAGGAGAGCAAACTTTAAGCTATTCAGGGAGCTATTTATCAGAGAACCTTGGGAATCTGCTTTTGAGGACTTAGGAGTCCATGAGTGCTGGCCAGTCATTAAGAACCTCCTTTTAAAAGCACAGGAGCAGGCAATTCCACTGTGTCATAAATCAAGCAAGCGGAGCAGAAGACCACCTTGGCTGAACAGGGAACTTCTTGTGGAGCTCAAGAGGAAAAGGAAATTGTATGATCTCTGGAAACAATCTCAGGCTTTGCAGGAAGCTTACAGAGCTGTGGTCTGTATATACATGGAGCAGACACGAAAGGCCTAAAGCTCAATTAGAGCTGAAACTGGCCAGTGTTGTGACAGATATCAAGGACTTTTTAAAGTACGTTAATAGCAAGAGGAGGTCTAAAGAAAACATTGGACCAATACTTATTGAAGATGGTCATCTGACTAAAAGGGATGAAGAAACAGTTGAGGTTTTTTTGCCTCAGTCTTTAATAATACTCACAGACCTTAGCCCTGATGGGATTCATTTTGATGTACTGAAGGAGCTAGCAGGTGTTATGGCAGAACCCTTGCCCGTCATCTACCAAAGGTCTTGGGAGCCTTGCAGACAAGAGGCCTTGCAGAGGGATCTAAATAATTTGGAGCATTGGGCTGTGATTAATTGGATGAAATTTAACAAGTTCAGATGCCAGATTCTGCACCTGGGATGGAGTAATGCTGGGCACAAGTATAAATTATGAGAGGAGTGACTGGAGAACAGCCCTGCAGAAAGGGATCTGGGGGTGCTGGTCAGCAGCAGGCTCAATATGAGTCAGCAGTGAGCCCTGAAGTCCTGGTTTCGTCTGGGAAAGAGTTAATTTTCTTTCTAGTGGTTCCTGTGAAAGGAATACTAATAATGCATATTGTTTTAGTTCTTGATAGGTGATGGTACTTTTCAAGGACTCTTTTCCACTTCCCATAGAAACTGAGTAGGAGCACAGACAGAACAATGGAATAGCCAAGGGAATATTCCTTAACATAGACATCATGCTCAGTATATAAATGGGGGCTGGCTGAGGTGTGGGGAATCTGCAACTACTCCTCAGGAAAGTGTAAATTCACGGTGGTGAGTGTGACTTGTGTTGTTATTACTTCTATTACCATTACTAGTACTAGTATTTTCATTTTCATTTTCATTTTCATTTTCATTTTCATTTTCATTTTCTGCTATTGTTCTATTAAACTGTCTTTATCTCAACTGACAAGTTTTTTTCCTTTCCCTTTCCCCTCTTTTTCTCCTTCTGCTGGGGGAAAGGAGGAGAACTGCACAAGTGACTCTGTGGTCCTAGTTCCTGGCTGGGTTAAATCACGACACCTGGCAGCCAAGAGGACAAACCACATCCTGGGGTGGATAAAACACAGTATACCCAGCCGGTCAAAAGAGGTGATTATCCCACTGTACACAGCATTGGTGCAACCTCACGTTAAATACTGTGTGTAGTTCTGGGCCCCCAGTTTAAGGATGTGAAGGTCCTTGAACACATCCAGAGGAGGTCAACAAAGCTGGTGAAAGGGCTGGAAGGAATGCCCTATAAGAAGCAGCTAAAGGCTTTGAGCTTGTCTTGCATGGAGAAAAGGAGACTGAGGGCCGATCTCACTGACTACAGCTTCTTGAGGAGGAGATGTGGTGAGGGAGGCACTGAGTTCTCCCTGGAATCTGGTGACAGAACGTGTAGGAATGGTTCAAAGCTGCACCAGGGGAGGGTTAGACTGGACATTAGGAAGCACTTCTTTACCAAGAGGGTGGTCAAACACTATAACAGGCTTCCCAGCGAGGTGGTCAATGCCTTAAGTCTGTCAGTGTTTCAGAGGCATTTGAACAATGCCCTTAATAACATGCTTTAACCTTTTGTCAGCTCTGACTTGGTCAGGCAGTGAGACTAGATGATCGTTGCAGGTCCCTTCCAACTGAAATAGTCTATTCTATTCTAGCCTATTCTAAATTACTTTGAGATTTTGCTCGTAAGTATATGGAAGTTGCAGTATTTCAGATCCTTTCCCAGCAGTCATTAGGCTGGTTTTCATGAGGAAGTTGTGGGGAAGAGCAGTCAGCTTTGTGAATCAGGAGTAATTCCACCGAAGCCAATGACTTTACCTTGGTTCTATTCATTTCTAGAGAAGGAGAAATAGATCAGTCTTAAATATTTACTAGAGAAGGCATTTTAACAAATATGTAAGACATTCTCACAAATAGATTTAAGTTAGACATAACACCTGCTGTGAACACTGAAAACGGAAATGCAGAATCCAGGTGCAGTTTCTGTATTATAACTACTGGTTCTGCAATACTGATAGTCTGGTCCTGTTTTATATCCTTTAGCAAGACACAAATTATCCAGGAGAAGTCACAGGAAGACTCAGAAAAGATAACAGGAGTTAGAGATGGACCCCTGGTACAGGTGGCATGCTACTATCACTTCCGAATATAAAAGTTGTCCCATGTCTTCAGTAATTCCCATCATCATAAGAGAAATTGGCTATTATTCAGATCATACCAAGCCTTTTTACACAGAAGAATCTATGACGTCTGTTGCCAGAGGCTGGTTTTTGGCAACCTTGTGGATTCACACATAGTTACAGATTTAGCGCAATGTTTAGGAATAACTCATTTAGCGGTAATACCTATTATGATTAATTGTCTACTGGAAATTTTGCACATTAGTCAAGAATGTCTAATTGTTAGAAAAGAGACTAGAGCTGCAGATTAAGGTGATTTTATTTCCTTGACCACAGGCTGTTCCAATGTCATAAACTCAAGCCACAGAAAAAAATCTAGCAGATCCAGTCCCTGGTTCTGATTCAGCTCTTATTTGCAGTCAGAGTTACATACGCATGTGACAATGCAGTGCTCTGCAGCAATATGTAAGACTGCTTGACCAGGGAGCACCTTCTTAATGTTGGGAATTAATATAAGCTGTAAACTTTGCCAGCATTGTAAATGTCACTACAATTATACAGGTAGCAGTTTGCTGACTTTAATAGAAGACATGGACATAATGCATCTCCAGGCAAATTAAAGTTGGGTCTTCAGACCTTTAATGTGGAATACATCTTGCAGATAGAGACATCTACATTTAGATGTCTGCGTGTAAATCATGTACTTACACTTGTATCAGAGGCAATGGGACTCTAGATAACCTAGAGCATACCCTAGCTGACCCTCAGAAATTCAAGAAAAAGTATAACTCATACTCTTCAAATATCTTCTTAACAGATTCCTCAGTTCCATTGCAATTTCAGTTCACATTCCAAACATTTTCCTAAGGCTCTTCTCAGGCCATGAACCTGGATAGAATCTATATGCTATGGAAATGAAGGAATATATATATAGGTTTTGATTTCTTAATGATTAGCAGTTCTCTTTCAGGCTTGCTTTCTCATTTCTTGCTCCTTCAAACAAATTTTTGATGGAATCCTAGTTTAAATCATGTAAATTTTAAACAACTAGATAAATAACTAGAACCACAACCATTTGGGAGTGCATCTTATTTTTCATATATATTATCCATATTATTTTTTCAGAGGTTGAATTTGCTTTTAAGTAATGGAAAAAGCTTTGCAGTACCATTGAGAATGATTAGGAGCAGCAGGTTAGTAAGCAGCTAGAGCTTTCACAGAAACTGCTATAGTATCCCCTCTTACTTGATTAAATACAAAGTGAAATGTGCTTGACTGGAGCATATATGCTTTGACTATAGTGCTTGAACCACATCGCAAAGGCAGAATTGAAACCATACGTTAATGGAATGCGGATATTGATGACAGGAAGGATGTTCTCATAAACAAAGCATTGGAAGCCATATCTCCCTCCTTCTTCTTGTTTCCATCTGCTGGCCAAGTACATCCCATGACTCAGTTTGTATTAGTTACCGGAAATAAGCCTAAGAGTACAGTGGACCGCAAGGAAGGTAACTGCTTAAACACAGCAGCAGCAGTGGCAGCAGTGGTTGTGAAATTATTAGCACAAATGTGAATCTGAACAAAATGGGTCTCCTGTGTATGAGTGTAACCCTCTGTTGTCAAGGTAAGAAATGTAGTGCAAATAGACACATTTTTCTGCTGTGACATTTAGTCACTGGCAAAAAGCACACAAGAAAACATTCAGTGTTGAGCAGTTAACCTGTCTTCATATAAATGGAGGAATATCTATATAATGTATATTTGATTGGTTCAAGACAAGTCTCATCTGGAACTAAGAAAATGGCTGCTGTGAGATGAACTCAGAAAAAAGTTGTACTCCTGACAGTGCAAACAGATGCTGTTGCAAAATGTACTTACCTCCTCATAATATACACAAATGAAACTAGTATCTATTTTGCTGAAGCTCTGACATTACAAGTAATGTAATTATTTTGCATCAGGTCTCTTATTTGTTAGAAAAGACAAAAGAGGCCTGGTAGTGAATACATTAAATGTTATATAAGACTCTTCACCATTTTAGAAAACTTCCATGAAAGATTTTTCAGCTCCGTGGCCCATAACTGCCAGTTGGCTCTCACTGTGAAATTGGCAGTGCTTTAGATTCTTGGGGAAGAAACCTTGGGAGGAGCTTTAGCATAAAGGAATAACATTCATGTTAAAGCAGAGTCAATCAACGAAATTTCCCCATGATAGTGAGAGAAGCTTTATCTTCAATTTGTTCATGTGGGGGTCCTGACCTTGGAGATATGTAATGGTTGGGCAGTGATGTGAGTTAGTGTGCATCTCTTAGGTTGCATATAGAATCTGTTAATAATAAGTCTGTTATCATAGAATGATGGGACTGGGAGGACTGTAGGGAAAAAGGGCTGTTGTACTGCTTAAGCACTGGGATGTTGCCCTGGAGAACTGGTCCTGCTTCTACCTCAGTTTGTTTTTGTACAAACAAGTGCTGTAAAATATGAGCATTTGTTAGACTTTCCATTCATGGATGATATGCTTGGATTCCTCAGTCTCTGGGTACCCAATTGACTACCAGTCAGTCTTGGCATTTCCATCTGCAGGTAAAGTCAAAGAGCAATATACGGCTAACTATTCTAAAAAATAGGTGAGAGTCAGATTCAGTTTTTCCAACTCAGTAGACGTGTTTAACATTCACAGTTGGTGTATTCTATTTATTAATCTCTTGGGAATGGGATGTCATAAAAAATAAAAGTCCAATACAAACACTCATCCAAAAGATGATGATTAGGTAGTAGTTATTTCTAAAGAATGACTTTAAATATTTAATATAAGAATGTTCTGACTAATGCCTAAGCTGTGTGTCTTTCTGAATAGATTAACAAAATTTATCTGTGGGACATTATTATTTGATTCTACTTTTGCTTTAATGCAAGTGTATTCTACTTTTCTCCAGGCAATTCTACATTCTCTCCAGGCAATTCTTAACATAATTAAATTTTTTTTATGTAAAAAAACCAGATGGTTCCAGTAAGAACACTTGATGAAAAAAAAAGTTTTGATAGATGAAGTCTTCTACGTTTAATGAGCAAAGTTCTTTGTGGAAAAGATGGACATGCTAGTCAGATATGGCAGGATAGGGGCACATTTTAGGTAACTCTTTAGAGAGAAGAGAAAGAGTAATTTTGCCAAGAAATGCAATTGACAGTGAGCTGGATTTGGCTAGAACTTTCCTCCTTTATATCGTGCCCATTTTACCTACTTTCATATGCTGCCTGTTCTGCATTCAGTAAGCTGAAGAAATTCCTACAGGTAGAATTTTTATTCACTTCTCTGAAAGTAAGCAAAAGCAAGCAGTTATATTGACTGACAGTCTCAACAGTTGCCCAGATAGCTGGAAGTTCTGCCCAGAAATAGCTGTTGCATTAAGACAAAAAAAAGTCATTATACGTGCATCTTTCTTTCTATGAACAAACATAACCGCTCAGTGCTACCACGTCAGGCAAAAACTACATCAAATAACTCAAGCATTTCCTTCACTGAAAATAGCTGAGATTCCTGCCTGGGTACTTTACATATAATGGATCAAGGATGTGTCATGCGTGTCCACCCCTCAACCTGCCCCTCCGCCCTCTCGCTGCTCCCTCGGCTCCCCCCCAGAAATAAAGATACTGAAAACCCCATGAAAACTTAGCAGTAGCAAAACAGCAGGCAAACAGTAAATTGGTGAAGTTTGCTTGCATGGGGGAACCAAAACCTACATTTGCAGAGTTGAACAGTAGATACTCCTCTAATGTCTTCAGTTCCTCCTCAAACTACAAACAAGATTTTAGCTGATTCGTAAACACGAATGCAGAAGATGCAGCTGTGGGAGGAAATGACTAATAAGGAATGCATGACAACTTGACTTACTGTTGTCTTCTGGAGTGACCAGTTCAAATAGCCAGAGGATGTGTTAACTTAACCAACAACCAGATTCCAGTGGGTGGAGGTTATGACAACATTTGTCTTTCCAATCTCATGCCGGCCGACAGAGACACAGGGCAGATTTCTGCTGTTTCTGAAGAGTCTCTGATACATGGAGCAGCCTCAAAGTTCGTATAGCTCATTTTGATTGTAAGAAGATAGAGAATACGAGCAAAGCAGAGGAGGTGACCTAAACAAGTCAATAGCAAATAACTCTAAACCCATGCTGCTTTTACCTATTTAATTTTGATTCTGAATAGGTTGTACATTTTGGCACTTGCCTAGCAGGTTAGAAAGACAAGGCTTTATTTGTACTAAGTCATTAAGTCAAGCTATTCTGGACAAGTTGGTGCAAAGCACTAAAAGGAAGATTTATGATCCTTCTCTGAGCTTTTGAATAAGACCAGCGCTTTCTTACTGGAGTACTGTTAAAGCTCCTAATTTGCAGGTTTAGGGGATTCTGGCTCTAAGGACTTGTGCTGTGCTCAAACAAGATCATACTTCTTACGGATATTTTTTTATGGTAGAAGGCATAAGAATCACTTCAGAGACTCCTGTTTTAGTAATTTATCTCTTTTTTTAGAAGACTAATTAAAAAAATGGCCTGTCATCATGACATGCCAGTGTGCAATTGATACATAGCCACCGTTTCAGCCTCTCGCAAATAAAGGACCTTTGCATCCTTTCACTGTAACGGCAAACAAGGTACATAGCCTTCAGTTATGTAGTGTCAGAACAGTTCATGTGAATGACTTTTGTCCTCAGAAAGCTTCTGTGAAATTTGGAGGTATTGCCTCATATTTTTGGCGAAAACTGGGGCAGAGAGTGTTGTGTGATAATTGCCTTTCGTTACATAGAAACTCTAAATTATAAATTACGTTCAGTGCAACCAAGTGCCAGGATGCAAGGAAATCATCATTCCTGTTGAGTTATCCTTTGTCAGTTTTGTCATTTGCTGAATGCACAGATTGTATGTGATCATGAAATTAAGGAAAAGTGCTTTTAAATACCTTCTGAAGCAGATTAATTTCTTTCTGTCTTCAGTCACATATCATCAAAACCTATCATTTCACTTTTAAAAGTATAAGGAAATGGCTTTTGGCTGGGACTTAGTTCTCCATTTTCTCGCGTATTCTTGTTATTGCTTTTCCTTTAAAGAAGCACTTGGAATACAGAACAGTTACATGGATGCCTGGAATTCTAGCACTGACTCTGAAGTTTCATTTCAACATGGCACCTTCAGTTGTATTAGCAAGAGTTTGAGTCACTTCAGAAAGAAAAAATATAGCTGCTGTTACACTTGGACTCCTGTTTCATTACCCCAGACACAATTCATGCAGCAAGTGGATATACACTGTTTTTTCAGAAACTCAAAACTCCTAAATTCTGTCTCACTAAAATATATGATTGTTTTGAAAATCATACAACGTAATAAAATGCCTTCTGGGGTTTTACATCTTCTGCTGCTTGAGTCTTCTGAGTTCAGGTGTTCAAGGTTTTTTTGTGAAGGTACAAATACTAAAATAAATTTGATTCTAATATCAACTAAATATCAACTTAATAATAATAATAACTTAATAATATCAACTAAGAAGTGCCAGCAAATTTAATGTCAAGATATTTGTACTTTTAAAAAGGGATATTATCTTAGTGTTTTCCAACACAAAGATTCACATTAGCATTTACTGGCCTGTTATCCATTGATGAAATTTATGTTTTTCTCTTTTGGTAGGTTTCATGTAAATTTACACATTGCTCATAAAATTTGTGCGTCTTTTCCATAAAACCTGACAGTGCATCAGAGCTGCCCTTGTCTGCAAAGTTCATTGTTGTTAGTTGACTGGTGAGTTAATGATATTTTTTATAGAACTAGAATCAAGACCACGTAAACCTAACTTTAATCCCTCCCTTTTCAATACTTTTTCTCGTTAGTGCCATATCTTGCTTCTGAACTAAAGTAGACAGACAAACCCTGGGAACGTGTTCGACAATTATTTCTTTTTTTCTACTTCATTGTGTAGTTTAAAAATTGCCATTTTTTAAAGCTTTTGCAAATAGCTATGTGTGTTTCTCAGCTTCCTGCATGCCCAGCAGTGGATATCATAACAGAAGTGTTTTCACCTGTCTCAGCAAAAAAGACCTTTCTGTACAAACTCTAATATAGTATAATTTCCTTAAAAAATGTCAAAAACTTACATAGTTATAGTCCATAATCACTTCAGTGGTTTTCTGCTATTGGAAGTCCAGACAATGGACGTATACCCGATCTGTTCTGGGGCAGCCCAGAAGCAATTGGCTTCGTCTTCCACTATCTTTATGCACAACCACAGGGAGAAAATTATAAGTAATACTGCGAGGTGACTACTAATTGCCTTATTTACTGAAGGGAAAAAAGACAAAGGCTTGGGCCTATCCCATAAGTTGTCACTGTCCATTACAACTCCTTTCATCTTTTCTTTTTGTTATGTTGGCTTTTCTTAAGTGGATTAATACTGATTCCTTCTTGGGCCTCACAGGAAAACTCCCTTTTCAAATTCCTAGCTAAGTAAGAAAACTATCCATCAATAGAGAGAACACAGGAAAGAAGAAATTAAAGCTAGAATCTGACCTCCTACATAAGTTACACAAGGCATGAATCTCTTAGACAATGTAAGGAGCAGTTTGCAAATAGGGCAAAGCATCTAACTATAGAACTCTACTGTATTTATTAAGAATCCACATAAGTCATGGTGGTTTTATTAAGGACTGTAATTGTGTTTAGGAGAATAGAAATTACTGTTAAGTTCATTGATGGAATATAGCACTGATATAAAATAAGCTGCTTTGAATATAGAGTGCCTTTTACAAGCATTTAGAGTAGACTCTGGACAGTGTAAATCAGTGAAATTCTGATTTAGAGATATGCTGATTTACCCTAGTTGAGGACTATGGTCGTTAAAATGTAAATCCCGTAACATTTTTCCCAAACCATTACTTTTTAGTATCTGATAAGTGAGCTACAATTGGCATATCAATGGCTTTTGAGATGGATTTGTATGTTATAACCATCACATATATACATATATGTACATATTCTCTGAGAGTAAGCTGTTACAAGCATGATTATAGCACTGGGCTGAGAGTCAGGACATCTCAGAATATTGGCCACATTTATGACAAAATGAGACCAAAAGCTAGAATATTGCAGGTATTGCAGGACTCTCTTGACAAAGAACAAAACCACTATGTTCACTTGCATTTTGCCTTACCTCTTATGAAGTGTATCCACTTCTGTCTGTTTTTTTCCTGGTAAAGGGCAAAAGACAGAGAATCTTATGTTTAGAATACCCAACGGATATATTTAGTGTTAAAAGCACCTGGGGTACCATATTGATTAGCAGGGAATGGATACATAAAATAACAAAAGGGCTTGTGTGTTCTAAAATCTTTGTATTTTCTGATTTAAGCTAAAACTGAACTCGAAAAATATTAAAATCAGATGTGCTAATAGATCACAAGGAAAGAAGTTATTTTTGTCTGTCTGTCTAGAATCAAAGACATGCAAAACCTTTGGAGAATGTCTGTCTTCATGTGATTTTTAGAATGAGACCTAAGAAGGAAATGAATTTTAGAAATATACAACAATAAAAAACAGATTAACAAGCCTGTCATCTGAACCTCTTAAGGTTTGAAAAAGTTCATATTTTAGGTGGCAGTTTGGATTCACTGCTGCTTTATCTGATCTGAGCTGCTATTTTCAGAGGAGTGAGTGCATCTATATATATATTTATACTTTTTCTGTTTCTGTAATATTTTGCAGAACTATGCAACAAAAATCGGAAAGGAACAAAATTTTTTAGATGTGTAAATGGGGTCAAAAAATACCCTATGTTTGGTTTTTTGGTTGGCAGTCCCAAGTCACATATCACCTAGAGCAATGAGTTTGTGTTCCTTTTCTTTCTTTTTTATCTCTGCTCTCTATTTTTTGTATTTGATGACTTTTGCTTTAGTTTGCCTTATGGGCATCAAATAAAATTGGTCAGTTATCATCAATTCATATCTCATCCTGATGATGTGCTTATACTCAATTTATGTATAAGATGTGTGAAAGTCAATAAAAATCACTAAGGATTTTCTAATGTGTAAATCAGGCATTGTAAAATATTACTGTTTCTACAGTCATTCTCATGAGCTGGTTTTGCAGAGGTGTGGTGCCAAAGGCAGCTGCTGTACATGGCAAATTAATTACATCTCTGTTTTTCAGTAGTGGAACTTCTTTTTCTTCATTTACAGTTGAAAATAAAATGCTTTTTAAGGGGAAAAATTTTTTTTTTTTTTTTCAGATGATGAGCGCATCAGTTGTAAGTGCTGTATTTCTTGAGCTTGAAATACTAATTTCTCTCAGATACCTTTTTTCCAGTGACTGGTGAACTTACAGCAAGGGTATTTTGCAGACTGGCATGACAGCCCAATGCCTGTGATTCCACTTTACGATTTCCAGATCCCTGTACATCTCCCTTCATCCCCTGCCATTTAGTAGTATGTTTCCAGGCACTGAGAGTGTCCCCAACCTGCATGGTGTGACCCCTGCCTATACTAGCCAATTCTCTTAACCCTAAAAAGAGAGCAGTGACCTGTGAGGTGCCTTTGGGGAGTGGTCTCTGTGCTTCTTTACCTATCACATTATACTTGTCTGGGCTAGGGTAGTTGATGACCTCCAAAATCTCCAGGACGAAGAAAGTCATTATAAGAAATTCCTTTGTGCCAGTTCTCTTTTGTGCAGGAAACTTGTCTGTAAGATCAAAAATGTGGTGTGATCTAACAACCATCAAAAAACTCACTGCCATGTAATTAAATGTAAGACATCTTTTTTTGACCTTGACTTTTCCAGCACCGACCAATATGCATATGCCTATGTAATATATGGTAACACACAAACAATTCCAAACTTAAATGATCCGTAGCTCAGCTAGGAGAAGCAGGAGAACAGACATGTTTCTTAATGCATGGCTAAAAGATGCTCACATACAGCAGTGACACATTTGAGCAGACCAGCTTCTTGTATCCATCAGGTGTACTATGGCCTGTTTTCTAGTCAGTGTAGATTTTTGGCAACTCATTCCTTTAAGACCCTGTCAGTAAGACAGATCATTTAAAACTGAGCAATTTGCTTTTGGAAAATTTGTGTGTATTAACTTATCATCTGTACTAGCACACACAGTTTTGAATCATAATTCATGACATATTTTGGAACTTGGTGTAGTTCTGCACTGTGACTCTGAAATCACACTTTCCCTTTTTATAAAACTCCAAACAGTGGGAAGCAGGTGGCTCAGGCACAGCCTTACTTCAGTCTCTGTAGCTTCAGCTTCTTGATCTTATACCAAAACCAAGAAAAGATTTCCAAATTAAGCTACAAAGTGACTTCAGTTGCATGGACCCACTGTTCAAATGTATAAAGCTTTGGCAAAGAAAGAGGTACACTTGTACCACTTGTATCTTAGAGCAGTTGAGATGGTAAGCACTGAAAACTTAGGCTCTTTAGAAAGTGCATAATAAACTAATTGCTAAAAATATGTGATCATTTTTTAGCTAAAATAAAAATAATCCTGGGCTTTTTATAGGGTGTGTGACACCCCAGGGATAGCAAAAGCAGGTGCTTCCTCGTGTCATTTTTCTTCCACCTATTTGCTTTCCATTTGAATTTTCTTTGTTCTTTCTTTGCTCTCTGTCTTTTTATATTTGTTTTCTTGTTCTGCCTATTTTCTGTGAGTCATATTTAATTCACTTTTATAGCAGAATTGCCTCCCTCTGTCATTCTCCTAGAAAGAAAACAAACATGATAACCACAATGTTTGAGTAGGCTCACAATTAAATAAAGAGTCCTTCTATCCTTTCACAAAACACAAAGTACTGGACTCACTGATCTTGTTACTGTCTGTAACATCAAGACTTGCCAGTGAGTACTGAACACTGCCTGACTGCAGATGCAATAATTGTTACCAACTTAATTTTTTTGTGTCTTAACCTTTTGCATTCCCACCCAGGCTCTGTTATTTTGGGTTGCAAGTTGGTTCTTTTTTTCCATTCTCAGTCTGTGTTTTTCTCCTTCTACAGTGGGAGGTAGGATACACAGTGATAGAAGTAAGTACTTCATTAGAAATTCATGGAAATGATGGGTTTGTCCTTTCATATATTATTAAGCTAGTAGATTTTATTAGCTAAAATGTTGGATAATAAGGTATGTTGAAACTGAAATAAATTTCTTGCTTTAATGTTAAATTTCTATGCAACTGGAAGACCCCTTAAAGCCACTTCATGATATTTAGCTTTTAATTTAGCCAAACCTAAGCAATTAAATTATTACATGTGATACTACATGTGATACATTATTACATGTGATAGAAATGTGAAAGACTGAGGAGCATTCAGGAGTGTGAAAGGGAGATTGATTGGTGGAGCCACACCCTGCCATCCTTAGGGAAAAGGCACCAGGAGGAGGCTCCACGAGAGATAGAGGATCCCCTGCCCTCTTGTCACCAGGCAGAAGGAGGGGAACTAGGAGAGGATGGGGGGGAATGGAAGGAGGTACCTGCTTGCGGCAGCAGGATAGCCCCCTCCAGGCCCTCCATGCCCCCCCAGGTGCCCGTACAGAACAGATATGGGCCTCTGGAGGTAGATGGTAAGGGATCTAAGGATGCTGATGAAGCCCCATCCAGGGATTCACCAAAGCAGCCAGCTCCATGCATTAAGACTGCTTCTGTGAAGAGCAGGAGGAGGGCAATAGTCATAGGGGGATCCATTCTGAGGGAAACTGAGGGTCCCAAATGCAGACTGGACCCTTCCCACAGGGAGGTCTGCTGCCTCCCTGGGGCCCATGTTAAGGATATAGCCAGGAAGCTTCCTGGCCTGATACAGCCCTCAGATTATTACCCTCTTTTGATCTTACAGGCAGACAGTGAGGAGCTGGAGAGTAGAAGTCTGAGGACGATGAAGAAAGATTTCAGGGCCTTGGTACAGCTTGTCAAGGGTTTGGGAGCACAAATTGTGTTCTCCTCTGCTCTTCCAGCTTTGGGGACTGACTAATGGGTAAACAAGAAAATTGGACAGATCAACACCTGGCTCCAAAACTGGTGCTACGAGCAGGGCTTTGGGTTCAGTGATCATAGTTTGATCTACAGGACACCGGGCCTGCTCGCAAAGAATGGGAAAACCCTATCCCAAATGGGGAAAAGGGTACTAAGCCAAGAGTTAGCAAGGCTCATGGAATTTTAACTGTATGAGGTTTAATAAGGCCAAGTGCCGGGTCCTGCATTTCGGTCACAACAGCCCCAAGCAACGCTACGGGCTTGGGGAAGGGTGGCTGGAAAGCTGCCCAGCAGAAAAGGACCTGGGGGTGCTGGTGGACGGCCAGGTTAACATGAGCCAGCAGTGTGCCCAGCTGGCCAAGAAGGCCAACAGCATTCTGGCTTGTATCCGGAATAGCGTGGCCAGCAGGAGCAGGGAAGTGATTGTGCCTCTGTACTCGGCACTGGTGAGGCCTCACCTCGAGTACTGTGTTCAGTTCTGGGCCCCTCTGTAGAAGAGGGACATTGAAGTGCTGGAGCGTGTCCAGAGGAGAGCTGCCAGGCTGGTGTGGGGTCTGGAGACCAGGTCATATGAGGAGAGGCTGAGGGAGCTGGGCATGTTTAGCTTGGAGAAGAGGAGGCTGAGGGGAGACCTCATTGCCCTCTACAACTACCTGAAAGGAGGTTGGAGAGAGGTGGGTGTTGGCCTCTTCTCCCAGGTGAATAACGACAGGACCAGAGGAAATGGTGTGAAGTTGTGGCAGGGGAGGTTTAGATTAGATATTAGGGAGAATTACTTTACTGAAAGAGTGGTCAGGCACTGGAACAGCCTGCCCAGGGAGGTGGTTGAGTCACCATCCCTAGAGGTGTTTAAGAAATGTCTAGATGTGGCACTTCAGGGCATGCTCTAGTGGCAGAGATTGTAGGTTGTTTGGTTGGACTCGATGATCTTAAGGGTCCTTTCCAACCATGAAGATTCTGTGATTCTGTGATAAGCCCAGCAGTGAATCATCCAGCAATTTAATTTAGGCAAAAAACTGCCTTGCCATTCCAAAAGCAGTATAATATCCTTTGCTTCAATAGCTTCAGTCTTAGGTAGACATTTTGCAGACCGTCTGCTGTGCAGTTTTGGTGGACCCGCATCATCCCAGCCTGCAAGGTTTTTCTCTTTGCAATGTAGTGTATACCCCCCCACCATATTTTTTTATATTTTTTTTTCAATAAAGGCAATAATTTTTATCATTATGTTTGAGATTGTCATCAAATCATTTTCAGGGACTTGTATGGAATGTCTCTGTCATATTCTATCCGGAAAGTATGAGTTTTGCCAATATATTTTGCTGTTTAACAATGATACAAGCAACTGAATTTACCAAAGCAATTTTAAGAGACAAGAGAAGGCAGAAATACATGATTACGTTCTTTAAAAATGTGAAAGGTTACTAAAAGCAAGAAAATAAAATTATTTTCTTAAGTTGATATGTTTGTGCAACAGTATGCAAAAAGAAATCCTGCAGTTTCTAAAGACAGATAAATTCTAAAGCAGATTTTTTGGAGATAATTCTGGGATCTACATTACTGAAAGCTTTAAAAATTGTGTCCAAAAGGCATCATTCAGGAATATAAAAGGGAAGAATGGGTTCTGATTTAGTCAGGGGCATAGACTACAAATCCTTACCAGGCCTTTCGGACTGTACCTGTAGGTTTCTGTAACAATGGTGACAATTTTGCCCCAAGGTGTGTATCTTGAATCATAAACACTGTATGTAAATATATTTGCATGTACAGACCTGAACACTGTTCATGTCTTTTCATTTTCTGAATATTTTTCTTCTTGAAGCTGGTCAGTTTCAGGAAATTACTTGGGATGTTCTCCTGGTATGTGGAGATCTGATTTTGGGTTACATTGTTAATTGCTTGACCAATGTTCGTAGAATGATGCCTGCCTTTTAGTATTGACCCATTTTTTAAGACAACAGGCAGATTTTGTAGTTCTAATAGGTCAGAATAGAATGAAAGTACTATAGTGCTTTGTTTAAAACATTTAGCCATGACTAAGCTATTAATTCTACAAGTAAAAGCCTTTTCTATTCCTATGCCTCTTTGTTTATATTTTCAGGCAAATTAAGTGCAACTTTAAATAATTTTTTTAAAAATTTAATGTTGCACTGCTTTTTTATTGCACAAAAATCAGTTACTTTTTCCAGTCCTATGTGGACTGGAGAAATCCTGCAGAAGTGTGAATCATCCAACATACACTGAACTGAGTGGTGCTCTTTTAAGTTTTTATGGACTGAGAAATAGCCATAGATATACTGATTACAATCTTCTTTCATATATGTCTCTTGTGGGTCAGCTGTCACTTCTACAGGGAGAAGATATGAAGACCATACCTAGGTAAGCAGAAGGAAAAAGGATACTCCATTTTTAAAGCAAAGGATAGCCTGGTTATGGGTTGTGTTTTGGTGCATGCATTTTTTAGCGGTAAACAATTGCTATGGTCTGGATCCACAATAGTTCAGCAATGTTCTCAACTGATAATACTGCAACTTCATTGGGATGACTATGAGGCATGTCCATCTGACAGCGTAACTACTACTTTGCAAGCAACTCCATAAAGTGGGGTGGGTGAGGAAGTAAGCAGTCCAAATGTAATTTGGTTGCAGCAAGGACTGAAAGTAAGTTTAAAGGGGAGGAAACTGGACCCTTTGCATGTAAGTAAAGAAATGTTGAAAAATGAGAGTAAGAATTGGCTGGAATTAAACAACCTCAAGTGAAATGGCAGTAAGGAAGAAGATTAAGGATAGAAGGGAGAAATAGATCCAGAGACATTTTATAGGGATTATTGTTGACTGTCAGTTCTTCTTCATTTCTAATAGAAAGAGAGTCTTTGAATAGGAATGACCTAAACGGGTGAAAAAATTGGAAAAGGTGAGAAAATAAGATGAAAAACATGAAGACAAACAAACAAATCAAATGTTCCCTTGTCAAAGTGCTGAACAAAGCTGCCTTAGAACATGATATGACTATAAAAGAAAGTTGCCCAAAAGTCAAAGGTTCTTTTCCATTCAGATCACCAGGGCTCCACAAGCTATGTGGAACTAATATATTTGCCCTTGTGTGCACTGAAAGAGTGCTGAAGCTCTAGGCATGGATGCAACAATGCAAAGCAGAATAGAATTGCTTTAAAACCTGAGTTATTCCCCACTCAATAATAAGACATTTGATATCTTTCAGGGAATTATAATGTGGTTGTAAAAATGTTTTCCCAGTCTGACACTTAGATATTCAATCCTGCAGCACATTTGTTTTCATAATATTTGAGAAACCCCTTTAGTTCTCTTTCAAATTACGGTAGTGCAAGTGAAAAAACACAAATAAAACTTAAAAAAAATAAAAAGGAACTTACTGCTTTCAGGTGTTCTTCCACACTTTTCTAACTTAAACATTTCATTGGTTTTTGAAATGCAATTTTGTAAGCCCTCTGAATCCACCGTGTAGTGGTTGTGGACCAGTACTTTTGGCTACTCAGGGAAATAAACACTTTAAAATAACTAAATGCATCATTTTGGAAAAACTGCTCCTGCACATGTTTAGCCACAACGCACTCAACCAAAAATGTCAGACAGTTTTAAAATGGGAACATGTGGAAGCAGCATATAATAATAAGCCACAGACATATAATAATAAGCCACAACAAGGGTGTGCATTAGCAGATTGCTGGTATACTTCTTGGATGTGATGGGAGCCTGGAGACCAAAGGCTGAGACACTTCAGTATCTTCAGAAGTGGGTTAATAGCACACTGCTGTACATCTTGACATGATTAATTTGTCTTAAATGCAGCTTGCTGCTAACATATTTCTTTCAACTCTTTAGAGTTTCATATACCGTATCTTTTCACTATGAACAATAAAGACAAGTAGAAGAACAAGAGGAAAACATAGCTGTGATTTTCAACATACTCTCTCGTTTTTAACAATTTTTCTTTTCAGAATTCTTGTCTTATTCAGTCCCTTTTTCTGCTCCATGAAGCTGTCCTGTCGTCTCAGTAGTGCTTTAAGATGCAATAGCTATTATAAAAAAAATCAACAGACAATTTGGAATATTGAAGAGATTGACTTCAGCTTTTTCTTGCGTAAATGTAAGTATTAATGCTCACTCTTATTATAGGCTCACTGTTATATTTCACTGTAATTTCCACATGGTAGAGATTGAAAACTGCCTTACACTTAAGGTTCTGCAAATGCTTCAGGTAGATTTAACTTGCTGAAGATGCAGAGTCTATTCAAATGACACGTGTCTCGTCATGTGCCAAGAGCTTCTCTTGGCTCTCCAGTTCTTGAGAGTGTATGTAAGTCTCATGTACATAGTAGGAGGAAGATTTTCATTTTCAGAGTAGATATATGCTTAAAAGTGGCTTCCACAGAGGTATCCAAAGTGTAGACATATCAGAAGTATTTTGTAATCTCCCTTACTCATTCTGTTTACACTCAGTTAAAGAACTGCAAATTTTGTGAGAAAGTTGTCTATATTGTCTCTACAAAATACTTCCTACAGAAACTGTAGAGTGGTGAAATTATGCACACTTGATTTTAATGATTTTTTTGTTCATGGTCACAGAAGTGGCCCATGTCCAAAGAATATCTGACAGTAAGCCTGAAAGTGCACGTTTCATTTTTCTGGAAGACTAAGGGTGAGGTTTTTCTCACCTGTTCTCTTAGTCTGAATGACTCCCTGTTGTGGTTTAACCTCAGCTGGCACCTAGAACCATGCAGCCACTCGCTCACTCCCCCAGTTTGGATGGGGAGTAAATGGGAGAATCAGGAGAGTAGAAGCGAGAAAAAAACTTATGGGCTGAGATAAAGACAGTGTAGTAGGTAAAGCAAAAGCTGTGCACACAAGCAAAACAAAACAAGGAATTAATTCACCACTTCCCATTGGCAGGCAGGTGTTTAACCATCTCCAGGAAAGCAGGGCTCCGTCACATGTACTGGTTACTTGGGTAGACAAATGCCATAGCTTTGAACATCCCCCTCTTCCTTCTTCTTCCCCCGTATTTATATATTAAGCATGACGTCATATGGCATGGAATAGCCCTTTGGTCATTTGGGGTCAGCCGTCCCAGCTGTGTCTCCTCCCAACTTCTTGTGCCCTACCAGCCTGCTCACTGGCAGGGCAGTGTGAGGGGCCGAGCCTAGCAAAAACTGAAAACACCAGTGCACTATCAAAAGTATTTCTCATCCCAAATCAAAAACACAGCACTATACCAACTGCTAATAAAAAAGTTAACTCTATCCCAACTGAGACCATGACACTCCCTCTGATGATCAATGGAAGGAGGTGGTCACCTCTGGAGAGTGACTCATACCATCCTAAAATATAACTTTGTACATTGAATAAAGAGAGGTCCTAGTTGCCATTTAGATGTCTAAAGATAAATCAGATGAACCTGTATCTATAAATCTATTCATATCATCTGAAGTAGCAGGTTTAAAAATATACTTCAGGAAAGAGTTTCCTATGTAGCCTATTTCAAATTTAATTAAAATGTAGGAAAACCAAAGATATATCATCTATGAAAAGGAAGTGGAAACTGCAAATGTATCTGCTTAATGAGATAGAACCATGTCAAAGGATCAAAGTGAAGTTTAAGTATTTACATCTTTGAGGTTTGACAGACTGTCCATTATAATTAAAGCAAGAAAAAACCACAGGATTACAGTATCAATCCTACAAAGGAGGATACCATTCTTCCAGATGTCATAAGCAAATGCTAGACTGGCTAATATCAGTTCATATAGTAAGGATCAATATTTGCATCCTGCTTTTCCAGTAGTGTGAAATTACACTAACTTGTTATATCGCAACGGTTCTCCTAAAAGGCTGAAGAAAAGCATGTATGTGTTCTCAAATTGCAATTAATTTTTAGCTGAGTATAAACAAAATAAAGAATCGATTTTAATGTCCCATGATCTGCTAAATTAATGTCTGGAAAATAAGGATTGATCTTCTGGGCTGCCATCATAACCGCAAAGTCTTTGTAAAATACGTGGCTCAGCATATACTGTTTACTTTACGAGGGCAGGAAATGCCCAGTGGTATTTTTTTTCCCCTTTTAATGTGAAGGAGACTGAGAATGTAAGAAGTTGATTTTTCCTTGAGCCATATACTTCTGTGAGTGCAGGTATACACCAGGAGGTTCCTAGCAGACTGATAAACGGCTGAATTCCTTTTTTTTCCTCCAACTTTTTAGTGCAAGCTTATTACAAAAACTTTTCATTACTTTTTCTGGATGAAGAATCAAAATATTTTAAAAGTTCTTTGGTTTATGTAATTTAAATCTGTACTGTCTTCATATTCTGTGAATTGCATTTTGACCTTTGAAAGCACCTTCTTGTGTGCAAAGACAACAGCCATTTTAATTTGAGTGAGGCTAGAAGACAAAACACATACCAGTTTCTCACATGGCGATGTCTTTTTCATTACGCTCATTTTGCAGCTTTTATTGTCCAGGAGAACTCAACACAGATTCAGATTCTGACTTGGAGTTAACACAGACACCCTGAAACAGATCCTAAGTAGGTATAAATCAACGTAGATGCCACTAAAGCGAGTGGAACAGTATCTCATGTCTGAGAAGGGTCTTGTCAAAGGCTTCTCTGTTGTTTCTTTTAGAACTGAAACCAAATGTAAGTTTACTAAAAAACATTCAAACACAAAAAAAATCCCAACACTTTTTATTCTGCCAGTCAGGATGGATTCAGCAGGAGGGGCTAACAGAACTGTAGACCCATGAACACGGCCTTGTCTCATGCACACCCCATGTCTCCAGATGGCAGGAGAAGATGTGCTTCTAAATTGCGAGCAGCAATTTTGTGTCTATGTGCAGTCCTGGTAGTAACAAGAAAATAAGAAAGTGAATGGCAGGAATGGCTGTTTTTCTAAAGTTTTCGCAATGAGACAAATGTCATTATTTTTTTAATCAATCTGGCAAAACTAAAAATGTTGTCAATAAAGTCAAACTATGGGGCTGGTAAGAAAAAATCTTGGCCTCTTCCTCCACATGCGACTCAAAAGTTAGCAGTATTGAGTCTAATAATAACTTTTTCCAGAGTAGTAACAAAAATGGTTGTTTATTAAACACAGTGTTTGAGCTGTAATGCTGTCTGTAGCACTCAGTGAAAGTAAAGGCGGTATTTGTTAAAATATGTTCATACTATTGAAATTACATCATTATGAAGTTTTGAAGAATCCATGTGGGATTATCATATTACGTATTTACTTTCCTAATAAAATTCAATCATAAAACTAAGAAAATTGTCAGCCTACAATATACAAAAAAGTAAGTCTAGTCCTCTAGATGATTTTTTGTAGATGGCAAATATTTTAAAAAATGAGAATAAGCTATTTTACAGCTATCCATTTTTACCTTTTTTACTTTTAGTTGAAAATGTCAGATCAAATATTTTCCAGAATTTCCTTTAGTACCTCCAGGGACCTTTGAATCAGACCCTGAACTAGTCTTTTTCAGACAGTGAGGGAGTACACTGTACACTGGCATGCTACAGTGTAGGAAGTAGTTACAATTTTTAGAAGGCGTTTACTGTCCCAAATATTTTTCTTTATGTTGATATATAAAGTTATTCTTGCACAAACTACTGAAGCAGCAGATTACTGTCAGCTGGTAACCTTTTCCCTCTCATGTCATTTAGTTAGAGGTTGGACTATGCTAAGCTAGTTTCATTTCTTGGTAGAACATTTTATCAGGAAGTGAAATAAATTGGATACGGTTTCTGCATACAAGTTTGGTCAACATTAGCTAGATGGGGCTAAATCATTGGAATCTGAGTGCATCCTTAAGTAGAAAAGGGGAAGGTTTGACTATCAGATCATTTCTTCATTTCTTTTTCTGAAGAACTTTCAGCCCAGCATTTCCAGCAGTTTCATGTTAGGATGTAGTCTTAACGGACCACAAAATTAAATGTCCTACTGATGTTTTTTCTGTACCCTGCCTTTCTTTTTAGAAGGGTCTTTACATCACTGATCCTATTTCCAGATCTAGGCATTGTGCAGTGGAACAGAAAATCCTCTAACTTTGGTGTTGTTTGAAACTTACGGACTTAGAGTCAACATGGTAAAAAAATTGGAATTAGATCTGTCTGGATTTATTTCTCAGATGTCTCAAATGAAACCACTTTCGATACAATTATTAACTAGTAATCATTTTAAAGGAAAGAAAGAATGCAAACAAGACAGAAGAATTGTACTAGCAAAATTAGAACATCTTGAAATTTTATTCTAAGATTCAAAGCCTGTGCATCTTAAAAGCCATTCCTAAAAGTACCTACAGTAAATAAGAGCTTTGTGTTCTTGTGCTATGTTGTAAGAATCCAGGGGTACCATAATTAAGTGTCACTTGCCAATATTTTCCAGCACTGTGTAAAGTTAACTGCACATATAAAACATATTGTCTCCTGCTGCTGACTTTTTATTGTCCTGTGTCTGTATTAAATGCTGGACTGGTATGCTTAAGGATATAATTTTCTGCAGGAAACCACAATAAGGTCTGGGAATAATTGCAACACATGATCAAGATTACAGGATAGAATTTTGCAAAAACAATTTCAAATTTTTATCAAAAGTGTTTCCCTAAATACAGTAATTCTAATGATCATTTTGCATATGAAGATAAATGTTAGTAAGAGTAGCTGACATTTAATGTTGCTACTTGCCACAACAGTTATATAAGGCTTGATCAAGCCATGACATTACCTTGTTCTCTGGTTCAACACTCATCTTGAAAACCATTTTGTTATAACATTTTGCAATCCTTCTTGCCACAAACAGTTTGGCTTTAAAGAGTATGTGTTAGATATATAGTTTAGCTCAGTATTCCACTGATGCTGGTAAAGCTGCTCTTGAGGACAATTGCAGCCCTGGAGATCTATACAAGACATGGTTGAATACAGTCTGCCTTCCATTATAGTTTGTTTCAATGGAGATATTCTTTCTGATGTATGAGGTCAGGAGAAAAAAGTTGCTTTATTCACAGGGCTTCCTCTTCTTCGTTTTATTCCGAAGGCCTCCTCTCCTTGATACGAAGTGGAAGGTGACCCTAGCCTCCCTGACCCTTGCCATTTTGCACAAAATTCTCTTTGAAATATTTTTTCTTTTCTTTGAGAGGGAGAAGAATTGATTTATGGTTCCAATGTTTCACAGACAATTCAAACCAAGTCCACAGCAACAGAACAAGCAACACTGTAATCTATACAGCATGTGCCATCTGTAGAGGATGTAATTGCAATAGTGTTATAACCTCTTCTCTGTGGGCCAAACATGTGGAACATTCTCTAGACGTTATGTTCGGCTGAAAATGTTTAATGTCGTGGTATTTTGAATTGGGACGAACATCCAGTAACAATGTACTGTTCCTAAGCATTGAACAACTGTATCAAACACAGCGTTGGAAGAAGGGCTTGTAAAACACCAGAGCTTATAAACCCCATACAGACCTCCTTGGGGTCAGGATGGAGAAGCTGCACTTTAGAGCTTTGCTATGAGATTCGTGAGTTACACTTAACTGTGTTTAGTCAAACTAATTCATCTTGATCTGAGGACTTAATGCTTACCAGTGGATCCAGTTGGACTAAAGAAATAAAAAATGAGCCGTTACTTTCTGTAATGCGCAGAGAGCAGAAAATACTGTTTGCTATTAAAATGCATTACTTAAAATAATGGACAAACTTAGAGAAGTAATAATTTTTAATAACAACACCTTAATTTCTATTTGATGCCACAGAAGCTCCTATCATGATTATGGACGTTTTCCGGAAGGAAGTGGCACATGATTAAAACAGTACATCTCCTGAAGAGATTGAAGTCTTAAAATGGCCTGGTCCACCTTTAGCCTTGTGAAAGCTAGGATCTTGTCCAGGCTGGATACTTAGGCTTCTCTTGTAGCTAATGGGGCGACAGCTGAATTCTCAGGGCACACATTTCAGGCTGAGAGAATGTGCTGCAGAGCTTGTGTTAACCTGTATAGAGGTAACCTCCTGGAATTTTATTCTTGGGAGCCCTGAAAACATCCCTGCCACACATGTTTCTGTCTGTGGCAGGAGGAAAAGGCTGCAATATGGGAAGAACAAATTAATGGGAAGACTTCTTAGACAGAACTGTGCCCAAGTCTGCAGTTTCAAGAGAAATATTCACAATTCAGCATTTGATTCTGTAAGAAATGTCAGAACTTTTGATGGGCAGGACAATAAGACAGAACAGACTTGAACATAGATTTTTTACTGTCTTGGTAGATGATCTAACCTGTAGTTTAGTCTAAGCAGTAAGTTAATCACCAGATGGGCCATAGTTGGGTCAAGGGCATTGTAGAATTTTCATACTAGCCAGGGGCAACTAACTACTGTGAACTACCAGAAACAAAAATATACAACTAATTGTTACTCTTTTAATTTAACCAGTTAAATTAAAAGTATTTAGTTGTTTCCTTAGTAATTGCAACAGCGATGTGATGGACAGAGAAAGGGGGAATGTTCCACAAGGGTGGATGAATCCCTGAAAAGGTCATACTTACCAAAGTTCTGAAAACAGTGTTCTGAGGGATAGATAAACATCTCTGCCAGTCACTGTGTTGTGGAAGACAGCAGCCATTCTTTTTGTTGATTTGGTTTTGCTGATGTAAGATCAGCTGCCCGAATCCTCAGCTCATGTGAGTACCTCACACAGAAGAAAAACATGTTTAGGAGGGAGCTTGAAACCAAGATGGTGGATCACAACAAGAGTCTCACAGTGTAGGGAATCTTGACCAAAAAGAGAAAAGCACCTATGAAATTTAAGCAGCAACTAAATGAAGTTTGTCAGATTACAAATTTTGATGCATGCACCTATCATCTGCCACAGATGTATTTTTGAATCTTTATTTTAGGCATTTTTATTTATATCTGGCTCCGCACATCTTGCAAAGGTCATATATAGCCACTCTGGCAGCTGAGATTTGAGGTCAGAATTCCAGTCCGGTGCCTTACCCACAAGATTATCTTTATGCTTAGATGCTAGAGACATCTTTTGAAAAGTTTGGTCTGTGGTTAAGATTGCAAACAGATTTCCTGTCTTCTACAGTAAACATTTCAAAGAGGGATAGCTTTTGGTTTGAGGTGACATGAGGATCTAGCACTCAACAGTTGCCCTTCAGAAGTGCAGCATAAGGCTGTAATAATACATTTAATATGGGTTTTCTCCTGTGCTCTTCAGCTTAGGCTGGAAAGAGAATTTCATTCTGTCAAAGCCAAATAAAATAGAAGTTTCATATTATTTAATCTGCTTTCCTCATCTGAGGTTCCTTAATGCTCCGGTGCTCATATGACTCTAAGAACATGCTGAAAACTGCTTGAAAAACATGCATGTTTGAGCCCCTAAATTCAGCTTTAAATAATTGCAAAACTAACTAGTCATTTTGTAATTAAAGACATGCTTTTAAATCACATCAGGACACCAGCCTCAGCATCTTCATTTCAGCATCAAGCAGGTTTCAGTAAGGCACTGTTTATATTCAGCAACCTGCTCTTAGCATGCACTCTAATATCAGAACCTCTGTAGATTTCTAGTCTGAAAGATAAGCTAATCTTCATAATGCTTGTTTATCACCCAAACAAAATCCAATGTGTTTTAAAGATCTGTCTCACTTCCAACCCCTGCTGAACCCCTGTGTCATGAGTATCTTAACGTTTTATTTTATTGGAACAGTGGCACAGAAAACACTCCAGACAGTGTGTAGTGGAAATTTTAGCAGATATATTTACAATGATTTCTAAAACACATCTTACAAAATTGGTGGCTGCTTTCTTTTTATCTATAAATTTTACAAAAAGTTACAGAGCTTGCAGCTGATGACTTGCTGATTTTATTCAATAGGTTAACTGGATGTCCCAAGTATCTTTTTAGAGTAAAAAAGTATAGCCTATCTCTAAACAACAGAAAATGATTTTATTTTTTTTGGTCAGAAATAGTATTTCTTTTGTTTGTTTCTGTGAATAATGTGAACAGACAATGATGCTCTGCTCTGCATATGGGGGATTGACATTGCAGGGTGCAGGTGTAGAAGTGTATGGGAACTGACCTTAAAGAAAAGAAAGCTGAGTAAAACATTACTTATAAAACTTACCTGATAACTACATATTGACCAGTTCTGAAGAACAGGTAAACAAGACAGTTTCTTAGTAGTTGGCCTTGCAAGTAGAATTCAAAACATGAATGAAGGCTATGAGTTTCCTAGAAGTTAAGGGGAAGAATTTGGGGTGCACTGTGATTCTTGATGGCCTGCATATCAGTGTAGTGGAGCCCAAGCTGACTCAAGGAAGAAGTATCATGGATCTTCTGGCCGTACATACATCTCCTCTGCTTTCAATGTGTATGTGAGAGTAGGGTTCACGGAGCAGAACAAGTCTCTTACAGAAAGAGGCTTTATACCTCAAATGCCATTGACTTTGTGTCTACTTTTTCTTTTAAAACATGTCTGGGGAAGAAAATAGTCTCACCAGTCACCTTTCAAATAATAATTTGTGGGTACTTACCGTCTGGCTCCTAAAAAAATTGATATAACCATCAGTTTAATAGGTCGTCATTGTTCCACCCCTCACTATGAGGATTTCTACTGTAGAGCCAAGGGACCAAATTGGTGTGGCTAGAGAGGAAGGAAGAAAGGAGAACCTACACCCATCTCATGGAGGAGGACGTGATCAGGGACAGAAAGAATCCTAGATTCTGCTCCTTGGTTCCAGGACATTCTTTACATCAAAAAGCAGCTTGATGTAGGCATAATAGCCACTATAAATTGGCTAGAATTGGACATATCATCACAAGGAGAACGACAGAATGAAATTCAAACTTCTTGCTAACCTTCAAATCCCTTCTTCAAAGCATAGCAGTGCTAGAGTAGCTCAGACTAAGCTGCTGTAATGTCTTTTTTAAGATAGCTTGATTTTAATGAGGAATGTTGTTTCAACAATGTTCTTTTTCACTTCTGACTTTTGGGTGGCATGCAATGATGAAAACTCTTTGCATTTGTCTCCTCTGTCGAGTTCAAGATTAGTATCCTGAAATGTGACACTAATTTTCTATAAAAAGCTTCCAGAATCATAGAATCATAGAAACTTTAGGTTGGAAAAGACCTTTGAGATCATCAAGTCCAACCATAAACCAGATATTTAAAATGCGATACCTGGGGTCTCTGGGAATCCTTAAGACTATTATATGTGGAGTTACTGGTCTGTTAGACACTTAGGCTTGGCAAGTGTTAAAGAAAGTAAACACATTACACATGCTACATATTGGGGTAAACTAACTAAAGTAAACACTTACCTATAGGAAGTTTATATGAAAAGCCAGCCAATTTAGCTTGACTCTTACTTTATGGATCTCAAGAATCAAAACTGTTGACTAAATTTTTAGAGCAGCACTATGTAGTACGTAGATAGGATTCTGTAGAGCATATGTTTGGAAGGCAGAGAGATAGAATTCTGAGTGTACAGGAATTTTGGTTCTGGATAGAAATTATCAGCATCTCGGTTAATATTTATCTGCACTGATTCGATGCTTTCCTTGCAGTCGTCTGTTCCACAATCAAGCAAACTAGGGACAAATGGTGAAACTAACTCAGTTAAACTAATATAAAATGAGGTCACAGATGGTTGAAAACCATCTTACCTATTGTTCACTGACTAAATGAATGCATACAGGAAATGGGCAAGGACTAGCTTGGCAAACACAAGAAACAAGTTGGAGACACCGATACAAGTGAATGTTTATTCATAAAAGAGGCAAATGTCATTCCAGAAAGTTATTAAAAGCATGTCACTTGTTAGATTTAGGATGTGTTTATTTCATGCTACCTGGTATTGGTGAGCACTTTTTGGGGAAAGACATAGAAATTGGAGATAGTTTATCATAAATAGCATGGATGATAAGCAGTTTAGAAAACATGACCTCCAAAGCAAGCATGTAAGAATTTCATTTGTTTAGTCTGGAAAAGAGAAGAATGAAGAAGCAATATGTAACAGGCTTCAAATGCATAAAAGGTGATTGCAAAGAAGATGGTGATCAACTGTCCTGCCAAAGACAGAACATGAATTAACTTATAAAATAATTTGTAACAAAGACCATTTATATTAGATATTAAGAAAAACTTTAACATCTAAAGGTCCATTCAACAGCCATGCAGGATACTTAAAGAAGCAGCAGAATCTCCATAAATAGATATGTTGAAACTGTTAGATGAACTTCTGTCAGGGATGGTCTGGGTAATGGATTATAGCTTAGACAAAAGGTCTGGAATAGAAAATTATCAGTTTTATATCTCCAGCTCACTGGTAAAAGTAATAAGTACTGAGCAAATAGAAAATTAACTGTAAATTTTCAGAAAGATTCGGTAATTCATTGCATGGTTTTTTTACTGGATAAGCTGCCAAATTTAGTATGTGACTCATTATTAATGATTTGTAAGCAACAAAACCAGCATGGATTTTTCTTATTTGTTAAGTTCCTACAGCAAGCCATTGTCTTAATGACTACATGAATAATTTTCAGCCCATTTGCAGACTCAATGGAAATGGAGATGTGAACTTCTGTTCAGCAAATTAGGCATATAGATTATAGGTTTGTTTTTCTTAATCCTTTGGACTCTTTGGGAACTATCTACACAGAGTACATTCAAAATTATTAAATTAAATCAGATTCCTTATATGCGTAGCATACAAAATTGTAATTATGAAAGGCATGTGGTATAACTCAGGGGTATATAAGCCAGCCAGCATTATATAATTCCTGCTAGAGGATTTATGAACCAGAGAATGAAAGCATAGTAATAGCTAATAGGCCTCAAAGGAAATTTGGACCTTATGAAGTAAATTAAATTTTCTTTAATAAGATAACAAATTCAAAAGATAAAAGTAACTGTGTAGATATACTACATTTTATAAACTTCCCATTTAGCATCATATTGTATTGCAGTTACAAAAATCAGCATTATGAAATAGCAGTAAAACACGTTAAATGATATACCAATTGGCAAAAAGTAGCAATCAGAGAAAAAACAACTAAATAGAGGGTTTAGACAGGAGTTACAGAAGTGAGCATATTTGGCCTGAAGCTATTCAGGATTTTAATCAATGACCTGAACATATGCATAAACTTCTTACATATCTGTACAAACTAATTTCATAAAAAAACATTCTGTGGCAAAAGGGGAACTAGCCTCATCCTCAGACTTACAAGTAGGGGTGATAAAACTGGAAAGTTTTGCTTCTATATGGTAGGATACTGTAGACACTATAGGTGTTGCCACATAATGTCTTAAGCAGTATCAGAGGAGGAGCAATGTGCCTGATGATGAGCAACTGAAAGATTTCCGTCTATTTAGAAACATTGAGAGTGGCTTGATTCTTTTCCTTCACAGAGAGTAAAACACTGGGTATCACTGCCTTTTAGCTCCAGTGGAAAAAGTTAGAATTGAAACTAAGGTTCACATCTCTGGACTCACTCCAACAGGTCCATGTCCTTATTATGTTGGGGGTCCTATAGCTGGAAGCAGTACTCCAGGTGGGGTCTCACCAGAGTGGAGTAGAGGGGCAGAATCACCTCCCTCGACCTGCTGACCACACTTCTTTTGATGTAGACCTGGATACAGTCGGCCTTCTGGGTTGCGAGCACATATTGTTTGCTCACGTCCAGCTTTTCATCCACCAGTACCCTCAACTCCTTCTCCTCAAGGCTGCTCTCAATCCTTTCATCCCTCAGCCTGTCTTGATATTGGGGGTTGCCGAGACCCAGGTGCAGGACCTTGCACTTGGCCTTGTTGAACGTCATGACGTTCACATGGGTCCACTTCTGGAGCTTGTCCAGGTCCCTCTGGATGGCATCCCGACCCTCAGGCATGTAATCGCATCACTCAGTGTTGCCTGCACACTTGCTGAGGGGGTACTTGATCCCACTGTCTATGGCATTGATGAAGATACTGAACAGTACTGGTCCCAACATGGGCCCCTGAGGGAAACCACTTGTCACCGACTGCCGTCTGCACATTGAGCCATTGACCATTACCCTCTGCATGCGACCATCCATCCAATTCCTTGTCCACTCAACAGTCCACCCATCAAATCCCTATCTCTCCAATTTAGGGAGCAGGATGCTGCGAGGGACCATGTCAAAGGCCTTCCAGAAGTCCAGTAGACATCACGTGTAGCTCTTCCCTTACCCACTGATGTAAGCACTCCATCATAGAAGGCCATGACATTGGTCAGGCAGGACGTGCCTGTGGTGAAGCCATGCCAGCTGTCTTGAATCACTTCTGTGTCCTCCATGTGCCTTAGCATAGCTTCTAGGAGGATCTGTTCCATGATCTTCCCAGGCACAGAGGTGAGGCTGACAGGTTGGCAGTTCCCAGGGTCCTCTTTTCTACCCTTTTTAAAAAAATATGGGTGCAATGTTTCTCTTTTTCCAGTCCCTGGGGACTTGACCTGACAGCTACCTCAGCCAATTCACTCAGGACTGTGGGATGCATCTCATCAGGTCCCATAGACTTCTGTATGTTCAGAGTCCTCAAGGGGTCTCAAACCTGATCTTCTCTTACAGTGGGAGGGACTTTACTTCCCCAGTCCCTGCCTTATGGTCAATCAACTGGAGAGGTGTCGGGAGAGAGGTTACCAGTGGAGACTGAGGCAAAAAAGCTTTGAGTACCCCAGCCTTCTCCTTGTCCACTGTTATCAGTTTGACACCAGTCTTGCACATCAGGGGCTGTATCCTTTCTTTGACCTTCCTTTTCTGGCTGACATACCTGTAGAAGCCCCTGTTATTATTTGTGTCCCTCGCCAAGTTCAGCTCCAGTTGTGCCTTGGCCTTCCTGACCCCCTCCCTAGACAACCGGGCAATGTCCTGATAGTCTTCCCAGGATACCTGTCCCTGCTTCCACTGCCTGGGCATTTCCTTCTTTCCCTTTAGTTTGAATACCAGATCTCGACTCAGCCGTGCCAATCTCTTGCCTTCCTTTCCTGATTTCTTACTCCTGGGGAATGAGAGCTCTTGTGCTTTATGGAAAATGTCCTTAAAGATCTGTCAGGTCTGTTCTGTTCCCTTGTTGCTTAGGGCAGTTTCCCAGGGGGTCCTATTGACTGAGTCCTTCAACAGCTGGAATTTTGCTTTCCTAAAATTCAGGGTCCTGACTTTACTCTTTGGCTGACCCATATCCCTCAGGACTGTGAACTCCAACAGTGCATGATCGCTGAAGCCCAAGCTGCCTCCAATCTTGACATCACTGATGAAGTCACTTGCATTGGTGACCAAAGGGTCCAGTATTGCATCCCCTCTGGAAAATGCTCCCTGCATTTTCTACTTCAGACTTTTTCCTCGTGTGTCTTGACTTCATTATTTTTTTCTGATCTTTTCTCTTGTTTATATTGGTCTTTGTAGGAAGCAATACTTAGAGCACAGGGGTGTCCTTAGCTGAACATGTAATATAGAACACTGACTATCAACCTTATTTGCCCTTTTTGCGCTGTGTAAATTACTTTCATTCTTGCTTTATGCTGCCATTCTTCCAAAGAGTGAAGTCTGATGTTGTGTGGCAACTGAGAACAGCTGCTAAAGTGAAGAACTTCTTCCCTAATGGATTTTCTAAAGCATGTTCAATGATAGAGATGATGCATGCTAAACTGTCTCAGTGTCCTCTGTAGAAGTGCCTAGGTTGGCAAGGGCTCCATATCATGTGCCTGGGTGAACATAGACTACTGGATAGTGCCACAGTCAATGCTGTGGGTTTGTACAGTACTGGCTATATGCATTTGCAGGAAAGAGTAAGAGTGAGAGTGTGTCTTATTCAGATCTACCTAGGTGGCAAGAAATCTGTTGTGGATTTCATGCTCAATAAAAAAAGACAGGAAACAGCACAAGATTTCTATGTATTGCAATAGTACTGCCAGCTGTCCTCTGTTTAATTAGGGCTGTCCTTTTTACATGGTGCTTGTTTTAAATGTGATCTGGCTCAAGTTAAGAAAATTCTCCATATTTACATAAAACACAATAATGTTACCAGTAAAATGTTTACAACACAGACAATCTGGGAGGGACTGAAACAAACAAAAATCACATTTAATTTAATAATTCGAACCAAATAGCAACTTGCTTCTAGGACTGGATTTGAAGAAAATTTGGACTTCTCCCTCAGGCTTAGGCACTGTCCAAAACTTAAATTGAACCTTTTCTGTGAGGTTCTGCAAAGTGAATTTAACTCATTCTTCCCAAGACTCCTTATTTACACTGCTGTGTTTCCTGGTCTAGCCACTTTTAAATTCTTCTGTTGCTTTTGTGATATGACACCTGTCCTTGCCCAGCAGCTTCTTGCAGTGATCCCCTATGCATAAAACTCCTTATATCACCTTGCTGCACCTAGGACATAACTTCTAAGTAAAGATTAAGGCTCTAATTTTCTCTAGATTGCAGATATGATCCCTTTTATTCTCGGGTAATATAGTTCTGAGCTAACTACTTTTTTAAAGAAGAAGTAACTTGGGATAAAACATTTTCAATAAAAGTTTCCTGTATGGCTCTAGATCCAGCCACTCTCCCCTTCCTGCAGCTGTTGGGTGGCACAGTTAATCATGTCACTTCTGAACAGCACTGAGCATTTACGTTGGTCATTCCAGTGCATTGGCAAGGTTCATCTTATGTTCCTCTGAAATAACACGTAGCAACAGCAGATAACATTGGTGCTCATATGGGTGAAAAAAAGAAAACAACATAATGAGTTTGGCAGGAAACCACCAGTGGTATAAGTCTGTGTGTATTTATACTACTGGGTATAAATACTGTTACATGTTAAATACATTAACATAGAATTAATTTAAGAAAAAAGAGTTTAGGACATGTATCATACTATATATTTTATGACATATCTGTATCTTGTTCATGCTACAATTAACTGGAACAATAATTTTACCCTCTTCCCCATGTATTTTAGTTATGCTGAGTCCTTGTCATGCTTGCAGAGCCTAAGTAGTAACAGAACAGTCATGAACACTGTATAGTTTCCCTCTTCCCTAGAACAGCCCTTCTTTTCAGGGCTTGTATCAAATGATGATACAGAGTGTGAGAAGAAGATACTGTGAGTGTCTGAGCTGTCCCCATTAGAAATAGAGGGCTCTATGTAATGCAGGGTCAGTCTGCCATTTGATTAACTACCACATTTTAAAAAACAACAAAAGAAAATAAACATAAATTGAACACTACAAGTTATTAAGCTGCCACCAGGTCAAAAACTAGCATTAAATAGAACAAATTGATTTCCTGGTTAAATTATAGTGCTGTTAGTGAAAGCTGAAATAAGTAAAGATTCTTGATTGGTACCCGTAAGTCAACTAATACTAGGACAGCACGTTTCAAGGACCAGTGGATTAATGGAGAGGTTTATTCACTGTGACGTTATTCTTGCAAGGACCACTGAAAAATATAGCAATTATCTATGAAAATTATCTGTTGCTTTTTGTGCAAGTTACTAAATGTCAAATGGAGGTGGATATTGACCTTTGCATATTGTAACTGCCCAGGTCAGTCTCATTTCCTGTAATCAGTGTGCAATGGAAGCTTGAGTCAGACCCAGATTTCATCTCTCTGTAACGGTTAGTAAAAACGGATGAAATACCATCATGCTGACATTTCCTGGAAGAGTTTGTGCTCTGCTGAAAAAACTCACAGTTGGGCTGCTTTTGGTCACTCTGATTTCTTTTAGTTAGAAAGATTTTTGCTACTTATGTTCTTTCCTATTCAGCACACACTTCTGTAAAGTAGTTGGGTCAGGGAGAAGGGGGAAACTGGATGGCTCTGGGTGTTTTTTTATATGATATCTACATGTTATGGGCTTGAATTTGAGCCTGTTGGTAATAATTAAAAGTTTTGACTGCAGCTGACTGTCTAGGTTTTTTAATAGGTTTAGTTGATGGTTCATAGAAGCACAGAAAATATTGCTATAAGGGACCCTGGAAGAGAGCTAGTCCATCCTCCTGTCTGTAGCAGAATCAACAAAGTAAGCCATTCCTGTTAGGTCTTACATGCTTAAAACTCATAAAGGAAGTTATACAACCATCCTAATCAATTTACTTCAGAGCCCTCAGTATTAAGAAGATATTTCCAAATATTTAAACTTAAATTTCCCTTACTTCAGTTCGATAATTTTATTCTTAAGCTATCTGTGGTGAAAATAGGGATACTTTTTTTATTGACATAATAGTATAGCCCAACTGGACATGTATCAAAAATCAACACAACCAGTTTTGACTGGTCCCAACATATTTGATGAATTTATCTAATCTAATCTAATCTGATCTATCTGCAGAGGGACTCTTTACAGGGGCATGTAGTGATAGGACAAGGGGTAATGGCTTCAAACTGGAAGAAGGTAGATTTAGATTAGATATCAGGAAGAAATTCTTCACTATGAGGATGTGAGGCACTGGAAGAGGTTGCCCAGAGAAGTTATGGATTGGAAGTGTTCAAGACCAAGTCAGATGGGGCTTTGACCAGCCTGGTCTAGTGGAAGGTGTCCCTGCCCATGGCAGCGGAGTTGGAACCAGATGATCTTTAAGGTCCCTTCCAACCCGAAACATTCTGTGATTCTAACGGTTCTAGTAATAGAGCAGCTTCCCCAGTAGAAGCAGTTCTACCTCAAAGTCACATGAGGCTAAATGTGCAGGGTGGTACAGAAATGCTGTCCTATGATGGTCACAAGCATTACAGCTTTTGAGAAGAGCTCAGTCTCTAGGATTATCAATCCAGGATTATTTTGCAGAATTCGTTACTGGATACCTCTTTCATTGCAGTTTGATTTGGTAATCTAATATAAATATTTTGGCCCGAAGGGTTTAAGTATTTCTTATGTAGTGCCATAGTACCTTCACTTTCTTGGACACAGATATTACATGTAGAGTAGAAGCTGAGGGTCTGGCTTTCTCAAGTATGTTGTATGTTGTGTCTATGTCTCACAAATGACTTCAGTACATGCACTCAGTCTGAGTGGAGTTGGGAGTGCCCAGCTACTGCAGCACTACTTATGTGTTGATCTGCAAAAAAGCAGTGGCTAGATGGGCGTTTTTTGGAAGTCTAGAAGCCAAAATGGAGTTCTTAACATGCAAATAAAGGATGAGAACAGCCATATTGTGCCAGTTAAAAACTATCTTCTAAAGTGTTCTGCTTTCAACAGTGATCATAAAAGTGTGGCAAGAGGGATGAGCAGAAGAATGAAGTGGTTTTATAGTATTTCCTTAAAAGCACACTTCCAAAGTCTGGCACTACGAAGGTCAAGTACTTCCTGGGACAAAGCCTAGTGTCTTGTATTAACAGCCCTCAGTAGACAAGTGTAGACAACTGTCCAAAGCTCACTGAAGTCCCTTATGGCAAAATAAATTGGATGGGGCTTTGAGCAACCTGGTCTCGTGGAACGTGTCCTTCCCCCATGGCAGGGGGGTTGGAAGTAGATGATCTTTGAGGTCCCTTCCAACTCTAACCATTCTATGATTCTATGAAAATAAGTTACAAATTTGGGGAAAATCTAATATATGTAAGCCTTAAGTCCAAGCAGAATACCTGTCACAAAAGTGCTGAGAAATAGTCTGCTCTTATATTTGGTCCTGTGTCTCACAGGCAGTTTTCAGTAATGGTTGTGTTTGCAAGGTGCCACCTGACAGTTTTCACCTGATTTTTTTCACAAGTCGATTTTCATCCTTAGTGTTTGATAGACATCGGACATGGTGCTAGAAACCTCATGCTATATTGCATTTCAAGTGCAATGACGAAAAACTGTCTTTGTGTCAGGAGTCAGACAAGAAGTCCGGGGAAAGTCTTACAAGAGTGAAGGGGAAGGAACACATGATTGCCACAGGTGACTTAAACGCTTGCTATCACTTTCTGACTCTGAACAGAATTTGCCTCACATTCTACATCTGTACATGTAATCAGAGTCAAATTTGTTGTTGCTTTAGTGTGGAGAATGGTTAAGGCACTAGAGCAGTCAGGGGAGCAAAGGGCCTACCACTGCTTCTGGATAACTGACTTCCTCAATCTAGAGGCCCAGACATTCATTTACAACTCAATGGTGGCTTTCAGTATGAATATAGGCTGAACCTTGCTGCAGGATTTTTTACCGAGGTACTTTAATTGCCCTGACACTGCACCTTCCCACTGCTCCTCCCAATTACCACAAAAATGTAATAATTATGGCTATCAGCTAGACTTTCACACTATATTGTTCACCACAGAACATTTAAGAAGCAATCAGTTAAATAAATTAATGAATTAAATTTTATCCATCTCTGTCAGGCAAAGGATACAGTACTCATTTAATAGGATAAGCAGAGACATATCTCTTGTTCCAAAGCTGGAATCTTTTAGCTTAATCTATATTTAAGCGAGCGTAAACTGTATGCTATATCAGTAGCACTCAGTAAGTCAAATTGGCTGACCATGAGGAAGAGAAAGAGGCTGACCCTTCTTTTACAAGACTGCTGATATCTGTATTCTATTTCATCGCTGAAATAAGATCCAGTCAAAGACCAACATAGGTCATGTATTGGCTACCAATTAAGAAAAGCAACAAAGACTGTAAATAATGATAATAATATAATATTCTTTCCTCCTGTTTCCCTTTCCTTGAGTGAACAATGGAAAGGGAAAGAAGGAGAAAAATATATTTTCATTTGCAACATATTTTGTGCATGGTCGTTATTATAATAGTCAATTATTATACCCTCACAATGCATATTTAACTTTTGAACCTAATTTGCATGTTTCATAGTAAGTATATGGGTAGTTTCAGGGGAGCCAAGGGTTATCAAAACACTACTATCAAAAAACTGCTATCAAAACACTACAAAACACTATCAAAAAAATCAAAATGAATCTCTGTGTCATATCCTACATGGAACGAGAAATGAGTCTTATGTTTGTGGTATTAATGACACAGTACAGAAGACATCATTTGTGCAAGCTCCCTCAGTGAACCCTTTATGAATCTTGTTGTTTGGGGGGATCACAATATGTAAAAGAAGGAAGAAATCATAGGAAGTTACATAACTGGATAAGAATTATAAAGCACATACTTAGCAGTATAAAAGTAAAGAGAAAACTATAATTTTCAAAAAGATTAAATGTGAATGTGTTTTTGGAGCTCACATTTTTAGTGCAAATTTTAAAATTTAAAAAACCTCACATGAATACTTATGCTGTGATTTCTATTTACACCCAATACCCTCATTTTATATTGTGATTTGTTAGAAATATTGCCTGAAAGGTCCCAGCCTATTGACCCTAACACCTAGAACGTGTTTATTGAGTTTTTTTCCAGATCTGCTGTTCATGGTCTTTCTACAGTTGAATATAAATGAATATAAATAAAATAGTTTTTACAAGTAGTTAATTGTATCTGAAGCCTACTGATATGGATACTAGAAGAGCAGGCTCAAAACATTTTGATTGTCCTAAAGGGATTATTTCAGTGAAATTTGGAAAGAATGTTAAACTGTGTATGTAGGGTCCTGATAAGGCAGTTCCTTTTCTGAGTGCTGGCTGTCTCAACTTGTTAAGAAAAAAAAAAAAGAGAGAAAAGAGAAAGCTAAAGTGCTCATACAATGTTGTGATGTACATTTTAGAAACATGGGGAAACGAGACTTCAGGAGTATTTCTAATGCAAGAAAGCATACAGATTAGATGGCCATCATTCAAATAATGGATCAGAGAGATTAATTTTTCATTGCACTCAGACACACCTCATTGAATAAGGCAAGATCCTGCATGTAGAACACTGAATATAACCTGTTTTTTCAGCTTTTATAACTAAAAAAAGGTGTAGATTTAGTTGTAGACCAGTGTTCAGCCTTTTCCCAGAATTTTGTGAAGGCTGTTAGCAAATTAAAGGGTTAAAAGTTCATTGAGCAATTAGTGAAATAGCTTCGTAATCAAAAAATCATGTAGCATAATTTAAACCAAGCCACAGAATAGATCGGATGGTAAAATATTAGATCTGACACTTGCATGAATGGCTACACCAAAGGTACACACACTTTACATTTCAGTAGTAACAAAGAAACTGTAATATCTTGATTCTTCATTTACTACTTTATAGCAAGATAAATATAGCATCTGAGCTTTGATGTAAGAGTCTGGGTTTTCTACTGTGGTACATTATCTATATACTCTCAGATTGCTAAATATTTTGCACAGAACTATACAGTGGGGTACTTCCTGCGGTTTTTTTTCAGACATTGCGATTCTCATAGCCTCATATTTGGACAATGTTATGATAGCACATGTATTTTTGATGTCACCACCAGCTTATCTGTTTATTCAATCGCATGAGTTAGTATTTTGCATTAACGAAATAGTATACAGTAGCAACACTAAAGGTCCTGGTGAGGAATTTCAGGAGTGCAAATTCTCCTCATTTATACTTCAGTGCTCCCCTATCAGTTACTTGAGGCTTAGTTATGGTTCCTTTATTTCGCCCTTCACAGGACCATATTTTCTTTACATTGTTGAGGCAGACAAAGGACATACTACTTTTTCTTTTTTTTTGGTGGCATTAGTGATTGAAAATACATCAATCAAGTATCTGAGATACATCGTGCTTCTTTAGAAAATCCCAAAACTTATTCTGAGAAAGCTCCCATATAGTTAAACATGAGGTTCAAATATTTGAGCAGGTAAGCATAACTATAAACCATTATCTGATAGGTCCAAAACCAATTAATTTTTCATATTCTATTTCTTGCTTATAATGTGATGGGAAATAAATTTTTGGCATATGTTTATTATTTGCAGTTGCACTGAAATTGTTTCCATCAATGAGCTTTTTCTGAAAAATACCATCAATAATCACACGTTAACTAGCTGCAGCAGAAAATGTCTTTGCATATATATTGTACTTTTCATTCTCCAGTTTAATAGGAAATTAGGAGGATGAATTCTGCCCCACAATCTAACTTAACAGAGTAAATAATGATACTTGATACTTCAAAAGAGGGCTGTCTGTGTGCATTAGTTTCAAGATCAATCTTTGAAGCAGTTGCAACTGATTGTGTTAATAGAGACAATCAGTCTCAGCATGAATTACAAAGTTGTGCTCATACGCTGGTATTCTTGTATTACTAAAGCTTACTAACCTTTAGTGAACTTTATAACCTGAAATGTCTTGAATGAAGTCTTATATAAAATGTAACTCTTTTTCCGTATCTAAAGTTTACTCTAAAAATGTGAGTACATGTTCTTTTTCCTAAATCTCTTCATTCTTTCATCAAACATGCTTGCTTTAAATTCATTGCATTTTCCACTGTATAAACTAGTTGGTTTTGAATACTTACAGGAAGAATCTAAAGCATTTGGTTGTTATTAGTATGGAGATAGCCAAGTCCCCCCCACAAAATTTAAGAAACTACAAACGTTCAAGTGATTTTTGCATTGTTTTGGACCTATACAGCACCAAAGCACACCCTGTAGTACAATGGATCTTTTCGCTTTTAATTTTTATTGTGCAGTATCATTTAAGGTTAATAAGACACACAAGGACAATACTCTTATTCTCTACTCCTCACATTTTATTATTTTTATTTAAATATACTATACATTTTTGCTCAGCAATTTGTGTTTCTCTTTTCTTTTTTAAATTCATCCCCATATTTTTCTTTTGTTCAGGAGTCTGTTACGCTAAGGGTGACAGAAAACGAGCTTCTGGTTGAGGATCTGAGATCCTCTAGATAGAGCGTCTGCAGTTTACTCCCCACTACAGTGGGTATTACAGTATACCGAACATACAGGAATCATTGATTCCTTTAAGGTTGGGGTTTTTTTAAATGTTTTTCAATTTTCAGAAACCATTATTCATGTCACAAAGCACTCATGACTCACTTTGGAAAAGTGCTATTTCCCAAGTTTGGCCTCTGAGTAATCTGGTATTTTCAGTACTATGATAATATTTGTGGATAATCACTCCCCTGATCAAGTCATCTAGGTAATTTTGTCAAAAGAGAATTTCATTTGTACCCTCAATGTTCTTTAGTAGTCATCCAATACTGCATTTGCCCAAGCTCACTCAGAATGTTCACTGCGGGTGGTTCATTATGTCTTGTCAGTTTTAATTACTGATTACAAATTTTAAACAGAAACTCACTTTTATCATTGTAGTTAAGTTTTGCTGCGACCTGCAGTTACATTTAAAATCTCAAATACTTATTTTCCTTTCTAGAAAAATGTCATTTGTGAAGAAGAAAGCTGGAGATAAAATAGCATGAAATACAATGCCAGTTATCAGCTAAAATGTTGTCTCTCAATGAATTCCTGGTTTTAAAACAGTTGACTTTATTTAAGGACAGGAAATACAATCTGACCATTTTGTATTTTATGGGAAAGCTATTATTTTTAGCTTTTTTTTTTTAAAAAACAGCTAAAATTTAAATAACAGATTACGATTGAAGTGCTGGTTAAACATTGACTTAAATAAGTTATAGAAGATTCCAACAACACCAGCCTTTATAGAGGTTAAACATTCTCAAAAAGACACATTAAGCAAGGCTCTCGTTTGTACCAAAATACAGTTTCCAAACAATAAAAATAAAACCAACATTTTCACAACAAGAAATATTGAAGATAAAACTGCAGCATCAATATAATCTCATAGTTATCACTTAAAGTATTTAGAACAAAATAATATTATACTACTTTTGTTTCTTACTAAAGACACTGCAAAGGCTTATTTATTTATTTAGTGGAATACAATGTGAAGACAGTGGTACAAATTGTTTGATGTACTGTTTTCTATTTATCTGCTCTAACAAAATGAATCTCAATATGGTTATATTGGTGAGCTATCCAGAGCTCTCTAAAATTACAGAGTAAAACAAAACATAAAACAAACCTTATGTACCTTTAATTCAACAGACTTCATATTATGCTTAACTTTGTTATACTGCAGTTGCTCAAGTTAAGCCATGGGACTAGTAACACTTCATAAAAATGTGCTGGATATTATGTATTTTGAGTCTTCAGTTACTATGATGGATATGAAAGGCATGCTAAAGCTGGATACCAGCACAGCTTTTTGGTTGGCTCTCATATATAATATACATGTGAGTAATAATCTCTGATAAATGCACGAGCATGATTTTGGATCCCCCGTTCCTCAGTCCTTACTTGGGTATCACTCTCACTATGTGCCCGTGATTCTAAAAGCTGGTAACAAGGACAAATGTGCTGAATGGGCATGTTAACTGAATAGGGAGTGCAGGAAGGACTGTGTTGCCTTCTTACTTACCTTTCAGAGGCCAAATTTTACACTTGGGAATTACACACTGTTCAATTTTAAGATTTGCAATCTCCGTGACATTAACAGAGCTGTCCCCATCTAGGTTCAAGACCAATGCTTGCTGCAGAATATTGCACTGATTGCAATGCATTAGATCTTAGTTCCAAATTGAAATCAGTCAGATCAACATACACACAGCTGCATTGACACCCAAGTACAGATGTGGCCCCTTCTCTCAATTTCAAAACAGCAGAAAGACCCTTTGAAAAAAGTATTTCTTGAAGCTTGTTCTTGAGTGCTGATAAGTAAAAAAAATTAACCAGCTAAAAGACACCCAATACCATAAATCCAAGCACTGCTTGTTTGGTCTTTTTGCTTAAGTGCAAGACAGTTTAGGAAAAAAATGGATTATACACATTAAATTCTGCCTTTAAAGCCTTGTCTAATACCTATTCTCAGAGTACTTCTGAGGTTTTGACATTTTAACCTATCAACCTCTGCGTGAAGTATTGAGAAAAAGGGAAAATAACAAAGAAGCAAATGAGGAAAACATTTCAAATCAAAAAGATATTTAACATCCTATTAAATAAATAACTTAGAGAGAAATAAAAAGAAATGAAATAAGAACATACAAGCAAATCGTACTATTCGTTTTGTTAGAACAGTTTTACACTACTTTGCTTATATTCCTTAATTCTATCCCATTCTTCCACAAGGCTTCGCCAGAAATGTCATTATTTGTGCATATGATCCAAGTGCTTCCAGTAAATACTTATGTGTCTAACTGTTCATTGGATCATCAGGCTTGAACAAGCAATTAAGGTCTTTGATATGAGTTAGTATTCCATAAATAGCTTTCCCCATGAAGATCATGCAACAGACTGCCTCATGGCATGTTCTGTTGCAGAAAAAAAAAAAAAAAAAAAAGTGTTCACACTGGCAATAACTTCCATCCCATTTGATGCAGCTGGTATCTTGATTATAAGATATGACACCGAACTAATTAAAGGTATTTCATGTGTCAGCAATGAGTACAAAACCTTCAAAGGCTTCCCCTGCTCTCTTTTCAAACAAGCAAATGTCTGCACTATTTCTTTGCATTTACTCTTCAAGAGGATTACCAAATATTCTTGACATAAGAGCCTTTGGTTCAACTGCATCAATAAAATAGTTCCTTCATCTATGACATTACTACCATTGGAAGAAAGTGAGCTGAAGTGTTTTTCCTTCTTGTTTTCTGTCCTCTCTTTGTGGCTCCCCTTCCATTCAGGGCCACAAACATTTGCCTTCCATTGTGCTTCCAATTTAAGGACGCATATGTGTTATATCCATTTTCTTCTATTCTTTCCTTCAGCTTGCAATCACTGTTGAACTCCTTCTGTTAAAAGAGGAAAACAAATACACAATTAATAATAAACATAATCTTTCAGAGTTGAAGCGTACTGAAGGCAAATAATTTCTAATAATGTTTTGGAAGATTTCAGTGTTTTGTATGTGGCGCCCTTTTAGGGCTCCACAGTGTATTTAAAGAAAAGTTTCACTGTGTCCACAGCCTTTAAAGCAACATCAGTTAGACTGCAAGAAATGAAGCAACAAAAGTCATAAACTATTATTCAATACATAATTACAGCAGTGAAATGGTATAATTCACTCACAGCCGAAATTATGCTCCTCTGTGTTGGAATATAGCAATATTAAATCAAATTCTCAGTCATAAACTCAAAGTATGAGGTAACAATCTTGGAATCATTCATCATATTTCAGTTCTAACAAATACAACCCCTAAATATCTTGAAACAGATTATTGATACCATGTGTTACACAAATATGCATGGCATAGGCCTACTTCTTATTGAAAGTAAGACCCTTTACGCCACACTTGCCATGAAGAAGGGCTTTTTTTGGATGGGTGGAAATCACTGTTATGCTGCTGTTACAATGGATGTGAAGCTTGTTTACTTTGCTGACCTGAAGGGGGGCTTAGCATAAAAAAGAATCATGTATGATCCTGTATCTTATTCACTAAATAAACTCGAAAGCAATTTTGTGCATGGTACCAGGGATTAAAGTTTTCTATTTTTAAAGGAGAACCAGTTGCCGGTTTTTTTAGAGAGAATAAAAAATACAAGCATGTGGAAGCATGTAGGGGAAGACTGTTTTTTTCTATAATGTTAAACGCACTTTTATGCAGATCCACTCTTTCTGGAGACAAAAAAGCTTTGTTTTCACAAAGAGGTAATTCCTACATATAAAACCTCCCAGTTTTATGAAGTTACTTATATTCCATTTAGAAGGCTTTTGAAAGTGGAACATTTACAACATACTTAAATTACAACCAAAAATTAGCATTTTGTTGTTTCTGCATTTTAGAAAATAAGATATTATTTCACAGCTCAGGCAGAAGCGTGTCAGAATCTCAGAGTATGATATACTAATTACATGTTTTATTTTCAACGTGTCTATGAACAAGACAAGAAATATGTCTGAATAATAAAACAATTTTCATGGTACAGATCAGATGTTTTCAGGGATGTTTTATTACGACCAAAATCCATAGATATTCAACTAGTAAAAATATAGAAAGTATCCACATTAAATACAAAAGGACATAAGAATATTAAAAAAATATATTTTCCACTCCTATTAATTTAAATTAGAATTTTTAAACTAGTTGATGTTCAGTACTTTGATACAGTAAGAGTTTTTGAGTCTATAATTAATGTTTTATTTAGTTACTGCTGAGACCACAGAACCCACATTTATGTTTTCCTAACTGAATTGCCCATATTCAAACTCAGTTTACCTCCCAAAATGCTCTTTGACTTCGGGACTAGTAGTTGAACAATGACTGTTGGGGAAGACACTATCAAAAGAAGACTCTACAGAAAGACCCTTGATACAACCTGTATTCACTAAGCTGCATATAGATAATTTAACATTCATTTGCTGTAATATGCCACCTCTGGCGTCAAGGTATTAAGAAGGCAGGTGGCTGTCAATCACAATTCTAAACTGCAGTAACTTCTATCTGCCAGCAGATTATTTTGTTAAAGAAACCAAATAGTGAGTCTTCCTTTGCTCCCTAATTCTAATCAAAGTCAGTCAAGTGGAAATGTATTTGATAAACATAGAAACAGTGTTACTTGAATTGTTTTCCCAGATGCAGAATTGTACTCGAATCCAAACTTTTATCTCTGTTCTTAGATAATACAGAGAGAACAGATGATGTTGTGATGCGGTTAAGAAGTCTTATTGGCAGGGGTCTGAGTGTTAGCCCAAGACTGCTTTGCTCATTTTAAACAAATTTCAGCATAACCCCGCACCAATGTCTATTGTGCACATGCTTAAGAGTGTTTTTAGAATTTCTATTGGTTCTGTTTTTCATATCCATCTGCAAGCTGCCACACTGTAGTAATACAAGTCTAACTGCAAGTCTTGGGAGGATGGGAAAAATAATAACAGAAGCATTCTTTAAATCTCTGAAGTATTATGGAATAGGTTTTGATAAGTCATTATGTTGTGATTTTATGATGTGAATACTGAAAAATTATCTCAGCTGGAATTTAAAAAAAGGCTTTCCACATTCGTATCCTCCTGTCAACACTATTTCTAATACACTATGAATTACGGAATCCTATGGCAGCAGTTTCCACCTATGATACATGAAAGCTGCTTTGACTTCTTTTGTGTGTATATAGGGTTGGGATGGACCCTCAGAAAACCAGCCATGGTTAACAACTTGGGTAGGAAAATTTACCTCAGGCTTTGGGACAGACCATCAAAAACGACTAAATTAAACGCTGTAAACTGAGATGTGTGAATTGAAGATGGTGATGTATGCTAATGCCTTCACATACGTACAGAAGTATACCCATGATCAATGAGTGAGGCTTAACTGACAAATAGTAACTTTGTCAGCAACTCAGTGTATCTTTACACCTCTCAATGCTGCAGGACTGAGCGCTGCTTATCCTGTACTTCTGACCAATATAATTCTAGAAATTAAAATCCACATTTACAGGAGTTTAAGAAACATTTATCTGTTCTGGTCTTTCCTCAATGTGATTCCTTGACACTGCCCAGCAGTTTAGAAAGTCAGAAGTTACCTTTTGAATGAGGAGTGACTAGCCACAGTGCAGATGAGGGAGGACAGTTTGAATTAAACCCACTCCATAGAAATGCTTCCTTAAAAAAGAGGGCTAAATGACTTCAAGTCCCTTGAGTCTCAGTTGAGACTGGCATTACTTCATTACCTTCAGCAGAGGTAGTAGTCTTAGCTACATTGCCCAAGGAAAAACCCAGCCTCAAACCTGCTCTCTGTAAAGTCTATGGGTGTTCTGAATACTGAGCAGACTGAAGATCAGCTTATAACCTTTGCAGGTGACTTGAATAAGTTTACATGTATGTAGGCTCAAACTTACCAGAACTGGGAAAAATTTGCAAAATTACAAACTAAACGGGACATAATACCAGAAGAATCTGGTGTTTGTGTAACCATGTGGATGTATGAGGGTACACTTGAGTTTAGTAGTCAGATTTATAGATCATATTGCTTCCTATTAAAAGTATTTGGACAGTTACTGGGTTTTGTTGGGTTGTTTGTTTGGGTTTTTTGATTGTTTTACTGTTTGTTTGCTTGCTTGTTTCTTTTCCCCCTGAAAGTATCAGTAACCCCAAACTCACAGACACAAATTTTCAAACGATACCCAAATTCTGCTCAGTCAAAGCTTATTTATCTGCTAATATATTAGTCTATATTTCTCTGCAGTGCCCATAATCTTGTGTATTAATTAATACAGTCAATTTAAACCTGGCTACTCTAGAAATCTTTTTGGAAGTCATAGTTTGATAATTTGGTGTGTCTGCTTCATGAGCTGGACTTTCCAAGACTTCAGGCACACTTAATCTTCCTCAGATTAACTGCTTAATGTAACTGTACTGCAGAAAACCAGGAAAAAACAGCATTAAGGATTACATTTTGTAAGACCCTTTCCATTGGCCACTACTTAATATGAAACCTGACTGAAGCAGTAAACATGATGAAATCCAGCAGCTGCTTTCGTATGACAAAAGTTTAACAAAAAACAGGGAGTTGTGGAGAAGGGGGCTGCTGGTTTACCAAAGGATGAAATTTTGATGAACAGCTCATTTCAGCTCTAATTAGTAGTAATACACAAACAAGTGGGGTTTTCAGTAGGCAAGAGAGGGAACTACGCTGACTACTGCAATCTATTTGGAAGGTAAAAAATACTTACAGAGCCGTAGACTTTTCCTTTCTTGTTCATGGCTAAATAATAGTTGCTTTTAATGGATTTAACTGCCACAACTCCAATTTCTACAGATGTTATCTCCAATATGCCTAAAAAAAAAAAAAAATTGAGTTATTTAGTCACTTCATTAGAGGATTTTCTCACTATAGAAAAGACAATAAACCTGAAAAATACTAAAAAACTGAACAAACAGACACACTTTAGCAAAATTCTCTAAATCTTTGCAAGAACATACCTAAACATTGTTTCGATTAATGTTTCCTTTGCTAACCTTGCGTTTAAACCCCATAAATACTGAAACGGCTCTATTCTTCTTAGCATAGATTTTACTAAAATTTATCAGAAGAGACATCTGAACCACAGCATTAAATTAAATCTATAGCATATGTCAATAGAATGTTAGATATACCCCAATCTTCCAAACCAGTGGTAAACTATTTATTCCGTGTAGGACATTTAGATAAACTAAATCTCTTGGCTGCACTGAGCTGATAAATTCACTTTTGGCAAGTGTGTTGACATTTTGGGATATAGTAAGACTAACCCTAACGGCCACATTATCTTTGTCTTTCAGATATCAGAAACATTTTGCTTTGTTTGTAATAAATATGATTCATTTTTTTTCTTTAAAACAAACTCCATCTGCAATACTGGATGGCTCAAGGGGCCAATAATAGGAGACAGAGCTTTTCATCTCTACATTTTCTGCCCAAGAGCATACTGATTGTAGAAGTTACTACAACTTACATAGTGACTTTAGAGATTCCTTTTCAGCTATTACTACAGTAACTGGATGGCTATGTTGTTTGGGCATTTTGTCTTAATACAGGATAAATACGGCTCCAAACGAATAACTTCTAAATGTTTTATCCAGGTAGTATGCCTAGCTCCAACATTTCTCCTGATATTAAAATAGATATTAAAGTAGTGAGAACAATAGCCCATCTAATTCAGTGGTCAGTAATGGGGCAATTACAGGAGGGGCAGAAGTGTCGAGAAACTGTAAAGAACATCCTAGATCCAGCCAACAAATAATGTGATGAATAGATCATCTAGAAAAACACTGATGAGTTGCCAACTGCTTTAAAAAAAAGAATCTGCAATAATTTCTTCCTAAATACGTTCTATGCTTTTTGTCTGAGCTGGGCAGTACTGGAAAATCTGTATGCTTTTTCATTTACTTAAAAATTCCTTTTGATAACCACACACCAACAGAAGGCAACAGCGTAACTTGGTATTCAGTGCTTTTTCTGGAAATGCTGGTTTTCTGTCCCTGAAAACTGAATGCAGTCTGTTCAGACTGTGGAACTATGTGGACTTTAGTGTGCAGAGGAGGTGAGGAGGAAGTTCTTTCACTGCAAATTTTTTTTTTTATTTATTTTTTTTCCATAAGATGCAAAAGCCATTCTGTATGGCCATTGAACCGGTCTATGCAACTCAGGAGTGAGGGTGTTACCTGTTCTGTGACTAGAAGTAGAGGCTTTGATGTTATCTGGGCAGTGGCTGTGAATCAAGCATGAAAAAGTAAAGCTGATTTTTATTGGGAAGTAAACTGATGACATAGTTTATGCAGTGAAGAAGAGAGAGAACAACAAACCAGGCAATTCAACATAAAAGGCCGCCTTTTATTGACAAGAAAGGAGACGTGGCCTTTCCTGGATGCATTTTTAAATATATATAAAATTCTATGCTTATATAAAGTACATAAATTTTGATATAAGCATATATAAATTCTAGTGAAATTACCAAAGGTTTTGTGTTTACTTAGCAAGAAGAAGCATTAAGTTGGCCACAGCTACAAGACCCTTGCATATGAGAAAGACTTCAGTGAGAACTGCAAGACAAACAACAGTAGGTCTAGGATCTAGTAAAACCCTTCAGAAAATCATAGAATCATAGAATGGTTTGGTTTGAGTTGGAAGGGACCTTAAAGATCATGTAGTTCCAAGCCCCCCTGCCATGGGCAGGGACACCTCCCACTAGACCAGGCTGCTCAAAGCCCCATCCAACTTGGCCTTCAACACTTCCAGGGATGGGGCATCCACAACTTCTCTGGGCAACAATGGACCACATTAAACCAGAAATAACAATATTAAAAAAAAGTTTCTTATCCGAACCTATAAAGAGATGAAGAAATATTTTCAATAAATATTGATATCAAAATGTAAATATAAATGTTGATAGACACAAATGATCATGTATTATTAAAATAAACCCAATTGATAAAGCCTTCTGCAGTAAGATTTTTATGGTAAGATTCTTAACTGCAGCATGAAAAATCAGTAGTGCTAAGGATGGAGTTGCACATATAAACCAAGAAAACTTCACCTATGCTGTGGAAGATCTGAATATCCACTGAGCTCCTTGCAGCCATGTGAGAAGAATTCTGCACTAATCACATCCCAGGCTTGAAACCCAGAATTGAACAGAGTGAATGTGCAGTTACATACAGCACTGCAAGTCTGCTACCTGTGAGGGGATAAAACCAAAGGTTCCCAAAATCTGCTCACTCCATAATCAGTGGTATCCAACTTAGTAGCAGCAAAGGCCTCTCTAATATCTGGAGCTGCCTAACTACTGCCAAGCAACAAAGATATGGCCAGTTATTTATATGAAAACTCTTAAACACAACTTCCATTAGTTACTAATATGTGATGTTAGTTTGAGAATTAGCACAAGGTGCTTAGGTGGAAATAAGAGGAGCTATAACTTAGGGGAACTCTGTAATCTAGGAAGACAGAAAAATGTGAGGGAAGACTCAGTTAAGACCCATGGCCTACTTTTAAGGCTAACTTGTTTACTGTTACAAAGAAGCCATATATCATTTTCCATATGTAAGATAAAGAGAATTATACTCTCTAATCTCAAGAAAAGTTGTGAGGACTCCTTTATTAAGTCTTGACAGTCAGCTCACATATACCAATGTCATGCTATTGATACAAGCAGATCACTGAGTCCATACCAGCTAAGGCTTATTCTGCTTCTGTTACTCCTAAAGTGTTCCTCATTTTCACAGAAAAAAAAGCCAAAGTTGTTTTCTTGATCTTCTGAATTAATACAGAGCAGTGTTCTTTAATATTTCTCTCCTGTGAGACATCTCCTATAAGTATTTGTGCTCAAAATCAAACAGACTTGAGTGGAGTGCCTTAAGTTATGTGGATGACAAGCTATTAGAGGGTAAGAATGTGGTGCAAACACTGCTACAATGCCCGCTTCTTTTTACATGAGTGACATGGGGTTTTTTGCATTTTCCACACCAAAAAGTGATGAGAAGAATTTAGTTAATTCTTTCTACAGAAATTAAGTGCTGTAAGCCAAACTGTGGCACCAGTAATACTAGGCTGGGTCCATTTCTAACAACAGCGGTAACAACAACAACAACAAAAAGATACTGGCATAATACATGCCATTATTAATTTTTATGTTGAAATGGATTAAACTGAGTTATGTTTTGTCATATTATCCTTGTAACAATAACACCATATTAGACCATTTCAATTGATTATTACACTTGTAGCTGAAGGAGAACAGTGCTTAAATAAGAAACTTGCACTGAATTAACCCATTTGAAGTGCTTTGCACTTGAATGCTGGAGATACACTGCTTTTCTGTACAATACCTAAGTTAAAGTAACAGAAATTTTCATATAATTAATGAAAATATAGTATTTTTTCTGGTAAAGTTTGTTTGCAATCTCACACTCCATTATATTCCCCAGTGAGGCAGCTGAAAGGAGGTCATGAGGAGAATTATTACTACATTGACATTATATCCACAGCAACTAGCTTGATTATACCTAGTTACGCTATTTTACTGGAGCCGAATGCAGCTGAATTATTCGGAACTATTAGCAGTTTGATCTCATCACCACCAATCCTCGATTTATTCTGAGTGTGTTTTGTGTATTTAGAAGTTGAAAAGTGTCTAATTTGCAGTGACAATTTTTCATATTCTAACCTCTGCAGTATTTTGCTGGGAGAAGGAGACAGTATTTCACCACCCTTATTTTCAGAAGAGTCAGTGATGTAGACACAAATTTCGGGGGTCAGCGTGAGCGCATCAACTCATCTGACATAGATCTACAAGCAGAAGTCATAAGGACTTTTCAGAACTTTCAAAAAGACTGAATTTAAATCAAATGCCTTTGATGTAAGGGTGAAAATATGTATTTTATTATTCTTGAGTCATTATTAAATTCAGCAGGAATGTATAAAAAAGAGGAAATCTGAGACATACAGTATGAAGCTTAAAACTGTAGCATTTTTACCATCTAATGAAACTGACTTCTTCGGGGGGACAAAAAATTTTCCTCAAGGTCTATGCAGTGGAGTCATGGGTTGTGATTGGACTTCTATACTACTGCAACAAAAAATATAATTTCCATGGGGTCTCAAGATTAAATCTGTAAAATTTCATATTCTTCAAGGGCTGCAGGCTTGGAGGTAAGAGCCTATGTGTAGTTATAGACAATATGGCTGAAAGGATGCAAGACCACTGTGGGTACTCCACTGGCCTTAGGAAAGTTATTCTTGACAGATGATTGTGCTCTGATATCTTCAAAAAATTATATTCTATGACCTCCTGGGTAATTTATTCCACTATCAACACTAGAAAATTCTAGTATCCAATTTAAATGGCCTTGCTGTAATTTGAGCCCATTAATTATTGTTTAACCTGTAAACTAACATGAAAAAGAGATTATTTTTTTTCTTTGCAGAAACCTTTTACATATTCAGGAATTATTACCACACCTACCTACCTACCAACTTTTTGAATCTCTAAACAAGCCCATTTTTTCAATGTTTTCCTTAAAGCTTTCAATATTTTGAGATCAGTGAACATTCCTGTTGCTTGTGCCCACAGCATGGCCATAACACTCTTACTGAAATCTTACCAATGTTGATACATGAAGGAACATTTAATATTTCCTGCAAAGGATATATGCATACTCATACATTTATTCATACTTCCTTTTTTTTTTTTACAGTAATATGGTAGTACTGATTCGCGTTTGATTTGTCATCCACCACCCCTGGATACATGGAAGAAATGTAAGCAATCATTCCTCATTCTATAGTTGTGAATTTGATTACTCCTAATTAAATATCATACCTCACACATGCCCCAGTTAAGTGGTCTCCTGTTTATTTTATAATTTCTCTAATTTGTCAATGGTGTTTTGAGCTCTTATTCAGTTCTCCAAAATACTTGCAACTAGTCCAAATTTCATATTGCCTGCAACGCTTACAACCATATTTTCAATTCCTCCATTCAAGTTATTAGAATTTTTGCTTAGGAGATACCTTGAAGAGACTCTGGTGGAACTTGACACCACTGTTCAGATTGGCAGTGAAAAACTGCTAATTCCTGAGTACGGCTTTCCATACTGTAAGACTTTCACTTAGATTTTGCTTACTGATCTTGGTTAAGAGAATATCATTAGAGATATTAGTTTCAAAAATCTTTCCCAAATTTATGGCATCTACTGCTTCTCTCCTAAATATGAAGATTTTTATCTCTTCACAATTGAAAGTTTGTTTGGTTTCGTTTTACTTCTCTTTGATTAATTCTTTGATTAATTCTTTTTGCTTGATAATTTCTTTGGTGTTTACAAACATATATTTAAAAATTACTTTTCAGATTTTTTTTCTCAGGATATGCTGACTTGCCTCTAGGTCTTTGTTTTGTCCCTTTTTGAAGACAGTATATTTATTACTTCCTCAGTTATGTGGGAAGTCGTTATTCTCCTCAAGTTTTCAGAAGGAATCTCTAGAGGCTTGGCCAGCCTACTCAGTAGGAAGAGTAAATTTTATCAAGCAAAAAACAGATAAATCATCCAAGTCATTTTAATTTTGTTCTTTTTCTATTCCAACCAATGTTAGCTTCTCTTTGGAGCTCATGTTTCTTTTCTGTGAAGACTGAAACAAAAAAGGCATTTCACTACACTTCCTTGTACCTGATTTATACCATTGCTTGGCCTCAGTCATTTCCATGCCTTAAAACTTTTCACTTCAAGAAAATGTGTAAAGCAAATAATTTCCATGATATAATGTGACTTATAATTAGGGTTGATAATAAGCACTACAAGAAATTAATATTCTTGGGGAGAAAATTCTTATTAGTAGTTACTCATTTCTGGTCCCATGCTTTTTAGGAACTTGGCAAGGAAAATAAAATAATTAAAAAAAAAATGCTGTGGCTTCCATTATGGTTTTAAAATGATAGCACGCTATTATTTTACAGTCATAACTCTGTAAACTTCAACAATTACAACTAATCCCCTTTGACCACATCCACTGTAAAAGCCTAAAAGTTTTCAATACCCAAACAATTTCCAACTCATTATAGTTAGAAGCATTTTAAATATCAGCTTGAGATGTGCCCTGTAGCTATGCATGTGCTCTCTTTACAGGTCCCAAAGGCTAGAAACATATTCCCAATAGAAACCAAATATATTTAACTTAAATAAACTGTATTTGTATAGTTTATAAAAGTGATCATTATATAAATGAGAAGGCAAGAGAAAGCTGACTGGCTGTCTTGCTCTGCACAAAGGAGCTGTAAAAAATACGAGTGAAAAATTGCACTTACGTAATTCTGTACGCAAATTCCAAATGTCCTATGCTTTTATAAAAATTCTGGTAATATGAAGCAAAAAATTTACAATTGAGTGAAATTATTAGTAACAGGTCTATTATCAAGCAGTACTGCAACGGATCGAAATATATGCTGCAATGAGAACCACTTGAATCTGGGATCAAAATCAACTTCTTTGCAGTGTGAGGCAGTGACTATTTTTCCGTAGCTGCATCATTTGTGTAATAAGTTCTTAAAACACACTTTAAATGTCTGCAGCCCTAGTTGCAGTCCTCTTAATGCAGAGGAACTGGACTACCTTGCATCTTCCTTCCACTTTCAGATATTATCCCATATATGTGGCAACACACAGGCAGTCCTTCCCTCCCTTGTCTTTTCTACTGTCTGCAGAAATATCACAGAGTGGTTCAGCTGGATGGAATGTGATGATGACTGAGAGGTTCCGAAAGGCCACAGGAGAGGGCAGAACTTAGTAACATTGCTCAAAACTGACTTTCTGAACTTTGGTTTGTGCACCCTCCAGGAAGCTTCTCTGAAGGGGCACATTTGACTGGCATTGGCTTAGGTCAAACAAAGTTGGTGATAAAGTATAACGTTAAAAATTTGATAGTTCAAAAACCTGCTCTTAGTAAGTGGCTTGAAAAAGGGTGGTTTGAAGAAATTAGAAGGCTTGTTGGATGTGGTCATAAAAGAGTGAAGTGCTAAGGGATATGAAGCCACTGACTTGGTTTCCACTCTGTTTCACCATTTACACCTGTGCAAAGCAAGTTGAAAACATCCCCAATTGAGAAGTTATGGTGTTATTCCTATATTTTATTTGCTTTGCATAAGAATTACTCATAACGGAAAGAGGAAGATGATGTAGTAGAAGATAAGACGAACCTAGGAAACTGAAGATCAGCTAAGCAAGACTTGGTTTTGGAAGCTTTTTCAATGAAGCAAAGTAGTTCCACTGAAATGTAATCTTACAGACATTGCGGTTGTCTTTGGAAGGCAGCTTAAGATACAAATCTCGCAACACATGATGCCACAGTTATGGACAAAAATCTCAAATAATCAATGTGAACCATAACCAGCTTTCGCTTAAAACTAAAAGTTAAAATCAGTTTGGTGCTTTTTATTATTATTTAATATTTTCTGAGACCTCCACCTTTCCTGCTCTAAATCAGAAGTGAAAGTACTGAAAGACCACAAAGCAAGCTGCTAACGTGTCATATTTAGAGCAACTATAATCAAAATGTGAATGTGCCATGAGCCTTCCAGTCCAATTCCCACATCTGATGCATTTGGATAAGCCTAAGATATGTATCCAAACTTCTTGAAGGCTGTAGGAACAGCCTTCCTGCACAATATCAGCATAAGGTGTGAAATCTCCATGGTGCATAAAGACCATGTAAAACTATAATTTCTCAGACCCACAAAGGGATTAAAGGAAAATAAACTGCTTCTTCTTTCCTTATCTACTGCTTTTATGGCTGTAATTTCAGAGCAGAGCAAGGATTACTCAAACAATGATCGTCTGTAGACCAGGTAAATGGAAGGATGGCAGCAGTAGGGTACACGGGAGGAGAGAACCTCATTAGTGATGCAATACTGAGAGTTGTTGGTTAGCAAAGGAGGAGCTTAAGTTTAGCTACAAGAATGTCAGGAATCAATTTAGCCCATATACATCCTGACATGTAACTGAAACAATTCAGGAGCAGAGTTAGCCTACATTTTTCCCTCTTGTCAGTGAATGGGGGCAACTCCAAAGAACAGATCTAAACATTATCACTCCTTGTGTTAAATGTCCAAAGTTAGATGGGTTAAACTTAAGCAAAGGAAATGCAGGAAGTGACTTTGAGGACACATCTGTGCTTTCAGTTAAAATGAGTTCACATCTGCTCTCAAGGACACCTTGTCTGTCACTTTTATCACTAACGTGCAAGTAGGTCATCAGATTAAACTAAGTGTGGGAACGGTCTCGCAGGAGGGTGGATAAACGCATTTGCTTTCTTCACATGGATTTAATTCATGCTGTGGAGATTGGGTGGCTACAGGTAGAGCCAACTGTACCTCGCTCTGTTAATCAGAGCCCAGATTTCTTGAGATCCATGCTTTGAGCCAAGACAAGAAGACATATAGCCAACTACATGAATGTTCAGGGAAAATATAAGGGTCTGAATAACTCAGTTTGCTTGATCCCAAATTGCAAGATTTGATAACTTGTAGATTAGACACAGACAGTGTCATAATTCATTATCTGATCTCTTTCTGGGATGGAGTTATAACTCGCAACTCATATTGATCAAGGAATGGTAGCAATTTGTATGCCAAGGGAAAAAAAGGAAACAAATCACCCTGACCCAGTATATATGGTTAGATGCAGGGTTGTAGTTGTCCAGTTTGTTAGATCTCTTGACAAAGATGGCTTAAGGACCTTCATCCCACCCTTCCCCCAGATAGTTTTTCCTGCCTCTGTGCTGAAGTTCACCAACCCTTCAAATATAACTGTTTGTGGAGCAGCACTATAAACAAAATCGTTGGAATGACCTGGCTTGGAAATAACTCTCAATAGAAAACAAATCAACCTAAACCCCCAAGGACTAAACAATCCAAGTTTTTGCAGTCATTTCTGGTAGTATATTTTTTCTAGACCTCCTATTTCTCTCTTTCTGGTCTCCTTCCAATTGGCTAATTTTTTTGAAGTGAGGTGCCCAAGACTGCACTGATGTTCTAACTAAGGCCTGATGGGTACTGAACTGAGCAGAAAGATTACTTCATGTGTTTATAAGGAAACTTGGATCCCATTCCAAATCCTAATCGAAACTTGGCAGTCCATATATGTTTCCATTTAGTAGACAGGACCAAGCACTTAGGATTTCTGCCAACTCTTAGATTTCTAGATCTCCACAGAAATACACAGGAGAATGGAAATCTTATAAGAGACTAGTAAATCTCAGTACATTTTCTCAGGGGGGTGCGGAGCTGCATATTTCAACCTGGTTGGAATCCCGAGTTATCTTTCACATTCACATTACCTTCACCTCGTGCATTTTACCATTTGTATAAATTTCAATGTGAATAATTGCAAATTGAAAGAAACTGGATGGAGTTAAGTCTTTTCCATTCATTACCCGTCCTAACACACAAGAAAGGGATAATACATAGGCAATGGCACTGCAGAAGAAACAGTCAGAATGCGTGGTGACTGCCTGGAGAAGTAGCTGTCCATCACCTGCAATCTCAGGAAAGGCAGGTCTTCACTGCTCAGGCAGCCAGCTGTTGCTCAGTCATGAGCTTCTAGCAAATACAGTACATATATACACAAATGGAGCACAAATTATAATTAAATCGAGCCAATCACTACTTAGGCTCTGATAGGTATGAGCAGATGGAAGTGAGCTTGGGTGCTAAAGTGGTCAGAGTATGTACAAACAGATGAAAAGAGGTATCCCTATGAGACATTGTATGGAAGTTGTGATACTTATGAATCTCAGTGTGCTGCAGATGGTCTCTGCTACTTGTCTGTCAACAATCTTTATGCAAATGCCAGGTTTGTTGCCTCCTACTGAGACTGACACATACTGTAGCTGTTGTTCCAGCTAAGTCTCCTCAGCTGCACATCAAAATGAGACAACAGTTTCTTTCAACAGTCATGTTTAACTTTGGGCCTCATTTGTTCTTATGATGGATCCCCACTGTGCAAGACAACGGCACTGGAAAAATATGGTCTCTCATTTGATAGTCTTAAATCCCTATGTTCTTGTGGAAGGTAGGAGACAGAAGGAAACGCAGTGCACAGCTGTACCACAAAGCCTGGCAATGTGCATTGCGCTGCCTGTAGTAGGTAGGATCCTCTCCTAAATCTGTATGGGCATAGTGACCTAGTAATGGGGTAAAACAGAAAAATCACAAAGTTCTACAGGTTATGTTTTAAGGGACCATGACTAGGCACAGTTCCTAGCAGTATTCTGCTACTGCTACATTTCTCTGAAATATAAGGGATCTTTTAGTGTTTTCTCTGCAAATCAGAAAGTAGCCAAACACACTAATCCACCACATCAATTAGTTGTTGGTTCTAATGGTTTATGTCTGTCTTTGCCTCACACAGGAAAAAGGAATCCATGGTATTTTAAAATGCGGGATACACATGTTTATAATGAAAGACTACCCCTGGACAGCTGTAATGATCACTCTTTTTCACATCATTATCTTTCGTGGCAGTTACTTATCAACACTTCCAGCATTTTTCTTCTACAATGCCACAAATATTCCTAGTGTTGCTTGGTCACAATAACCACTTTTTAAAAGAAATCTTTACAATGACTGTGGCAACAGAATGAACATCTGAGAAGTGTAGATTATGGTATGGGTGATCAGTATTAATAAAATGACTGCAAACAGTATTTCAATATATCTTAAAATTCCTAACTGCTCTTTGTCCCTTGTAGCTCTTCTTCTTCAAAAATTCTTTTCCTAACCGACCTAGATGTGATCAAATAGAAGGTAGGTCTCTCACCCTAATATTCATATTTACATAGTTTGGGTCAATGTTGTATATGATTTAAGATGACCAGTGATAGATTGTGAGTATCTCATAACCCCAGTGGTTACTTTGCAAACAAACCACTGTCTAAACTTTTTCAGACAAAATATTTATTGAAAGACACAATAATTATAACAATTGTTATTGGGCAGTTTTGGAGTAAATAAAGAAACTAATTGCAAGTTGTTACTGTATGAGAAGATGTTAAGGCCAACAATTTAGCAGTTGAAAAGAACTCAATGACCTCTAATCACAATTCATTGCTTTGTCCATTTATTTTTTGTTTTCTGTGTGCTACATTCATCCTAAATTACAACAAATCAAAAAGACACCATTCAGTAACTATATTGTTCTTTTTATAATGTTATGTGATCAGCTTCTCATTTTTAATGCTAGATTTCTATTTTCTCTTACATATTCTGTACACTTCTTTCATCATCAAAGGTATGCTGAAACACTAAAGCAAGTAACAAGGTCTGTACTCTTGCACGCAGATGTAAACTATTGCCTGCTACAGTGCAAGCACCTGATATATGTCTTTCACAGTGTTTTCATCTTTAATACTTGACTGTCTCCTAACCTGGCTGGACCTGGTATCTTCAGTCTTCTAGTACAAACAGGTTTTTTTAAACTCTGATGAGCAGTGATAAGTGCTGTCTTCTTAAACATTCATTCAACACCTCATCAAAAAGCAGGATGACAGAATCATCAATCTTGCACAGAAACATAAAAGGCTGATCTGCAGAGCACAATCACTTCACACTTTTCTGCTTTCATTATCTTCAAGTCTCCTTCTATCCTGTTCCCTTGCTGACATCCTCAGATAGCAGCTAACAAGCATGATTTGCACATAGGATTATGTGATCTAATTGCACATGCTTTTGCCTCAAGTCTTGTCCTTTTATACAAACTGTGATTTCCTAGCTTGGGTTGATGAAGTCTTTTTTGGTTTTTGCCTTCTTTGAACTATGTAAGTCTCTTGCACAAATACAAAACTATGCTTGAGACAGTTAACAGACAATACGATTCAGAAGGTTTGAAACATTCTTTCCAGCTTTTCTACTCAACCTTCTTTATTTAAATTGGAGTTTTTGCTCACTGGAGTCTAACAGAACAAAATCCCAATCAGCCGACCAACCCCAATCAACCACTCAGCTGACAGCGAGTGTGATTTCTGCTGTGATCCCAGCAGAATCCTTGTCAGGGGATGTCTAGAGGGCAGGCAAAGAACCTCCCATCTTCTCTATGTACTTTTATGTCAGGCTCAGAGAGACCTTTGCTTACACTACTGTCTAACATCGCAAAGAGCACCCGGCCCCTAGGCCATTTGGTGCAAACCAGCCGACAATCATATTTGCACCTTCTAGGGTGGTCTGCTGTGTCTCTGAGAGTGCTTGGTTCAATTTTCCTCAGACTAATACTTCTAGATACTTTACCCACAGCCCTCAGACACGTTTGTGGTCTTTCTGTTCTGAGCATCTGACATGTTGTGAAGACTATAGCAGCCGACCAGTGTGCTGTTTGCATAATCCGATACCAAGGACATGCAGACATCCTCTTGCAGAACCTGGCATGAGAGTGTATTAAACAAAAGCAACCAAGCCTGGCTTGGTCTTGTCCATATTCCCTCTTAGGAGCCATCCCTGCAGTGAACTATCCTGAGAATTTTGTGGAGGTTCATCTCGGGAGGAAACGATGCCAAAAAAAGCTAAGTGTGAACTAACACGTGCAATGTGAAGGCTCAGGAGTGCTGGATCCAAAAGCCACCCGGGGAGATAAGTTAGTTGACAGTGTAGACCTAGTCTTAGACAGCTATGGTGATGAGCATCAGAAGAACAGAGCTGTCATATTTCTGTCTGGGATTTTGCATGTGGAGACAGACACTTCTGAGCAATGTCAGAACTATGGTGCATGTGGTGCTTGTACAGACTGGGCCTAGACAATAAAAATAAAATTGTCTATGTAAAATGTTGCATTGCTTGTGCATGAACCAACTCCGCAGTTATATTCCAGGATACACATGTTGTGTAGCTGATGTACAGATAACAATAAATACATAAGCAATGGGTTAAAAATAGGGAACAAAAGTAATTAGTTTTCTCAGGAAAGTAATTAGGAAAGTCCTGGTGTTGTCCGTACTCAACATATTCATTAATGATCCACAGTAACACCATGACAAATCCTGCTGATTATACTAAACTATTCAGGCTAGTAAACATGGAGGAACTGGGAGTAACCACAGACGAATCTCAGGATCCAAGCTGACAAGGCAATAAAATACCAGATAAAATGCAATGCAGGTGAATACTGTAAAAAGTAGTGCACACAGGGAAAGTAATGTTAAGTTTGTAAACATGGAATGTGTTACAGAATGGCTTATGGCCCAGCTATCACTTTTTAGTCTTATGATAGATAGCAAAACAAAATTAGGAATGTATAGGACAGGTGTAGGGAATGTTTAGGAAATGGAAAATCTAGCAACAAAGTTTAAATCCATCTGTGCTTGCATTTGAGCACATGCTACCCTAGTGTCCCATCTCATAAAATATGGAGTAGAACTGTAAAAACTACAGGAAAGGGCAACATGCATGATCAGAAATAAGGATTAACTATTGTTTGAGGAATAACTAAAACCTAGAGCTTTGCAGGGTGGAACAGAAATGGCTTGGGGAGGGGGAATCTATAGTATTGCAGGCAACCTTGAGAAAGTGAAGAAGGAACAACTGTGCATTAAATCAAATGAAATTATTGGCCAGATGTTTAAAACAAAAGAAGGTATATTTTCACACTTGTTAGACTATAGCAGTCATTCGAGGGATTTCAGTTTACATGAACTGAAAATCAATCAGAACAATTAATTCTGAAAATGCGTTCCTAAGACAAGTAAATAGTCATCATTAGTCTCTGAATTGCATACTGATGGACACTAGGAAAGTATAATAGCCAGTTATCACTATATGCTTGTTCTTCTCTTCAGGCTTCTGTTACTGCTACTGTCAAGAGACAGGAAATCAGACTGACCTTTAGTCTGAAGCAGTGAAGTTGCCCTTTTTAATTCTTACATACACATCACTTCATATAGAGAAAGGGAAGAAAGCAGATAAACAGCCAACAAATATTTGTCAAGAGGAAATTCTGTTAAATCTAATTCCATTTTATGACAACAAGGTCATATAATGAAAAGAGCTACATAGTTAGGCTTTTGACACTATCAAATTACATTATCATAAACACACTAGTTTCATATAAAATTGTATTTTAAGTAGGATGAAAAACAGGCTAGAAAACCATACTTAGAGAATCATTCTCAATGATTCACTGCCAAAATGGAATGAAGTATTGATTCCATTGGTGGCAAACACCAATACGGGATGAAAAAGAATGAGATAACCATTTTGCAGAAAAGTGTCTGGGTGGCCAGTGGTCCACAACCTCAGCTTGAGTGAAAAACATGAAAAGCAAACATCTTCCTAACATGTCTAAACATGAATATAGTGTGTGAAATGCAAAAGAAAATCTTTCCACATCATCCAGCACTTGAAAGGCTTCATCTGGGCTCTATGCTCATTTCAAGATATGTCAAGGGAGGGCAACCAGCATGGCCACAGGTCTAGAAAACATGATTTGCAATGGAAAATTAAATAAATTCATTCTGTTTATCTTAAGAAGAGGAGAATTGGGAAGTGAAAGCATAACAGTAACTTTCAAATATTTTAAAAATATCTGGAAAGAGGAGGGGAACATTCCATGCAAGAGGCAACAGAAATAATTAGCTCAACAGCACAGAAGAGTAAGAGAGGATATTAAGAATGATAAGATTTTAATAAGGGTGGTAAAAACCTCTCTGTATTCATTAAAGATGCTTTGGAGTGTGTGCAGTCCATAAGAGCAGGTTATAAAAGTGTCCAGCAGAACTGATAATTGCTATCATCCACATATGTACATTGTGGTACAAGGAGATCCACCACATGACCTCTTGAGATTTCTTCCAAGCCTATAAAGCTGGACTCCCAGCTCTAGGTCCTACAAGACGTACAGATTTGTGGGACTCCTTTTACAAATCAGACTTGTAGACAGCAAGTATTCTACAAAGCAAAACATGAAGATAACAGAACCACTTCTGAAAATCTGATTCTTGATGTCCATGTCCATGTTCCTCTGTACACCTCTAGTGAATTATTTTGTTCCTATTCGTCATTTTCCTGGTGCCTCTTTTTCCCCTCAAGCCCACACTGTGATATCCTCCTCTATCCTTGGGGTCAACTATAACAGAACAACTTGATAGAAAAAGTGTAAGTTGAAACATATGACTAAGAATCACAGTGGCTGCCTTTTAACTGTCAGTCTATTTATTTACTTTATTTATTTTGCTGTTTTGAAATCCATGTGTGCCAAGACCACGCTCTGGGAGCTCCTTGCTGTGTATAAACTAACACAATAATCAACAGTTACAAGACACTGCTAAATCTATTGTCATGCATCTGCACAATCATAATTCACTTCCATGCCACTACAGAGCAATTGGACTGCCTGACCCCACTCAGTCCAACCAGTTGCATTGTCAGCTGCCTATGAAAAAATGAAAGCCCTCAGAGAAAGCAGAACATAATAAACCAGTCTTTAGTATGAAAGACTGAAGAAATTTTTGTATCGGGATATAAACTCTATGGCAAATATTTCCTTTGTTATGACAACAGAGCAACATCAATATATTCTTGACACTATTTGGCGGTGATATTTAATTTCCACGTCCCATATGTTTCATGCACATACTGAGCAACAGCTAGGACTCTGTAAAATCTTTAATAAGACAGAGATGATGAAATCCCAGTTGGCAAACTACCTTCTCAATTCTCTAGTATCAAAGTGGAACAGTTCTGGCGCAAGGAGTCCTAGCATGTTGCCTGAAGGATCTCAAAGCTGTCATTGCCACTGCTGCAAATGTCAGCTGACAAGACCCAGTGCTCACTGACCTCAGCAATCACACAGACCTTTCTAATTGATCTTAACTCTTTGAATATCAATCTCTAATTTCCAATGTAACAATTCCAGTGCTTTTTTTGCACATAAAAGGGAGATCTCTGGCCACATTCCCAAATCGAGGCAGACTACTTACAGTAAGGAAGACTGGAAGTTTCCACAGGCTGACCTAAGTTTATGACAGGTCTATCCTTCCTCCTTAAATCTCATTTCAACAGGAGATGTCAGATGAATCGATAAGTGATGAGACTGGCAGAATTCTCACGTGGTTCATCATTATTTGCTCAAAAACATAAGTCCAGTGCTCAGAAATAGAAAGATTTTAATGAGCAGTATGCTCTAATTTATGAAGCCTTATCTCCTTTTCTTAGTTAAGGTGTAACACGTAGAGTCAGTGATCAGTACTGTCCCAAAATATAGTGTAATAATCAGCCGATACTTCAGCAATTACTTATTTCTATGTTGCTTCTGACAAAATACATAACTATGAAAACTAGCAAAAAACGTTCTTGCAGATCTCTGGCTTGTGGTTGATTAAATCTACCATTTTTCTTAGCGTAGAACTACTAATAATTTTTGACTTCTCTGATTGCTTGCCTGTTATCTCATAAGAGCTGTATCTTTGTTTACATGAAAACTCCAAGCTCTTCATTAACCTGAATGAAAATTTCCAGCAGATGCAAAAGTTATTAGAAGACTGACTTCTTCAAGAAACCTGGCTTACCTCTTAGTAACAAGTGGGCTAAGGTAAATCATTGATGGATTTGTTACAGAACCACTCTATAATGTCTTCCCACTCTGCCTTCATAAAATATTTTTCATCATGTACATTAAAAATAAGCTATTATCTGTCGACTGTTAATAGGTATGGCCCTGAATGCCATTTCTCCTTTATGTACGTATTAGTATATATATTACCCGTAATCAGTGTGACCCTCACTGCAGGATCATTAGGTATCAGAGCCAGTGAGATCAGTTTGAGAAGCGAGTAAACACCGTTGATTCAGGAAACACTGCTTTTACTGCAATGACCTAGCAAAATAATAGCAAAGCTTGAAACAGGACTCTGCTATCTAAGTTCTATTTCAGTGTTTTATCCAGTGAGGCTACAATATTGAATAAGAACAAACTTTCCTAATTATCATAAATGATTTGAATATCAATCTCTGACTTCCAGCTTAACAATTCCAGTGTTGTGGGATACAGAAAAGATTTCTAAAATGCCTTTTCAATTGATAAAATAATTTAGGTTGGAAAAGGCCTTTGGAGGTAATCTGGTCCAAACCTCAGGGGCCAAATTCAAAGTTTTATTAAGTTGTTCTACGTCTTCTTTTTGGTATCTATGTTATCTCTGATGTGGCTGTCCTGGAAAAGAGTTAAGTGACTTCCATGACTGAGGAGCCTTAGAATCCATCTCTACAAACCATCTTTTCTAAAACTGGATCTGCCATATGCAACCCAAAACCTCAGTGGAAGTCACTGGGGTAGAACTGGCAACAGATTCAGAATCTGGTCCTGATTCCACTGGAAATGAATTAGAAGCATTAAGTTTGGAGAAGATCACCAACTTTTGAGAAGAAGGTGGCTAATGGGGCACTGTAAAACATATGCAAGAAGACAGTTACAGCTGATTCTGATTTCTCTTCCAACATGTGGATTATGTTACATCCACCCAAGCACTAAGCTTTCATCTCAAACAGTTGTGAAGGTGAACGCTTCTGAGGGTCTCATTCTCTAATTATGCCTGACTTAGAATTCACTTAACTTAGAGTAACACGGATAGGAAGTCAAGTTCTGTTAGCTGTTCCACCTTTCACCTTACCACACATCTGGGAAATATTCAGATCAAGATCATAACCTTGCATTTTGGCATTAGCTACCTAAAAAAACATTAAGATATCACCAACAATTTGCCTTTGACTGGGAAAATTAGAAGCATATTTGAGATGTAAACACTGTTGTGGCACTAATATTGCTGGTAATGATTAAAGGCTGCTACTTTAACTATAATGGAATAAACCAAAACTGACAGTCTTAGTCCATGCCCATTTTCAGTTTAAACAAGATAAGGAAATCCCAGTGGTATATCATATTCTGAATGAGGCAGAAAGCTGGGAATATTTAGAGATGACTATTTTCTATGAGGTCTACAAATGGAAAGCAGTATGTGTAAAGTACTGTAACAAATTTGTGGTTACAAAGCAGAAGCAGGGATAGGACCCAGCTCTTCCTGCTGTAACAGGCCTCTCTGACACTTGAATTTAGGAAGAATTGTCTTTAATTGTTAACAGGCTAGACCTATGCATACCCAGAGTCGATGCAGTAGAGGGCAGCATTCATTAGCCAATTTATTTAATATTCATTAGCCAATTTATTAGATTATAAACACCATCATTACTGTTTTACTTCAAGAAAAAATATCAGAAATCAGAAGCTGGGAATGTAGGAGTTCGAGGGGAATAGCATCTGGGCCTATCCCCATGCAGGAACAAGGAGTTCCAAACTCCCTTTCCCCTGCTGTTTCCAATTGAAACTTCAGAACTCAGGTCTAAAGTTGGGCCCAAATTAGGAAGGATTTGCTGTTACAATCATACTGCCAAACCTTTCTCACCTGTGGCATTATTTTTGTGTTGAGGTTTCTGCTCATTTAAAAAAATCCAAAAAACAATGACTGCCTAATGTAGGATACTCAAGAGACTTAGCAGAGATCAAATTGTAGAAGCTGAAGCCAGGAAAATTCATTAAGAATAAATGCACAACATTTTAAGAAAAAATTTAGATTAGGCTTTGGTACCAGCTATCAAAGAAAAAATGAATGTTCTATACATATTGATGTGCCTAAACCAAGACAAATGCCTGTCTGGGATATATGATTATCCAAATATTAGTTATGCTCAAAGTGGAAGTTACCATTTTCTTTGCAGTGTTAACTGTAGGAAATGCAATAGGCTGTGATATACAAGCAGTCAGACTAGATGCTATGGATCTTTCCATACAATTAAGAACTCTAAGAATTGCTGTATATTAGCAATTTTCTATCTACTTTTTTTCTTTTTGTTTAAGGTTGTATTTTTAGGTTAGAATCGTTGTAAAAATGTGATTTCCCTCCAGAAACAAGTGTTTCCTACTGTATCAAATTTTCACATCAATAAGCAGCAAAATAGTAATTCTGTCAAATCACGAAGCTGTATATGCTGCTAAAGATGGTGAAATGAGATACAGCACACGTTTACAAAAGCATCTGTCTCGCATGTTTAGTTTCTTAAGCCTTTGATGTGTTTCATATATCAGTAGAGCCTTGTCCTCATCTTCCCCATTGCAGTGCAACTTCAAAGAAAACATATTATAAAAAAGGTTGAATTGTAACAAAAGCTTCCTAGCAGCTTTGAACTGCCACATACAGTTTTAGCGTTTATAAGAAATACTGTAATATCTGAGCTAACAATTTTTGTTAATTGGTAACCATTTATCTACCATGGGAAAAATAAATGAGGGTGGTGGAAATAAACTATAGATGTCTGGGGACATACAAAGTATGCAAGCTCTATACTGGCTATAAGGTTTATTTTGAAAAATTCCATTCCATAAATTAAATATAACAAACAAGTTTAGACAGAAGGAAGTAGAAAACCCTACGCATGCAAAAACATGGTTCAAGATAAACAATTATTTTACCTACAACCAGATTTGAATATCATTGCTCCTCACAAAAGCAATATACGTAACTCATGTATGAAAGAACTACTAAATGTAGGTAACACTCTAGGAAAGATAGAAATAGACACAAAAATTTGAAGCATCTGTTGAATATCACCCTACAAAAGGAGGTGGAGGGACATAGAGAGAACATAATTTGCAAAATCCAAGAGGAAAGCTGTTTTCACAGTCTCCTTCCCCAAGTGTACATATTTTTAAGTTAAGTAAGTTAATCAGTAACTTGTTAGATTTGTCTATCTAATATTATTTATCTAGTCACTATATGCTTTAATTTTAATTTAATATGTTTGCTCCTTTGAAATAAATAGAAAGTGCGCCTAATTCTGCCATTTTTACACTTTAAGATTCTCCTCCATTTTCCCTCTGTTGCTTTGCCTGAAACCACAGGATAGGTCAGTATTGTAAACAAAGCAGCACATATACAATTACTTCCAGGTACACAAGGCTAAAATAGTGAACGCTTTGGCATTCATTTCCTTCAAACAAGCATTATTTTCAAATATAGTTTTTTGAATGCCTGTGACAACAAAATTCTTAGTAATACACATGTATGATGTGCAGAAACAACATGTATATAATTGCACATATAATTGTTGGAGGGAGGAGTTTGCCTGCTAGAGACAAATGGAAATACTACAGTGTAAACTGAAAACAGCTCTTCTGAAAACCTTGGAATTCATTAGTGTTTGTGACTGGAGAAAGTTGGGTAATGTCACTTAACAGAACAATTAAAACAAAACTACAGAGTTGCAACAGCTGAGGCAGTACAGAGAATTTTTTAAAAGGAAACGTGATTTGTCTGCTTGCTAAGACATCTCAACATCTGAGAGAACAGCCCTGCCTGTGTGACAAACTCCTATGCAGGCTAGGAGCCTGCACTGATTTATCGAAATCATTTGATTTGAATGTAATGCCTCTAGAGGTGTTACACTATATCTGACAAAAAATAAAACCCAAGCAAATAATATGTTTAATGCCATCACATTTTCAGAGGAACTGTCTCCTGTTTTGTACTTGTACTGTGTTCAGCATAAGAGGATTAGTGCCATGGATTTCTAGATGCTTAGCATGCATTGTGTTAGCTCTGCAGAGTGATTCAACCCAGTGGCTTGACTGCTGCTGATACTCAGGATAGCTAGTTAAAAGCTCATTTGAACAGCTCTGTATTACAGAAGAAATACATTGTCTCATCTCCAGAATTAACCTCACCCTTTCTCTTTGACTTGTTCTGATTCTTTGTGCTTAGCCATTCCCCTGCATTAGATGCTATCTTTTTGTGATCATTGGTCCAGTTGACCAGTGATGTTTTCACTTTTGTTCCTATCTTACCATATCTTCAGATAGTATTTATAAACTGGCATCTGGTTGTAAAGGCTAAATTGCCGTGAACAGTTTTACACAACCCTTTGCATAAAAGACACCAGAAAAACAAATGACTTTCAAGTTCAGCAACAAAACTGAACTGACAGAGATCATATCTTTATTGATGCACCGGAAAGTATCTACATTAATCTTGTTTGTGACATTAAACTGCATGTAGGAAAAGGTTTTTTTCACACGTAAATTTTTGCATATGTACTAAACATATATTGTGTATACATGTACCTCATTATATGTCTGATGTAAAAATATAGATCCAACTATATGAATGTTAACTACTGAAATACTGTTTATGCAGACTTATATATAATTGGCCATTTCACACACAATTTAGAAATGTACTGCTAAACTCTGCAGTACACCATTAGGTGAAATCCCTGGTATATTTCACATCAGAAGCTAAGTTGCTACATAGCTATCGAATTGTTTATACTTTCAAATTATACTTAACATGTGTAAAGCACACTAGGTAGTAATGAATATTTCTGATACGGAAAATTATGTAGAAAAAGAAAAGTTACAGGATTCCACGTGCAGGCAAAATGACAGCAACCTCTTGTAAAGGCTTCATGTAATCCAAGGCCACAGGGTGAATTTGCCTCTCTTAAAATTTGATATATATCTGCACAGGCAATAGACACCATTCATCTTCCCTTCTCATATTTCTACCCATAAGACAGATGCCAATGTTGTCTAATGGGTAGATCTCATCTAAGCTATTTCCCATCTGGAGGCAGGCAAAACAAAAGAAATGGCAGCTAGAACTAGAGAAGGATGTCTTTCAGAAAGTATTCCAAGCTTTTCAGTAATTATGGGTACCTTTTCAGCTCAGCTGTGTTTCAACAACTTTTAGCAAGCATATATAAAAATTATTATTTGTTTTTGGTGACATCAGATTAACACGTATGTTTACATTAATATATCCCTAAAGATAATAATATCTACTAATAATAATCTAGTTGATGAATATTAATCTCATTAATGGAGGTGTTTGCGTCTCTCTCCAGACCACAGAAATTATCTGTCAGATGCCCTAATCTGGCATGATTTTTCAGTATAAGTATATTATAAGTAAGCAGAAAAATAGTCAAGTGACGTAAAAGAGAATAAATAATGAAAACTAAAATTGATGGACTACATTGCAACGTGTGCTTCAACACAGGGCTGAAGTGTGTTCACACAGCGTGCTCATACACTCACCACAAATACATCATGAGTGCATCATCAAAAAATTCGTCTGTACAGGGACACTTCATTAATAAAGAAGAGATTGCAATGAAACATTTGGCTGGCCTTGCTGAAAAGGGATTGTGAAATGTAATTATGAAATGCAGTGTCTGAAAATGGGCGCACAGAATGGCTGGAGTTCATAGTTTTTCTTCCTGTGAGCCGTGAGCAGGGCTGGCAAATACAGTGGTGACAGCAGTTTTAGTAGAGATGTGTCAGCTATAGTTAAATCTCAAGTTTGCTCTCTGACTTCTCCACATAAAATACTTTCACTGTACAGCCTGTAAGCCTTGCCAACACTGGAAACAATCTACTGCTTGAAAAAAGGCTCAGGTCCCTGAAGACATCATGAATAATAAAAATCAAAGTTTACTGAATATTGCAGAATTAGATATTATAGTACATAAGAAAATTTACAGTTCATCACACAATGTCCATGGCAACATTATTTTGCCTCGTTTATTGCAGTAATATTTTATTTGTGCCAGTAGAGTGGGCAAACAAGACAAGCACACAGTGACATTTAAGACTGGCCTAAACCTGAACAGTTAATTCTTGCGCTAAATCTGCTTCCACTAAAATTAATGCTGAATTTCTTTCAACCCTGCATCCCCCTATCCCTTTATAATATTGTGCCTCCTCAGTATCTACTGATTGAGCATTTGACTCTTAGATGATACATAAACAGATATTACTTTGACTGTAGTGGGGTGTACAAAATCTGAATGCAATATTGGGGGGTTGTACTGGTGTTGTCTGGCATAGAGTTAAATTTCTTTATAGTAGTTTGCATGGTGCTGTGTTTTGGATACGTGATGGAAAGCAGTGTTGATAACACAGGATGCTTTAGTTACTGCAGTGCAATGCTTACACAGCATGAAGGCCTTTTCTGCTTCTCACACCGCCCCACCAGCGAGTGGGCTGGGGGGTGCACAACAAGTTAGGAGGTCACACAGCTGAGACAGCTGACCACAACTGACCAGAGGATATTCCATACCAATAAATCTGGGCTGGGGAGGGTGTTTGGCAAGGGCTGCCATTGCTTGGGGACTGTCTGCGCATCAGTTGGTTAGTGGCGATCAACTAGTTTTCTGTTTGTGTTTTTTCATCACTTGTTTTTCCATGTTTTGTTTCTTTTACACTGTATGGTTTTTCTTTTATTTTTTCTTTTTAAAAAAATTATTAAATAGTCTTTATGTCAACCCATGAGTTTTGTCACTTTTACCCTTCCCATTCTCTTCCCCATCCCACTAGGTACAGGAGTGAGCAAGTGGCCATGTGGATCTTAGGTGTCTACTGGGGTTAAACCATGATAGTTTTGAATTATGGAAGTTGCTCAAGTAATTATTATAGGCAATGTTACAGCACTTGCCATTATTAAACTACCCACCACGTCTCTCTTTTGCAGTATTGGAAAATACAAAGACGTAGTATTAGATTTGTTTATTTTTAACATGATATTTACTTATCTGGTTTATTTTTCATTTAATAAATATTATTTAATGAGAAAGTTCACCTGTATGACAACATATTAAGACTGAAACTAAAATCATGATAGTAAATTTGCTAATGAAGTTAGGTGTCAAACACTTGAGCAGTAAAGGACATGGATGAAACACTTTACATCCAAGTTTTAGCAGAGGAAATAACTTCTTCATTATGATTTATTCAATTTATTCATGTCAGTAAAGTGTCCATTCAAAGTTAATAAGTGATTGTGATTTTGAAAGACAGTGAAATTTGTAACAGGAAAGAAATCAATGATTAAAATTAAGGTGTCAGAAGATGAGTTCTACTACTTTTAAAAACCCAAAGGAAACAATAACCAGAAACAGCCAGTTTAGTACTCTAACTGCATACACTTCTTTTGCTTAATAAATTAGTTCATACTAAATGCAAAGCATGTTTTGACAAATGACTCTTTATGTTTCCAACATAATGTCATTTAATGTAATTTAACTAACTAAACAATGTTAAATTGTTGTTTTTTAATTTTTTTAGTTACATGCTAATTTCTTTACAAATGTGGCTTGACAAAAGACATATGTAAATAATTATCTTGTAAATAACTAACTTATCGTCCACCATTTTCAAGCAAAACCAAAACCGAAAAATTATAAATCTGAGTAACTGTTCATTAAGCCATGTAATGATGTACATACAAATCTGCAGATACTTTGTGGTTACCAAAGAGGAGTGTTAAACAGTACCAAGCAGCAAGAATTAACAAAATGACTAAAACCAACAAACGCAAAATGATTATTGTTAAATTAAATATTGCTGTTGGATGCTTTAAATCATGGTATTATAAAGCGGAGTAGTAAAGCTGGGTTAAGTTGCTTGTTATGTGAAGTAACTGCACCATATAATAATTTCATAAACTGGTAAACCTTAATTTCTGCTTAGGTTTTTGTTGAAAACACATTTAAAAAATATCCTCTCTCTATATATCAAAAATATAAATTCCTGCAAAATTTTTAAAGGGTCAGTTTTTACCCATTTTCTTCTGTATCATTAGTCCCTCTTACTGTAAGCAGTCATCTTATCTCTTTCCATATATGTAGGGTTACTCCTTTTTATCTTATTGCTTAGCTACATTAACAGAATTCTTACATCTTATTTTAGCCTTTCTTTTGCTTGGTTAAACAAGTTAGTTTTTTTTCAGACTCCCTGATAAAACTGTGCTTCTCTATTGCAGAGCTATCCCCAGATTTGTGTCTGCCTCAGCTTCCATTTCCATTTTTTTCTTAACAAGAATCATGCATTTTATTTATTATTTATTGCATTTCTCATTTTATTTCAGATGAGTTCTTAACAGTGCCAGAATGGAACCACAACTACTCCGCCTCTACAGAAACTCTCTAATACTGAACACTACAGGCTTGTGTTTATATTTTTCATGGCTGCATCACATTAGAAATTCTTATTCCTTCTGTGATGAAGCTGTATGTGGAAATCCTACTTTCAGATTAATCGACAGTTGCCTATAACATATATTCTGGTTACTAGCTGATAATGGTATGTCTTGCTCTTTAAGCTATCAAATTTTCTTCCACCTCTTTACTCACCAATTTAATCAAATTCTTCCTATATGCTACTACTGCTTTATATTTTTGAAATTTCTCATTGTCACACCACCAAATTTAATCTGCTTTTTTGTCCAAGTTACTACTGAAAGCACTGAAAATGTATCAACTCTACCAAAGTCCAGCCAGATAAATAAGATCTCGTTTATTTTCCTTGTCCAGAAAAGAACAATCATCAAAGAAAAATATGAGATTACCCTGACATTATGCCCTTTTGGAAAATCTATGTTAAATTTTATCCCATTTTCTATTTATTTTCATGCACTTACAGTGAATGTTGAAGAAGAGAATAATTTTATCCCGTGAGTTTTAGACTACCTTATTTTTTGTTGTTTATGAGTCAAAATGGAAAAAAATTGGATAAAATGAGCAGAAGAATCTGAGCAGTCAGAATTACTAAGAGCAGTCTTCCTTCACCTGAATCAGCAGTAGATACTAGTACTGCAGAATGTCTTTTCACTGAATCACAAAATGGAAGGGTTTGGAAGGGACCTTTGGAGATCATCTAGTCCATCCCCCCAGCCAAGGCAGATTCACCTAGAGCAGGTTGCACAGGATTGCATCATCCAGGTGGGTTTTGAATATCTCCAGAGAGGGAGACTCCACAACCTCTCTGGGCAGCCTTTTTGCCTGATAATAGCCAGTGGCAAAGCATCCCATATCTTTTTTGATGCCACTCAGTAAAGAATATATAATGGACTGGTGTGGCCATCTATCATAGGACAGAAGTCTCAATACACCAGTTTTTTGCTAAGACCTGCCTTTAAGACCCTATGTCCTTTGAAAAACAGCTCACCAAATGGCATTTTTCTGAAAAAACTTGTGGGAAAAAAAGGTTATGTTCTACATAAGCAGAAAGGCACTGTAAAGAATCACAGTCTGTCCTTGTTTATCAACAGATGGAAGTGAAATTACAACCTTGCTGCCTTCATGCAATTGAAAGGGTGAATGCACATGCAAATAGGGGATGAAGATACTAATGGAAAAAAAACACAAAGTGATTCCTCTTGTCTTGTAAATGTGCTTAAGCTGAACTTCATGTACACAAGGCTTGGTGCATAGGAGTGAATTACACCAGATCTTTGTCCATAACCATATCTCTACATGGTCCTGCACAAAGCATCTAAAGTATATGCCTTGGTTCTTTACAATGACAGGAAGAGTTTTCCTAACATGGAAAGTTTGGGCTACGTATGTGTGTGCATGCATAAAAGGTATTGCTGTTTAACTGCGATGGTGTTTGGACATCTCATGCAGGATCTAACACCATATTTTACAGAGCTCTGTATTCACACTCATTCTTGAAATGACCCTGGTCCCAAGAGTTTTCACCCTAAATAAATATTGACAAGATGCAACAAATAGGATAAGTGAGTACAAGTTAACATTGTGACAATGTGGTAAGGTCAATTAGCAGCAGTGTTCTGGGTATGTTGTGATACTTATGAACTGGAAGCAGAAACTGGAAAGGACAGTATAATGTTTTTTACAGATTTTTTGAAAGTGTGAGAAAGGTGAGAAGGAACAGACAAGAAACAGCAACGTTATTTTCAAAAGCTGGAGTAAATGGTCAATAAAGACTAACATGGCTAGCAGAAGCCAAACAAAGCTATCTGAACATAACAGTTTTCAGAATTCATGCTGACAGACTTTTTTCAATGAGTCATAGCTTTGTACTATTACCATTTCTTTGTGCAGATAAAAATACTCCAAAGATGAATTCTGGGCATAATAATGCCTGCATGAGAAAAATGAGTTGGAAGTTGTTTAAGGGAAGATTGGTGGGAGATGAGAGAGAGTGATCAAGTGAGATCATCTCCAGATGTCAGAGACCTGAATCTTTGAGGGCAGCCATGTGTCCAGTAGGGCCCTTTGAGACTAAACTGTATTCAGAATAAGATGCAATGAGTTCAAAGTCATGTTGAAATTGCTATCCAGATCATTTTTCAGGAGGATGCATGCTTGTCTCTAAGGCAAAGCAAGAAATTTGATACTTTGTCATCCATCGCAAGCATACAATAATTTTTATGGATCATTAAAGCTTGGAAACATAGAATGGGAATATTCTGGGGTATTCTGAGAAACAATGATATAACAATCTCTGGGCTTTTCAACCTTTTTATCTAAACTAAAACACATTTTAATTCTTAGCTCTACTTAAAACAAATATTCTGCCAAGACAGCCATGTTAGAAGTTGATTTATCTGGAACTGCATTTAAAGTTGATTTAAAAACTCTTATTTAAAAGTTAAGGTAAAGAGTAGCTCTTGAAGATAAGAGGCTTAAGAATAAAACAAAATAAAAGGCAACTGTATGTTGGAAAGATTTTCTTTCTCCTCACCTCAAAGAAGCACCTGCTTTTTCCTCCCCTGCACCTCAAAGAAGTACCTGCTTTTGAAAAAACTACATTTTAACAATGTAGGGACCAACCTCTCTTATATAAAATAATGATTTACACAAGAGAACTGAAATTCTTATATTGAAACTGGTTGCTGTTATCATCCAGTTGTGAACCAAAAGTGCAGGGCAGTATGTTTGAGCAATCGAAGAAAATAAGGCATCTTTAATTTGACATTCATTAGGGACCAGATTTAAAGTTCACTGGAGTTAGTGGAAACACTTCCATGAACTTCAGTCTGGACCCTTTAATGGCACATATCTCAGTGAAGTCCATTTCCTCGCAACTCAAACTCAACTCTCAATCAGAATAAATATTACTTTATCACAATCTAAAAATATACACACAACATAGAAGATGTCTGCAAAATAAACCATACCAAAATTATGTATTAATGTATGTTGATGATCAGCTATGTCTATGCCAGATACAGTCAACAGTTGTTTTTTATCAATCTACAATGAAGGACATATTTTTCTTCAAAAAACAATAATTATAATCACTTTATCAACAACTCTCAGCAAACATATACAAGGGAGCATTTCCTATGTGACCTCTTAAAGGAAATAGTTGAATAACAAAACCAAGATAACAAAAATACTATCAAGCCTTTCCCACTCACAAAGACAAACAAAAACTTGTGTAACTCAATAAAATAAAAGAATCAAACCCTAATCTACCTGATATCAAAGCTAATCCCCTGGAATCAATAGAGTATCCTCTTTTACACCCAGTGAGGTCTTACTCTGTTTATTAATATTATTTGGGTAGAATAAAAAAATCTTTAAATTCTTTTCTTGGATATAAGGTTGTTTGGACTTTGTGAGTGGGATGATATGTAAAGCCACTGGTGGTACATAACAGCCTAATGAAGTTTTTGGTTTCTGGAATTTCAGTGATTTAGTAACTTTCAAATGGGGATGCCCAGAGCTTTTGTCACCCACTGAACATTGCTAGTATTCCACAAAGAACTAATGCCCAGAAAATGTTTTTCTTCTTTATTTCTATCTGTGACACCAAATTAAGGGGATACTTAAAAACACAAAAAAGACCTCAGCAATTTCAACAGAGATAAATAAGCCTGGAGCTAAAGCACCCAAGAATCTGTCTCAAATTGTCAGTTTGCACACTGTTATGGTATTGCTATAACTGCATAAAATAAAATGCCACAGAAAGACAAAAATGTGATGTTTTTTCTTGCTGCTAATGAAGTAGTTTCTCTACTAAGATCTGCTACGCACCAAGAAGACCCTTGGGGATGTCTCTGTCAGTGACTTCTATCTAGGACAGTATGCTTTCAATGGATTATTTTGTATGAGATAAAATCTGTATGATACACTTAAGACTTGAAGATTGTGAAAATTAGTTCAAGGGTTGCTTTAGAAGTACTATTCTTCTTCAGAAACAGTAGTTTACACTTTAGTGAAATGTAAACTGGCCCTACTCCCAATGAATTCAATGGCAAAACTACTGTTGGTTTGAAGAACACCACCAGGTCCTGCAATTCCAGCTGCTACTTTCCTAGTATGGTGAACTACAACGAACAGATGATCTAGCTGAGGATATCCCTGCTCATTGCAGGGAGTTGGACTAGGTCCCTTCCAACCCAAACTACTAGGATTCCATGATTCTGTAAAATCCACTGAGAATATGATACTGACTTTTTCAGAAAACTAAATTTAGGGAAGAAAATGAAAGCAGTACATTTTGGTACTCTATCACAGATAAGAGATGGCACCACAGTGTCATGGGACGATAACTTTGATTTACATTATGAAGAAAACATTTGCCTTGGACTTCAGAAAGAGTTCTTTAGTGCTTTCCACCAAAGAAACAAAAGGGTAAATTAGACCTATGGAAATTACTTGCAGTAAAAAAAAAAAAAAAGTTCTCTTTTAAGGTTTATTCTAAGAGTTTTTCTTCTAAAGAAGAGGCACTAACACACATTAACTACTGAACTTTCTGTTTCCGTTTTAGTCAGTTGTGGTTTGTAATATACGGCCACTAAGTTACTTAAGCAAACAGAGGGGCAAGGGTCCTTTCTAGTGCCTTTCAGTGCTCAGCTCCCTTAGTGCAGTCTTATCCTCTGAGTTTGTACCAAGTCTCTTCTTATCCCTTTCACCAAACTCGGCAAATGTGCCTGGGGCACAGCTTACTCCAGAGCACTTGCTGTTCCACTCAATCTTCTCTTACACTAAGTTTATACGTATAGAAGGAAACCTTTTGTTGTTTCTAAACCAGGAGCAAATGGCTCATTTTGTAAGGTTAAGGTCCTACAATTACTACAACAAATCCTGAAATCCCTAGTCTGATGACAATTCCTGACATGTCCTCTTCCTGCTCCTCTTTTCCTTGCCACTTCCAAAGACACAAGAGGAAGGCTTCACTTATGATGAGACTATGCTTTCTTAAGTGTTCATACAACACCTCACAGGCGTGATCCCAGAATCCTACTTCTTCATACAAAGAAAAATCTTCCCAAACCACCAAACAACTAGAAACAACGAAAGAATGGCCTGGCATCTTTTAAGCATACTTTCAAAAATATTCAGTACTTCTCTTTATGAGAAGATTAAAGCAGTATACTCTTTCTACAGAGGAGAACCTCACAAGTCTTTAGCTTGCAAACACCATACACAATTTAGGGCAATCTTTTTTTCAATTGTAGCAGCAGAAAATCAAATTCTTTTATTGGCTGTTCTATTAGGAAAAAGGAAGTTGCATTCACTAGGTGCTTACTTACATGTACGCTTGCACTTAGTTTTAATTCACAACTTCGGTTTTCTGATGGTTGGAAATACAGCGATAACTCATTGATGTGAATGAAAATGAAATGAGTTATGAATTGTAACTGACTGATTTGCTTTGATGTACGTTATTAGCTGATCCTATTTACTTCCTTTTTTTTGCTTAAACAGTATCAATTAGAGACAGCTGTATGGCAACATCTGAATGGCAGTGTTTAGCACTTCCATACAGAGTTTAGACTCAACCAATCCTTTTTTTTTTCCTACTTTTTGTTTGTACTTTTATTATGCTAGGCATTTATGAAATAACAAGACATAGTGAGATGATGATGATCATGTAATTTTAAGCAGGAGAAGAATACTTTGAAAGAAATCTTAAAATTCAAAACAAAAATTCAGACTTGAGCCAAATGATACACATAGGCATGCCATTGTGAGGCTGCTGCACAGACACCCACAACTCTAACAGCTTTTACATTTTATATGAGATCATCATATAATATTGTTAAAAACCACAGTTTTTAAAAAAAATTTCGCCTGTGAGTATGAAACCTCCAATGAGCTACATGAAAGGAAGAAACACAGTGATGCCTACAGTCCTTAAGCTCCATGAGCATGATGGGACTGGGATAGTCTCATGGTTTCAGTTGCAATGGAGTTAACTTTTTTACTAGCAGCTGGTATAGTGCTGGTTTGGATTTGGGATGAAAATAGTATTGGTAAAACACTGATGTTTTGGGTTGTTGCTAAGCAATGAAGGCCTTTTCTGCTCCTCACACTACCCTGACAGTGAGTAGGCTGAGGATGGGGTGTGGGGTGTTGGCCACAAGAAGTTGGAAGGGAACACAGCCAGGAAGCTCACCCAACTGGCCAAAGAAATATTCCATGCCATATGACATCATGCTCAGTGTATAAAGCTGGGGGAAGAAGGAGGAAAAGGGAGATGTTCTGAGTCACGGCGTTGTCTTTCAAAATAACCGTTATAAGTGATGGAGTCCTGCTTTCCTGGAGATGGCTGAACACCTGCTTGCAGATGGGAAGTGGTGAATGAATTCCTTGTGTTGCTTTACTTGTGCATGCGGCTTTTGCTTTACCTATTAAACTGTCTGTATCTCAACCCATGAGTTTTCTCCCTTTTACTCTCCTGATTCTCTCCCCCATCTGAACTGGGGGAGTGGGCTGCTGGCTGGGGTTAAAACCATGACAGACAGTGGCAGTCCATGCACCTTGCAAGAGGAGAGGTGGTTTGCCTGCGGTCTCCAGCCGCAACGTTTGCCTTTGGATCAGGCTGCAATGGAAGCCGACAGTGTGCATTAAATGCTTCTTGTACCCTAGTTCTCGAGTGAGGACAGGATGTATGAACCCTGCCTTATTCTTTCCCTTTTCTTCCACAATATAATAACAGAATTTCCTCAAAGTAAGAGAATAAGCCGTATTTCCCAGAAAGGCATCTTCTAACTGAGCTAAGATCTGTATCTACTGGACTGGAATAAAAAAATTTCTCAGCCCCTTGGGTCATATTAATAACAAAATGCAGGTACACATCTCAAATTCCTGTATTCAGCTCACAAGTTAACAGGGCAAGATATGTGACACTCAGTCTGGTTCCAGCCAATCTTTATATAACGGAAGACATTTTCAAACGGGTATTTATCAATTTCAGGGTGACCCTGTTGCTCTCATACTTTTGTGCCATGAATTTCTGAGGAGTGTTGGCTTCAGAGCTGGCAAAGATGCCAAAAGTTGCCCCCTGCTATGTACAGAGAGCACTGCAGCGCTCTCATCTACAGGAGTCAGCCAGAGGACTTTGCTTTTGTTGGTTCTTTGCTTTCTGCGTGGCTGAAGTTTTCAACCCTCAGAGAGTCACCAATTTGCCTCCAGGCCAGAGTTTGTAATGAAAGTCTTGGTGCCAGGATTTTGTACATTCTATTCCGCCTCTAGTCAGGATGAGGAAACTTTCAAAATAATTATCCAATTTTAAAGACAAAAAGTAACAAATGGGTATCCAAGGAGCTGTAAGGTTCAATATAGGCTATTTCCTCATACACTTAATATTGCCTATGAACACCAGGCCTAAGTTTAGCAGTGATTAAGATTGAAAACTCTGCAAGCAAAAGAGAAATAAATCTGTATTGAGGAAAACTGCTGTGGTGGGAAAGCTGCCCTCTACACATTACCACCCACAAAGCCATATGGGGATTCCATGGATAAATATGTGACTGCTAGTGAGAGCTGGGTGGGAAACAATCTCTCTAGCCTAGAAAACATTTCAAGATTTCAAAAGCGTTCCCACTCTGCATCAAGGAGGCTGACCAAGCCACTGCTACCACTGGAATCAGATAGGTCGGTATTTGTGTCCAAAGTAAAATATGTTATAAAGCAAAACAGATAATGACAAGATAGGTTTCAAAATCTACAGAGTTGTAAAAAAAAATAAAAAATCAGACTTTCTCATCATTAGTGTCTGAGACCAAAATTAGAATAAGAAAAATGTAACTGTAGTCCTGGTAGCCTGTCAAATTTAATGTACAGGAGAATGGACAAAACCCAGAAGAGCTACAGCACACTTGCTCTTTGTCTTTTCAAATGTTAATTCTTTAGTGGGGTAGCATCTTGTCATTGGGCAGTTTAAGACTGAGGTGAGAAATGCGTGACTGTCATAGGGCATATCCAGAGCACCATAATTAAGCTGGTGGCCTGCGCCCCGCTGCCTGCTTTCTTGATGGCCCTGTGACAGAGGCCACAACAAAATGTGAGTGTTCCTGACGTATGCTCTTGACCAAAGCATAAGTGCAATTTCACTCCCAGGTCAAAGTGATGGTGATGTGAGGTCCTTCAGTCCTTCTCTACTTTTCACTAACCAAAAGTTTTCATTGTGGATTGACAACTACATTAACAGACTGTCCATAAAGTATTTGATACCACATGTTAAAAATGCCCTTGATAGAAAAATTCCATTTCCTTACTTACAAACAAAATATTTCCCTAACATGAAGACAACATTCAAACTGACATGAGAAATAAAAATTTTCCATAAGAGCTTCACAAAGCTACCAGGTGCGAGAGGCAAGTTACCTTGACATCTGTCACAGTTCTCTGATTTTTCATTGATATCAGACAGCCCAAGGAAGTCTGGGAGCAGAAATGGACATAAACTGAGAATGATGTAAACAGCAGTGTTGATAACAGGTGAATTTTGTGCACTTTAAACAGATATTGATGTCAAAAGCCTGAAATTTGGCATACTTCATAGAGAAAAATGATGGCTTCACTTACCACACTATTACTCCAGCTAATATTCAAGACTATTTCTCATGCAGACATATAAGCTGATTGTGTTATCCTGCAACATCGCATTCAAAGCACTACAGGACATTTATTGCTTCCTGTGCTTCTAGAACATTCATTAGCTTATGTCACTATAGCTTTGAAAATTTGAAGTACAAATGCTAAATATTATTCTGTTCAACTTGTTGCTTAGCATTACATTTAATTTCACAGCTTTGATACTTCAAATAGTAAACATGTAAAATTCAGGATGAAGAGGTTTTTTTGGCTGTGGAAGTGTGCTTGCTCTGTATTTCTTTGGCACACCTTGTACAGAAAAGAAAACAACACTTTCTCCGAAGCCCCCTGATCTATAAAAAGGAAGAACAGACCGAAGAACAGTCTTCTCTAAGGATAAAAGACACCTCAGAATGCTGTGTTTGAAGGCAATGCTGCAATATCATATCTAAATGTTCCTGCTGTATATATAGGAAAGAAGCCATCAAAGCACATTGATGAACTTGAGTGTCTGATGTATACAATGCAAATATTTTAGTAGCAGTGAAACATTGTCCAGCTGTCTCTTCTAAGCTTTCAATCCAGTTCAGCAGGAAGCCAAATGGTCCTAGGCTGTTACATAAATTTGGTGACATCTGAAAGAAGTGGTGTGCTCAGTTGGACAGACAGGTTTTGCATGGGAATATGTCGTATTAGGAAAGTTATAAAGCAGCTGGAGATTTAATACAGAATCTGTGATGGATAAAATCCAGGGCTACTGGCTGTGCTACTGCCTGCCCTTAGTCACACCATCTCTACTCAACAAACACATGCAACATATTAACAATGCAATAATTAGTACACATTCCTGTCTGCTACTTAAAACTTCACTCCCAGATGCTGCTTTGGTCTGATCTCAATTTTATTACCTTTGATGATTCCCTGCACTTCATAATACCAGGCTCCATTGCTATTCATTAAATTCAACAGTGGTTAGGCAGACACTAGCTGAAGCCAGGTTTCTAACAGGAATGCCATTGCTTTTATTCCATGTGGCTAACTTCTGTAAATTACAGTAAATCCTTCCTCCTGCAATCTATGTTCATGCATGTGTGTATCTAGGCAAAACAACTGCAGCCATGAGAAACCCGGCAGCTAGATAACAAGCCAAATGATTAATTAAAAAAAAAAAAAACAACAAAAAAAATAAGTTATTTTGCAGCAAACCACCGTGGGTAAGATAACATCTGTTATTTAATCTATTCTTTGTACATACACACAGTCACACACACACCCCCCCTACTCTTTTCAATTATTATGGTTTTTCTGTGCCCATAACACTACAAGACACCTAATACTCTCCCACAGCTTGGCAGTCAGACCTGGTCATCTTATACAAATATTTCTACAAAGCAAATGCTCATAAGAGGTATGTCAGTGATGACATTTTTCTTGATAATTTTAAATAACCATATCTCTCATCTTTTATCTTATTGTTCTGGACCTTGTCCTGCCTTTCTTATTGATTTCTAGCTATTTTGTTGCAATGTATGTGAGCAGGGTGAAACTATTTGGTGTATCCTACTGGACAACAGCTATAAATACTTGAATGTGCATAAAAGTATGAACACTTGGACACTACCAGTGGATACCCAAAGGCTTAGGTTCCAGCATCAAGATTTTAAAGTTCTTTTAATTTAAAATAAATACAAAGGGAAAGATTTCATACAAATACAAGCTGTCAAGGTTTGACTTGAATTGATCCAAACAAAACAATACTTTGAAACATCTTTACCTGCCTATTTGCTTATTGCTACAGCAAAATTTGCTAAGTAAAAGGGAAAAAAATGCAATTACCTAGTTTGCAACAACTGGAAATATTCACAATAAAGCCAGAAATTATGAAGTTTAACAGACATCGACTTTAATGAACACTTTGGGATTGAGTTGTTGCATTTTGAAAACATTCAAAAAGGAAAAAGGCTGTTATTTTTGTCTATGTGGAAATCTTTCTAGGACTTGAATTTTCTTTTAACATTTTTATTCAGTGAAACACAAATTAGAGAGCTAATGCAAGGAAGAAAGAGTAAAAGAGGTCTAGACTGACAGCACAGGCCCTTTACAACTACCGTTGTTGATTTCGAGACAGCTTTACTTCAAAGTGGCTTAAATGCTTACTTTTTTACTAGAAAAGTAAATTCACCTTCGAAAGTAATTTCACCTTCAAACTTCAGAGATATTCCTAGCCACAATTTAAACCCATCCCTCTCTTTTTCTGATAAGTAATTTAGAAGACTGTCATCTCTCATTGCATAATCAACATGAATTTAAGAGTGGCGCAATAGTTTAACTTCTGTTAACCATAATGAGCAATTTTTCAACATGGACATTTCACATCATGTTCTGTTTCAAGACATGTCTTACACTACGCTACTTACTGATGGGATGGAATAAACAAACAAAAACAAGCAACTGAAATTCCTCAGACTGGACAATGACTAATTAAGTGTTAGCGTCCAGGAAGGGTGTCAAACCAAGCAAGGGACAAATGAGCTTTTTTGCTACACTCTTAATCAAAAAACTACTTAATGAAACATGTATCTGGTCATCTTGATAATGGAAAAATAAATAACAAACATAACTCATAAAAGCTGGGGTGTGCAGATTTTGTCCAACTGAAAATGCCTGGGCAACATGCAAGGAAACCAAAGCTGATCGTGCAAACTCCTCCATCCAAGTGATATTTAACCCCAAGAAAATTATCCAAGTGACTACAATAGGGTTTTGATATGAAGAATGAGTTCCTTTAAATTGTACATATACTCTAATTTACAAAAAATGGAAAAGGCCGCACTCATTTTGAGAACCAAGATCTCATTTGACAGAAGATATTAAAGTATCCTAATTCCCATGGACCAGCTTCTACCAATGAATATTTAACTCTCGTTTTTTGATTTTCACTCTGAGTTAAAAGACCTTTTCCCCAGTACATGGTTCTCCTGGGACCAGCAACATCTCACCTAACTAAAAGGGAAGTTTGCTACACAGGCTCCACTTTAGACTATTCTGTTTTAAAGCAAACTCTTTCCAAGTTGTCTTCTTAGAAAAATCTACCATCACACAGCAGTTAATTGCTATTTACAGATATTATTATATCAGCACCTTAGTCTGTTTCAATTAATATGAAGTAGAATTCAACTCTCCTTCTACCCACTCTCCCCAAAAACAATACTAAACACAAACTCAATTTAATATAACTCTGCCAAAATTTAATAGTTTCATTAATGAGACTACCTAACAGTCTTCTGTTACACAACATACTAAATTATATAAACATAATTTTTGGCATACGTGTATTTTAATTCAAAACCCGAGTTGGACAGCACAATGCAACATTTGGCAAATCACAATCTTATCTTGGCTTTTGTAGTAATAATGTCTAAACAAAAGTAGACATTTACTGGCAACAGCAAACAGCAGAACTTGTGTCTTTTCCTTTTCACAATTCACAGTATCATGCTGGCATTTGTTATACATTTCTAAGCACATTTTGACAGCTAAAAATGTCCCACATCATATCTCAAAGTAATGGCTGTTTTACATTATATTTTTGTATCTAATCCACTTAAAAAAATGATGATCCAATTATTTTTGGTACAAAAGAATTCCTTAGAAATTCTGGTAGTTAAGTCTAGCAACCTGGAGAATTCCTTGAGTGTCCTATGATTTTTTTTGCTGTAATCTCATATAGGCAAATTCAAGACAGCTCCTACATAAGCAGTGTCCAAGTTGCTTCAAGCGTACAAGCCATATCAAACAGATTTAAAAGATTATTGTGCTGTTGCTCTGAAGAAGCAGGAATGAGGTGAGACAGAAGTGAATTGCCACACTTTGAGCTCACTGGCTGACCTTCCAACCCTTCCTCAACTTGTTCCTGCACACTCCAAAGCATAAAGCTGCCTCTTCTCTTCAAAAAGAGTTAAGAAAATGGTGTTGGAATGTAAAAAAAAAATCATAACAAGAGATAGAGGGAAGCAGGTATTTGCACTTTTATTTCGTTGTTTTTCATACAAGATAACCAATTTCACTGGAGTTTGGTATGAAATAACCTTAAATAAGACAAGATTGTCCTGAGGACTGCTTTTGCCTGAAACCCTTATGCCTTCTGTTTTTAGCCTAACACCTACAAGGATTCTATTAAAAAGAGGGCAATAATTTATCAGTATGCTTACACTGCACTCTTGGCAACTTGATAACATCAGTTTTACTCTGTTCCCAATGAAAGTTAGCTTCTGGCTCAATACGGAATTTTCATGGGACAAGAGAGAAAAAAATATTTTTTAAACTAGGAAAATGTAATCACAGAACCTCAAAAGTTCGGGACAAGTTCAATAAATGCAGGTGTTCTACCAAAATTACATCAAGCTCTTATTAAAAAAATAAAGATTTGGTATTTTAAATAAAAAGAAAGCTTTTAGAAAGGACTACTTAAGTGTTAATGTTTGGAGGATAGGTAGGAATCTTTTTGCTCATATATATGAAAGAAATACCACACACAGAATATACAGCTGACCAACAAACTTATTCGAATGCATAAATGACTCATGGAAAACGTACAATCATGTGTGAAGGCTTCGAAACGGAATCAGATAGTGCAGGGGCTGGGCGAGTGCAGCTCTCCTGCTTTGCTAATGATAGCTTCTCCCAGATTGTTTATGTAGTGTGCCAAGAGTGTCAACTGATGTGGATAGTACTGGGAACTTTCAGGCATAATTAACCTCTGTAGCCTCTTAATGCAGTTTCACCTATAATCCACAGGTCTATATCAGAGAAGAGCAGAGAGTTTGTTCAGACCCAGTCGTAACATTTCACAGAGAAGTCACTGATTAAAGCCAGACATACAGACAGTAAAAGAAAAGAAAAACAGAAAAAAAAATATTGTCATGTGGTGCCCATTACCTCCATATATCAGCTGCAACAGTCCACACTCTTCTATGACATCTTGATGCATCAGGGAAGTGCTAAGACTAGCTTTGGTTGATGTATCTATCTTAGAATGGCAGAAACAAGTGAAATTATACCTAACGGCTTCAGGAACTACTATATTGAAAAGATCTGTCACAATATAAAAAAAAAAAAAATGTCAACACATTCTTTTCATCGCTCCTCAACACAGAAGCTAAGAGACCTGTATGGATTATATCAAATGCAAATATACAGCCACATAAAGCATACTGTTTCCTAAAGTGCTTTTCTAAATACAAATGTGTGTTTAGCATAAAAAAGATACAACTTCATGAAAAAAAGTCATGGTTGTTCAGTTTGCTCTGTATACAGAACAAATGGCAGTTGTCTTCCTACTCATGAAAAAAAGTCAGAGGAAGCAATGTTTTGTCTGGGGAGCAGAAAACAGGCCTATTTCCGAAGGTTTATCCTAAACACATTGATAACACTGGGCAATGAACCCAAGGAAGTAAAGGTACAGCCCTGCCTGTTCTCTTCTACATGTGGGACAGAAAGATAACGACCCATGGGCAGGTTTCTGAATGGAAAGCAACAGTTTTGTGCAAAGTATTAAGCCATTATCGGTATGCACACTAATTCTCTAGTATTTCTAATCAATAATTCAATAAATCTTAGGGACTGAAGCTACCTAAGGACTAGCTGGAACTGTCTATTCCTTCTACTCCTATACGGACATCAGTGCCTTGAGCCTCAAGTATTAACTTAGACATTTTACAGATGGTCAAACTGCTTGCTGGGACCAAGAACTTGGACACAGGCCTGTGCAAAATGCAACATAGTCATTCTCTGTGTTTAGCATCATGTCAGTGAAGAGCTTGACTATTTTGGCAAAGAATACTACAACTCTCTTCTGAGCATTTATTTGCACACTCTCCAATTCTTTTACTATTTTGAAATTAGTAAGCTATATATGGAACCCTTATGACCAAATATTATTTAATTTTAAAATAAAACTAAATTAATTTCATTTTCCCATAGTAATAATGGGCTTCAACCAAACTTTCAATTAAACTTTCTAAAAATTATGATAAAATTCATTTTTTAGACTTTTAAAAGAAAAGGAAAAACATCTTGTCACGCTTACTATAGTAAAAGAAAAATCAATTTGGACAGTTTTCATGATATATTTCTAACTAATTCCCACAAAATGTCATGCTTCATCTAAACCAACATTATTTTGGACTTTGATTTCGTAGGAAAGTCTGTTTCAACATTTCATATTCACTCTAATTGGAAAATGCTTTAGCATTTCAACATCTTTAAGAAACTGGGGAAATTAAGTTCCTTCCCCAAAACACCCCTAAAGCAATATTCTCCTTTCAAATTTCAAGAGAAGTCTTACTTGCAAATCCATGAAAGTAAAACATTACATGATAAATTGTATCAATTCACCTTTGCCTGCATCAGCTGTATTCTGAACACCACTCTTAACAGAATACTTCAACCTTTCCAAGATGCTGCCCTGTCAAACACACCCTAAACCAGGCCCATTTCTATAGTCCACATTTCTTTTACTAATTGGCCAGCGGGAGGCCTTTGCCAAGTGGCAGATGTGAGGTCTATTTTGGGGCTTTGTTAGTTTTGGCAATCTTGGCATTCTTCTTTTAGGTCTGGGACATGGTGCGCAATTCTGGTTTAAGACATCCAGTCATCCATCAAGTTCCTGGACTGTGTGGAGGACTGCTTCCTCATACAAATGCCAACCAGGAATGAGGCACTGCTGGAATCGCAACTCAAAAACCAAGAAAACCTGCTGTGTAGTATCTTGGTTAAGTGGTAGCCTTGGCTGCAGTGATCTCAATATTGTGGAGTTTGGGATCCTGCTGAGCACAGTGAAGGTTAGTACTAAGACAAAGGTTTTAGATTTCAGAAGAGCAAACTTCAGCTTGCTCAGAGCTCAGTTGTCAGGGATTCCATGGGAAGCTCCCATGGAGGATAAAGGAGTTAGTGAGTGATGGAAGTTTTCAAAGAACATTCTCCTGGAAGCACAAGAACAGTTCATCCTCATTAAAGATGAGGGAAGTAGGTGGAGCAAGAGACCCCCTTTGGTTTAACTGCAAGCTTCTGAGTCTGATCAAAACCAAAAGAAGTGTGTACCAGAGATGGAAAAGCAGATGAACACCCATTGAGAAGTACAAGGGCACTGCTGGGTGTGCAGAGATGCAGTTAGAAAAGCTAAAGCTCAGCTCAAATTGAAATTGGCCAGAGATGTCAAAAACTACAAGAAAGCATTCTTCAGGTACGTAAACAACAAGCAGAAACAGAAGGAAAATACTGACCCGCTGTTAAGCAGGAGAGGTGAATTAGTCACCAATAACGCTGAAAAGGCAGAGGTTCTCGGCACCTTCTTCACCTCTGTCTTAACCAGCACTGTTGGGCCCCAGGCCTCGGGAGCAACAATCCAGGTTGATGCAAACACAGATCCGCCGTCACTGAAGGAAGAGTTGGTGTGTCAACTATTACAGGAGATGGACCCCTACAAATCTATAGGCCCTGACAATATTCACCCAAGGGTGTTAAGAAAGCTGGCTGATGTCATTGCAAGGCCGCTCTCCATAGTCTTTGAGTAGTCATGGAGGTTGGGGGATGTCCCAGAAGACTGGAAGAAGGCTAGTATCACCCCCATCTACAAGAAGGGCTTGAAGGAGGATCCAGGAGACTACAGGCTCATCTGCCTTACATCAGTCCTTGGGAAAAATATGGAACAACTCCTCCTGGAGCTATCACAAGTCAAATGAAGCATGTGATTGGGGAAAAGCCAGCACGGATTTACCAAGGGCAAATCATGCTTGACAAATCTGACCACCTTCTACAACAAAGTAACAACCTGCTTGGTTGATGTGGGGCAAGCAGTGGACATGGTTCACCTGAATTTCTCCAAGCCTTTCGATACGCTTCCCCACAGCCTCCTCCTAGAGAAACTGATGCGTTAGGGTCTAGACAAGTGGTCTGTGCAGCGGGTGGGGAACTGGCTGACAGGCCGCACCCAGAGGGGGGTGGTAAACAGCTCCTTTCCAAGCTGGCGACCTGTCACAAGTGGGCTCCCCCGGGGATCGATACTGAGCCCAACGCTGTTTAATATCTTCATAAGTGATCTGGATGATGGGATCAAGTGTACCCTGGTGCAGTCTGTTGATGATACCAAAACGAGTGGGGAAGTGGACACTTTGGAAGGGAGACTCACCCTGCAGAAAGACCTGGATAGGCTGGATGGGTGGGCTAAGAAGAACCTCATGAGGTTCATCAAGGACAAGCATGTAAGGTCTTGCACCTGGGAATCCAGGAGTGCAGCACAGGCTGCAATCTACCTGGCTGGGGAGCAGCTCTGTGGAAAGGGACCTGGGGATGCTGGTGGATGAGAAGCTCAGTACAAGTGAACAGTGTGCTACAGCGGCAAAGAAAGCCAACAGGATGCTGAGTTGCATCAACACAAGGGCATCACCAGCAGAGATAAAGTCATTATCCCACTCTACTCAGTGCCATACCTGGAACACTGTATTCATTTTGGTCCCCACTATGCAAAAAAGATGTGGACAGGCTGGAGAGGGTCCAGAGAAGGGCCACAAAGATGATGACAGGACAGGAAAGCCTGCTGTATGAGGAAAGGCTGAGAAAGCTGGGTTCATTCAGCCTTGAGAAAAGAAGGCTTAGGGGAGACCTTATCACCATGTTCCAGTCTTTAAAGGGTGGCTACAAAGAAGATGGAGACTCCCTTTTTACAAGGAGTCACATGGAGAAGATGAGAGGTAATGGGTACAAGTCACTCCTGGGGATATTCTGATTGGGCACAAGAGGAAAACTTTTCACAATGAGAACAATCGGCCATTGGAATAATCTCCCCAGGGGAAGCGGTGGAATCCCCAGCATTGAACACCTTTAAGACTCAGCTGGACAGGCTGCTGGGCAATCTCGTCTAGACCGTGCTTTTGCCAAGAAAGGTTGGACCAGATGATCCTTGAGGTTCCTTCCAACCTGGTTTGCTGTGATTCTATGAAAACCTGGCACCAGTGAAAGTATTATCTTACAACAAAAGGGCATGTCTACACAGAACCAACCAGGAGACCCACAAGAAATACTTTAAATTAAACTACCCCAGAAAACCTATTAAACTTGGCTTTGGAAAGCAAGACAGCTACATTTTCATGGTGCCACACAGGAACTAATATGCTCCACCAAGATGCATAGCTTATTAGCCTATGTGATATAACTACGTTGCCTCATGTCCAGACCCGTCAGGACGATGGCAGGCTGTGTCTCAGTATGCTGTTTTCTGTTTAGCAATGAACTTGGCATATGAACCTCAGCAGAAGCAAAAAAAAAAAACCAAAACAGGAGAGAATATAGCTGCCTCTGGCTTGTATGTTGTAGTGGTGGACTCTAAAGAAGAAAAGCTGTGGGAGCAGTGAAGGACGCTACTGGGGCAAAAGAGCAGGAAGAGCAGCACTGATTATGAAGGTTTTTTGTTTGAAAATAAGAATTATTTATATCCCTTACAGGAGTGAGATTGTGGAACAGCCTTCAGCTAAGGAGTATGGTAAGCAAACCTACTTGGTGTTAAATGAACTTGATAAACTTCTGAACAAATTTATATGACAAGCACTGGTGACAACAGGGGCTATCAGCCTTCCCAGGAGGTTTTCCTTCATTCTGCTTTCCTGTGACTTGACACAGGTTTAATTAATGGACACAGACAGACCAAGAGTAAAAAATGGCCATGGTGAGGCTGTACATGCAGCAGAACTCCCCAGTCACTGTAAACCACACAGCAATGCTGGCTGCTTCCTGACCCTGGGACACAAGGCCTGCCTGATCACTTTGAAGTGACCCACCAAAAGTTGATGTTAAAAGAAGCAGCCAGAGAAAGATGCATAGAGATTTTTTTTTTGGTACCATAAGTTCACTGGTTACATATCACATGGCTTTGTAGAACTTCCCTGTTCCAGGCCAAGAGCCACAAACCACTCCCCACCTACCTACAGCTCTCAAACGGTCAAAGACAGGATGTTTGTAGGTGGAAGAGGCCACCTGGAAGTGCCCATCTCATGCATGGCAGAGTGTTCTGGAAGTGTAGTAAAGATGCCATTGATACAGCACACAGACTGCTGTTCCACAGAAATTGTCTGCTGAAGCTATCCAGCAAGAATTGTTTCAATATTAGCGTTTTACTTTTGAAATTTATGCAGATAAGGAGAAGACAGAGTTTCTAAGGTAGATGCAGGGCACAAAAGATGAGGAGCTTATTGTGTGAATTCAAGTGCTCCTGCCTCCCCACTGCAGCTTGCAGCACAAAGAATTCTTTTTTAATTTCCTTTTCCTTTTTATCCCACAGCTGAGCTTTTCCTTTGGCTATTTCAGTCTTCTGTAAAGCTGACATCTGCAACTTTTTCCAGGCTTGGTACAACCCACAAAATCAACTGGTATTTTCTCCTGGACTAGGTTCTGAGGTGGTATCATTACTTTTATAAAGTGCTGAAATGATACTCTTCATAGAAATTGAAATCATGGTGTGAATAAATTGGTTAATTTACATTGACAATTTCAGAGAAATACGAGGAATGCATAACTGAGATCCTGGACTGCTACACTTAGGTACAGGGTCAAAACTCCATCATCTCTGTTCAAAGTCTAAATGATTTTGATGATTTTATATCAAATGTCTCTCCTTTTAACACTCCCTCTAATTTTTTTCCTTCTAAAACTTTCCTCTTATGAATCATGATTAAAGGAAAAAAAAGGTCTATACCAGCCAGTCTTTATGTGATTTCCCCAGATGGACCTTAGCTGCTCTCCAAACACTCCAGTGTACTCTTGCTTTAGATAATATCAGCTAGCATGGCAGAAATCTTGTATTTAAGCCAATAAAGCTAAGAGGTGTGATTTTGCATGAGGCAAAGTATGGAATGCTAACATCAGTTGGTGAGATTTAGCAACCTCCAGCAGAGAAGGTAAAACAAGTTGATGGAGTGCTTCTCCTCTACTCAATTCTGGTAATGATTCCCTGATTGTAATAGTATTTTCATTTTTTCATTGCCAGACCTCTTTCTCCTGCCTTTCTGTAGGAAATTTTCTTTTCTTCCTGGAAGAATACCTTTTCTTCACTTAAATGTCTCCTAACACTAATTTATCCGTAAAAGCTTAATGATATGAGAAGGAAGCAATTAAAATTATGAATTTAGAATCCATGAGCAAAATCTGCTGATTTACAGACTGTGCACTTCCAAAAGGACAGACTCCCTCCATCTGGTATCTGTAGTGAATACATTTATCTTATACTTAAAACATTTATCTTTCATGATAAACCAAACTTATTTCCCAGACTCTTCCAAATGATAGCTTATGAGTTACCAGCAGCTCCTAGCTTTGCTCATTAAGAACAAATCATTCTCAAACATTGCCAATTTTCTTGACTACACTGGCTGGTGTGCATTTTTACCAAGACAAGACACTTTCCAATACCTCTATCTTTAGACAGAATTGCCAGTTGTGTCTTTTCAATCACTTCTGTAGACTTTTCTTCTACTTTATGTATCTTTAACTAGCATTAAAGTTGTCATTGAATCTGTCATACATGTACGTCTATGTTGGAGACATACTCTGCTATACAATATAAACACTATCACACTTTATGCTTCAATTACCATTTTTATTAGGAACAGGGATATCACCCTTTCTATTGTGAACACAAAATAAGGAACAGAGTAGAATCATCAATCCAGAGATTTATGGTGGAATAAGCTTCAATAAAGATAAAAGAGAGAAAATCCTGGTCTTTAAACTCTCTGCCTTAGTCCCCATCTCTGGAGAAGGGAAAAATAACACAACCGTATTTCAAGATTTGGTTAGGTATTGTCTGTAGAGATGAAAAAGTCTAACATTGAATAGCAAACATAAGATCTGTAGAATGGTATTTCTACATTTTCTTTAACATGAGAATTTTTGCTGCAACTCAACACACTTTCTGCCACTACTTATCAAAAGTAAACATGGAGTTATTGTTCCTAGTATAGATGTATCACTACAAAAAAACAGTCTCTTGGCCTAACACAGGACTCTGTAATACTGTCTTTTTCTAAAGAGTTCTTATTCCCTTGAAAAGTTCACTTCAACGTGTCAGTTATTTTTGTTTAGAGATATTTTAACTTTTTGTTCCTGATGGAAGCTAATTATAAATATGAGAACAAGAGGTTAAACATACATCTGGTCTCCCTACCTAACATAGAGGTTTATCTTTTGCGTATTGTTGATGAGAATTTAGAAGGGGGGCACAAAAGAAAACTTCCCTGCCCTAACACTTGTATATTTTTCTGTTAGGAAAACAGCAGCCTCCATTTCTCATTTGACATATGAAATAGCTGTTGCCATAAAACCCTGTATTTTTCAGCTTTGTGTTTAATTGTTGGAGCCAAGAAAAGGAGGTGAAGAAATAAGACAGATCTTACTTGAGCTGACACTGTTTAAAAAGTAGGCTATGGCAAGCATGGCTCTCATTATATTTAAGTGAATTAGTCTGTTTCCTTTAAAAAAGGAGTGGGGGGGGGGAGAAAGAGAGATTAACAAGCCACCAAGGGCCTGCTGTAAGATTTTGACACTTTTAGTGTCTTGTGACATATGACTTGTGAGTGTCAGCTCTCCTTCAAAATCAGAAAACAAATCTACCATTTGTATAGGAAATGCAAAAAAAAAAAAAGTTAAAAAGTCAGTAGCAAAAAACTCTGCTACAAGGTCATGTTAACTAGGACTCATTAGCAGGGTATTTATTGGAACAGAGGAATGAGATGACTACTTTAACTGAGTAAATTCTGAAATTATTATTAGATATCTAGAAGTCCCTTCACATTTGTCATCCTTTGCTAGGCAAAGCATATGCTATGGTCCTCCTGAAGACATTATTGTAATGTATCCAAATACCACAATAATGACACAGATTTCTACTTATTCTCAAATTGTTTCACATGATGAGAGCTTTTACGTTGTAAGCTCAGTAGAGTGATCTCTCAGAGGTGTTCAGAAGAATAGCTGCACAAGGTTTATACCTGAAAATGTAAGTACGCTCTTCAGTTGTGGCCCTTACAGATTCTTTGGAACCTTCATCTTATGCAGTATATTAGTTGTTTCATCATGCAATCTACTCTAGCATTGTGTGTAGATGTGTAACAGGAGTTTGCATGTAGAACTTCCATAGCTTGGCACACAAAACACATCTATGAATGAAGATATATATATATGCATATTTTTATGACTGGCTACTGTGAAAAGCAGAAAGATTCTGGAACTACCATGAAAAAAAATGTTTAGTTGAAAAACCAACAATACGAATATTAGAAAATGCCAAACTGAAGTTTATTCAAACATCAAAATTATGTTCCCAACCCCATTATGGACTCAATGAGAAGTGTCTGGTAACCTCAGTTATAACTTCTTATATTAAGCACAAGGTAACAGAAAGCAGTTAGCAGTTAGACGTTTTTACATATTGGTTTTGCTGCTCATCATTACAGATACTTCTTGAGTCTGCATTGGTGTGCGAGCATGTGTACTGGTACTCCTCACATCTTCAAGGATTTTAAACTGTGGTTAAGGTTTGGACGTCTCTGGATAACTAACACTTCCTCCATCTGCACAGCCGCATTTGTTTGTAGCATTGTTGAATTTAATAGTTCAGACAGACAGCACTAAAGATCTTCCTAAATATAGTCACTGTGATTTGCTTTTTTTTTTTTCAATTGCACTTTGGACACTGGAGTTACTATCATGCAGTGTGTACTGAAAAGCTACTTCAGTCTTTGTTATGCCCTGGGTTGAAAATGAAAAGGTTACATCTTGCTGACCTTTATGGTCTACTGTGTACATTTATAAAATCAGCAAAACCAAAAAGGGAAGAGTTCCACAGAAAAATTATAGGTATTTTACAATAGTGTTTGTCTCCCAATCCTCATCTTTGCAAAATGTTTCCTGCTTCATAAGCAGAATCAGCTGCAAGCAGAGTCCACAAATGCATGTGTGGCAGAACTGAAGGAATAAAGCAAGCATGGTGAATTTTGAGCAAATCTGGATAATGCTTTGAGGAATTATTTGGTGTGTGGTCTGAGGCAAGAAGCCACAGAGAGGCGGAAGTTAATCTTATGTACTCCCCAGCTGCAGATACATCTTTTTGAGAGCAGACTGCAGCAGGAGACAGAAGAAATGACCAAGAGACCAGATTAATACCACATGAGCCAAGTGTCAGCCTCATTATATGTGTTTTCACTAAAGTTGAAAAGACTTTAACTTGGATGGCTGTCATTTCAAACAGAAGTTGTGACATGTAAAAGTAACTGTAATAAATTAAACTGAAAGAATAATGTCTGTGGCACTAAAGGGGAAGTATCAATAATAAAAAAAAAATGGTAGGAAAAGAAATAAAAACCAAACAAATAATTCCAGTAGCTTAACTCCAACACATAGACAGCATTTCAGGGAAATTAAGTCAGTCCCAAAAATATATAATAGAGCCAACTACAATAAATTTTAGGTGGAGATCATGCTCAAATTTCTTTGACTGATAGGCCTGACAGTAAAGAGAAGAGAGCGAAATTGCAATTATATTTTAATCCTTTAGTCATGGAAATTCTATAGATCCTTGAGCTGAAACATCCTAATGTTCATATCTGTAATGCAAAATAAATTTTGACATCACTCATGACTATAATGTTCATGCAGCACAACCAGACCTAGAGCTTAGCTTGACAGGATAGATCCAATTTGCACCCATGCTACTTGGTTAGGAGCTATTTTGCCGTTAAATTTACCATTATGCTATGCAATAAATTTGTTGAGTAATCTTGACAGAGAGCTTGCAAGAGAGGCGATAGAATTTTTTTTTTTCTGGGGAATCTTAGATTTTTTCTAGTCAAAAGGCAAACACCAAAGTCTGCTAGAGTTATGAAGCAGCCTACTCTTTCTTGTTCCATAAGAGGACAAAACTGCCCTTGCTATTCCTTATATCCAAACCTTTCTGCAAAAAGAGAATGATTACCCTCTGGGTGTTTTTTTTTTCCTGGCACTCATCACAATGTTACTGGTGTGTTTCACAAATAATTTGTTTTCATAACACCCTTGCTTATGTAGGAAGTATTACTATCCTCATTTTATAAGCAGCAAAGAACTGAAGAGAGATTAGAGTCAAATACATTTATAAATGTTGGGATACAGTGGATAACAAACATATATAGGACCTGATATTTCATAATACCTTACACTTTATGGGAGTCCCTATACTCAAAGTTTAGTTCCTGACAAATTCTGACAAATTGTTCAGTCTTCTTCCCTCTCTCTAAGCAGATTCCTCCTCTGCGTTGCTTGATCATCAGTAGGAAAAGAACAGGGAACTCAGAAGAAGCCCCCCAGTCCCCTTCATGCCCAGGGTATCTTCACAGCACATGGTTAAGGACATGAGCCTTTAGTTTCCCACAATCCCACAACATTATACCGTGCATTTCAGTCTTGTTTTGATAAAAAAGATAATAAATCCATTGTGGACATTAACAATCTTTCTGAAATTCAAAAAACCCACAAACTGTTCTACAAAGAAAGCTGTTGTTGGACCTTTTATTTCCCAACCAATTTAGTTGCAACCTTGACGGAGTAGCAGTCCTCTGAGGTATAACATCCAACTGAAACACATTTCCTCACCCAAAGCCCTACAGTAAGGTATTTTGCACACTGCATTTACTAATAGTAATCTTTCTATGTCTTCCATACAGTGATCTTAAAACGTTTTTAGTGATGTCAGTGGGTTCAATTTTGTAGCTCCTCAATACAGAATTATAATCAGCTTTTAAGCAATTGGTAGTCACTGCTCTTGACTGGTTTATGCCATATGAGAAAACGAAGTACCAAGGAATAACTAAGTAATATATAGGTGTTACATAGTCTAAATGCCATGGGTTCCAGTTACCACTGGAACCAGGTTCCAGACTGGGTTCCAGTTACCACTCCTCAGGTTATTCAGGCACATGAGGTTGTGAGAGAAACGGTCCATTTCTCTAAATAGTACTTCAAGCAGAGATTCTTGTTAGTACTGTCCCCCTCTCCCTGTCCTGCAGTATCTCCCACTGTATGTTGGCAATGGGAAACATCATCATTGACAGGATGGATAGAATTGCAAGTCTGCATGGTTTCAGCATCTCCCTCTGTCCCCCTTGGCCTGGGACTAGGGCTGACCACAAAGCAAAACCCAAGGGAAGCAGCAAAACTGCTTGAATTGAAACCACTTGTGGGCCCCAGAAAGGGCATAATTTGCACCTCCCAGTGCTAACCTTAGTAATTTTTTTTTTTTTAGCTGCTTAGGATGTTGAAATTATGCATTGCCTTAAGAAGTGAGTCATTGCTGTTGTGTGTGCTCATTGGTGCTTGGAAGCAGAGATGATGCTGGTCTGTGGATAAAAGCTGACAGACATGACAGTAGATGTTACTCTTCATAATAATCAGCGTACTTGCACAACATGTGCCTTCATCCAGCATCTTCACCTGTAAGATGCTGAAACAATAATAATTTCCTTCTATTTCTTACATGCTACTCACTTTCCAAGCTATTTCTGTCAGAACCAGGTAAAGCGATAATTTAAAGAGTTTGCAGTAGTTTGGATGTCCAGTTGTACATCAGAACACCTGGGTGAAACTCACCTTGTACTGACTTTCTGCTCCAGTTTACACACAGTGATGCCTTAGCCCGGCCCTTCAGCCAAATTACCTACTGTTGAGCCAGCTAGCCAGTAAGGGTAGCACCAAAACCACACATGTATCTTTTATGGGAGGAGGTTATCTTTTCAGCATCTGAAAAACCAGCTGAGCAACCAGGCCTAGTACTTGAAGCAGAGTAACAAAAAGTGGCCACAACTCAGCTCACATGGTTAGCTCTAGACTTGTTCTGCTGCTTCTTTTCATATTAACATTAGGTTTGCAGTTATGGACCTCAGTGAGCACACAGTTTATGTATTGCAGTTATTAGCACGAATGTTTTGACAAAGGAAAAGTGTCCTGTCATCAGAACGTGGTCCAGAGCACTGCTCTGCTTCCCCTGAGACAGGGGAGAAGGACACAGCGAAGTCAGCTAAGGTTACAGTTCAGGAGAAGGTTTTCATTAGCCTCCTTGCCTGCATGGGACAGGTGCCACAGGTGCAAGATGCTTCATGTGGATAAGAGAGGTACTTCCAGATTGACATGGTTTACGCTTTTAATGTTTACCTCCAGGAAAACCTGGCAGGAAGAAATAACTATCTAGGAAATACACAGAGATCAATCTTTGTTCTGTTGAAGTCAAAAGGCTGTCTCAGTGAATATCAGGAGCTTTAGCATCTCCTAAAATATCTGTAAATGTATGAAAAGAAGGCACTAAAACTTCAGTCTTATCAAATCCACTTCATATTAAACACAATCATCCTATCCCTATTCTAAAGCATATGTTCCCTTGTCACTGTAGTAACAGTTACTGAACATATGGACTTGTAGCTATATAACTACTTCCCATCTTAAAAATAAGCTTACAATGTATGACATATTTGATAACACTAAACAACAGTCATAAAAATACCCTATTCCACCCTCAAAAGATTAAAACACTTAGAAATTTAAGATATCTTGATGTCCTTCGAGTTTATGCTTCTCATAAAAAATGTTGTGGATGATACTAGCATAGTGAAAAATCGAAGAAAAACCAACCAACCAAAACCCCAACTTTTTTCTTCTGTAACACAGGTTTGCTTGTGGCTGCTTTAAATAGCTCATTACTTCCAAAGGTAAGTTCACCCACCTTTCTACTTGACATTAGGAATAAAGCAGGTTATCAATCCTCTCGAAGAGGGTAACATGAAGAAGAGAATCCCAGAGCAGGTACCAGTTAGTATCCATAGAATAGGGTCAAAGAACACACAATGAAATTGGGAGTGGGAAGAGTTTATGTTCCCATGCTGATTACACGGTTTTAGACAAATTCAACAGGCACCTTAACGGCTTCACATGTTCAGGCTCTGAGCAAACCGATGATGCAGTGAGATGAGACAGGACAATTCAACATCACTGATGGTCCACAGCTGCCAAAAGGGTAAGTCATGCTCCCCCTCACGACACATGCTGCCCCTATTTCTTTCTTGTCATCCTTTCCAGGGTTGCTCTGGCACTCGTCACACTTCCCAGCCCCTTCCTCTAATGCGGGCACAAAATCATTGATTTATGCTCAGCCTCCACTTAGCACCATGCCTTAATTCCAATTAAACAACATCCTGAATGCTTCCAAAATGCTTCAATGTTCCCTCCCCAACTCCCACACACACTGACTACAGCTGCACAGATGTGCATCAGAAACCAAAAAGAAAACTTATATTGCCTTTATTCTATGCAATGTTTCAACCTTTAATACCAGTGGCAGAAAAAGGAAGAGCAATTAGACTCCTCAGGGCCCCTATTTTCACTTCTGCTCCCCATGTAGAAAGAGGAGCCAGGAACTGCAAAAAACAACTAAATTTATCGTCCTTCACATACGTTTTCCACCATGAAAGGCATAAGCATCATATTGCTTTACTAGATCAAGGTTTATGAAAGATCTGATCTTTATTTTTTTATATAAAATTCATGAGCATTTATGTTTCTAGTATCCATAGCTTTTTCCTGTCTTGCACAACACCAGAAATTATGGAAGGGGGTAGGGAGAAAAGGAATGAAGCTTTTTGGTGCAGTTTCAACATTTCTTTTTTCCTGAAAGTCAGCTTCAATGTGTGTGAAAATTCCTCTTTAACTGTAGAAGATATACACTACTGACAGATTATTTAGAGGTAAATGTGAAAGGGGACAGGCTAATAATTCTTTAGTCTAACTATAAAATAGGGGAATGCTTTACAGCTGACACTGTGAGTATATCAACTCAGTAATTGGATGCACGTGTTAGTAGCAGTAAAAAGGCACTGTCCAGTTGTCCACCTTACATGGGAATCTACTTTGAGTGTATTCTTTGATTTACTGTTGCAATTAGAACTGAATGTTCAAAGAAAGAGCACAAGTGACCTAATTTAAAAACAAAGAGTGCCTTTAAAGCCATTATTTAGCGTGTGACCTGGCTCACTTAGAACCATTTCTTTCCCCTGCAACTTCCATTTGTTGCACTGTATTCATGAAGTAGCATAATCAGTTTTAATAATCCACTCAGCTAATGAATTCAGTTTTAATATCCATTCAGTGATTAAAGATTAACCCGCTTCCTCCTCACGCCTACCCTTGAAGATTTTAATTTCTCCATAAACACAAAGAGTTTGCCCAGGCTGACTTTTCAAAACGTCACATAACAGTGTTTCCTGTCTCCTTTGTACTGTGTTGTAACTAACAGTGATATTTTACAACAAATTGGCACTAGAAACAGAAGCAATAAATACAGATAGGAAACGATCTTTCTAGTTAACAGAACTAATGGTTGCAAGTACCCCTGACTATTTTTCTGTGTTCAAAGCATATGAGCAATGAAAGGCTGCAACTTAATAAAATATTGCATCAAAATAAATTGTCAAAGCAAAAGAAGGAGAATTTGTTTGATAAGTACATACAGTAAGACTATCAGTACTAGTATACCTACCGATTGAGAAATATACATGTGCTGATGTTAACTAAATGCGTCCTCCATTTCTCAACTGATAATTTGGTTTTCATAGCCCAAAACAAGCAAAGGTTACTTTACCATGCAGTCTCATCAAGTTGACATTGGTTGCTGTACTGATAAATATTCAAACTATTTGTGCTGTTCAAATTGGCAAAGACGTCATTAGATGATAAATCCCAGAATACTAGGATAAGGTAGTTCAGTGTTTTATGGAGACTGCAACCAACAGTACAAGTGTTCAAAATGTGCAAACTGAAACTTCAACTTGGTGCTATTATGGGGAAGAAGGGACTGTAAGAGTTTGGTTCAGAAAGCTCTTCAGAAAACTGAGAAAACAAACGAGAACAGGTCATGAAGGGAGCAATATAACAAATCCTGACTTGACCGAATAATTTCTCTGCTTTGCTGGCACTATTTCTATCATCCCAAATAATAAACTTAAGACCAAAAATACAAAACTGTTTACAAAGATTTTTTTTTTCCCTATTTAGAACCTTCCTTGTGCAATGATATTACTTGGACAGAGAAAAACTCAGGAATCTCACCATGACAGAAGATGTTGCCTTATGTTCATACAGGTACCTGCTATTTTCAACTTACAACAGCAGATTAGCAAGATTTGCGCATAGAAGGGTTTTTCCTTTCCCAAAATGAAAGGCTGTGTGGAATAAATGAAAACTCCCCTATTGCAGGATCTGATCTGACTCCCATTTGAAGTGAAAAGGCCCCTATTCACACACACAGCTCAAAGACATCTGAAAGTCATCTTAAAATGCCTTATTTCAAAACAGAGGATCTTATCCTACAAGTGAATGCATCCAAGATGTTTCAGAAGTGTAAGCACATTCTATAGTGCTCACTCAGCTAACGCGCTCTTCAAGGGAAGCTTTGACCGAGCCACTACCTGAGAACCCTTCCACTAATAGAGCAGCACGGCATCTACGAGCCTGCATGCCCTTTGGTTTCTTTCTTCTGAGGTTTTAAGAAGAACAAACTTCCAATTGCCCCTAACTCTTTCTTTCTTTGCAAGTGGCTATAAGTTAGATTTATGAAGACAAAAAGTCTTCTTACAACTGTATATTTTGAACAGATTTATGACAGGGCTACAGCATCGGCACGGAGGGTCCACAAGGCAGGAATGCAGTAAGGGTAACAGGAGAGTGTCATGTAGATGTTAAATAGTACAATTCTTTCCACATTCATAAATCCTAAGTGCCTAAGGTTGTATACAGATGGTTATAAATTATGTAACTGAGTTCTGCAGAGAAGAAGGAAAAAAAAAAAAAGACTTAAAGTGAGAAATGATCTCCATAAGAACTTATACATTTCATATTAAAGAACCTAAGTTTCAAATTACCTCACTAAAACAGTATTATTTCCTATTTTAAGTCTTTTTGATAGGTGAAAAAATAAACCAGATCTCTATGGAGAGTAAACCAACAAAACTCATATGCCTGTTAATCAGTCTTCAGAGAAACAGAGAAAAGTTCTCACATTAATTTACAAACATCAACTCATGAGGAGTTGATAACCCCAACCAGCTAGCTTAAAAAATGTTCAGTGGCAAAAGAATATATTTTACCAAGTATTCTGTTCTGGTTTGAGCTTTAGAGATGATGTTAAGGTACCTATCAAGTTTTATGACTTTATTACAATTGAGGTATAATCAGGAAACTGAGTATCAAACCGAGTATACTTAATCAACCCACGTTTAATGCTATTTTTATGTATATAACCCAATATATAGTACAAATCTGTATTTATATGTCATGTTTTAAGTGCACACCCTTAAAACGCTAATGTTCAGAATTCCTAGTAATTAGACTGTTTGTTTACAATCTTTTGGCCTACAGAATGAGGCTGAAAACTTTCTGCTATTAGTCACTATGTTGCTAATCTGATCCCACTAACTAAAGCAAACCAAAGGGACTTCTGCAGATCCTGAAGTTATTTATAAAAGATAATTCCATACCCAGGGGAAAAGCCTAGAATAGGTTAGTTCATGAGAAGTAGCTAATTATTTCATGCTAGGTTCCCCAACGAACACTCTTTCCCTGCAATTGTAGTGCTGTTGCACGGTTTGGATTAACCCACTTTGGATGCTAAGAAGGCCAATTGATAGCCTTCCAGCTGGTGTGAGCCTTTTAACTTTGCTTGAGCTGAATTAAATTAGCTCGTACAGCTGAGGATCCAGCCCCTTCTTGTCCACCTATGTCGAGCAGAAGTGACACCAGACAGTGGCTGTGCCGCCACCTACCGTAGGTTTTGAATAGCACTGCTTGGTCCAAAGCCTGCAGGATTCGCTCCAGCAATTCTTCCCACTAATATCCAGGCTCGGTGACAGAAACTCCACTCCCTAAACACGTACCTAAATAACGGCGTGACTCAGGCAGAACTCTCTCCGCAGACTGCAGGTTAGTTGCTGCTAATTAAGCATCACATATTGTGTTACCATTCTTCTGCTACTAAGATCTGTCCTGTAAATTTAAACTCTGTGTGCTTTACAGCACTATTAACCGTTGCCTCAAAAGTCAACTGAATACAGTATAGCACTCGAAAATACGTTCAAGTTTTCCTGAACCAGTTTATCATATATCATGTAGCCCAATGCATGTCACCCATTAAACCCAAAGAGTTTCACCATCTTCAGTAAAACTTTCTGTGTGCAAGTAAAGTCAGAAACTGCATACATGCAGTTACCTCTCCATTTTAATATATGAAATTATCTCCTCTTGGTCATCCCAAATCTCAGGTTATATTGAAAGCTTTTGTAATTGCTCTTTGGAGGCTTTTTGATTATCCTCCCTCCCACTCCCCCAGCAAGTACTTCAGTCACCAGAAAGCAGTTTAGCTCTCCTTATTCATGCATGTGAATGGCGCCATCAAGAACAGCGGGCAAGGGACTTCACAGCTGTGGTGCTGTGGGACTGCGTAGTAGTTGCACTTTGAGGACCAACTTCCAGATGTAAGGAACAAACAAACAAAACCTAAAAGTGTCCTTACTAGTGACAGACACCCTCCAGCTATACCAAATGATGCAAGTTCCCCCAGCCTCCTGTCAGAGCAGTCAGAAGTCACCTCTGTTCCCATTACCCTACAGGTAGAGAAAGGCTGATGGAATAGTTCCAAGCAATCAAGTTGGAAAACATCTCCCAGAGTGAGTTTTAATTTAGCACACTCTACACAATATTTACAGAGCAAATCTATGCTGCTTGAGCCATTTAAAGGCTGGACACTAAATTCTGTTTTCTGAATGTTTATTCTGACTTTCTCCAACTGTTCTTCTTACTTGACAGTGCTTAGTTGGCAACCAGCCACGAAAGCTGTTGTCTAATTACACAACATATCACAATCTTACAGCCCTATAGATAAGGCTTTACTGCAGCATAAATGAATTTTAAACATTAGCATATGAGAAAAAGACAATTAGCCTTCAAATTAGAATATTTCAAAGCCTTGTGTGTCAATAGTCATTATTATTTGTTTTAGAATGCATGGTTTTGAAAGAGGAACTTATATTAAGAGATTAAATATCCTTTAATGTTAAACAGGCTACAATTTAGTGGGCTGGCTGGCTAAGTCTTTACGCATGGCAGAAATCTATTCACATGTGAGTACGTATTTCAGACTGTTCTAAAGATACCGTATACTTGCATGCAATCAGTCCACTGGGGGATTGCGGCAGCATTATGATGGCACAGCTACACATGAGGTTATGAGAAGCGTAGATTTTGTGAATCTCTTGCAACATGTTGCTACACAGACAGCCTTGAAATAAAGGCACAGTAAATATAGTCTCAAATCATCTCAGACTATGCACTTTTACAGAAAACACAATTTCACACTGCAAATTATAATGACTATTCAAGAAGAATATACAACTGTTTGACTTGATCTTCTGCTAACAAGATCCTAATTGTTTTGTATTTAAAGATGTTGTACAGTACGTCTGACTGATGTAAGTGCTGTTAGCAAGCTGCAAGTTCTAAAACGATGGGAGAACTTTCTTCACTGCACATAAAACTTGAAGGACAGGATACAGCTATGTATAATAAAGGCATTGTTTTGCTTTTATATGAAAAAAATTACATTCTCCTCTTTTTCAGTAGATACTCTGCAGATGTGACAATAACCATGACATTACCAAGAATGCCAATTCCCTTTCTGATGCACTCACTGGAAAACTAGGAAAAAAGAATCACACCCTATAGTTGCAGGGGGGTGTTCTTGCATGTCGACTGAAAGAGTAGAAAGATGTATGTGTGCATTTCAGTGTATTCTACCTCTTCTTGGCAAAATCTAGGAGAAGCTCATGCAGGCGTGCAACTTTACTCACGGAACAGCTCTGCTGGCTAAGTGGGACTGCTCGGATGAGTACTTACTTCTCTGAGTACACTGTTGTCAGACTGGGCCCTTACAGCCTTCTCGGCACCAATGTCCTACACAGAATGGCTGGTGTGCTCAGAGATGCACACAAAGCTTTCAGAATCCCATTTTGGGGAAATTATGCTGTCCTCCTCCACAAATTAAAATAATCTAAGAAATACAGTGGTAGGACCTGATTCCACACAAATTCATCAAATGAAGCCTTCATCATAGCTCTGTTTTTCAAGAGTTTGGCTTTCTATGAAATACAGAAACAGAGGTGGTAAGATTCAGCTGCTTTGACATCTAAAGCTTTTACAAACATTAAGCTCAATGATGAAGTATGAAGTTGCAAGGTGGAGCAAGTGAAGTAGTGACATATGATGCAGCAGCCCTCTCCTCCCTGTTTGTAAGCTAATGTTATGGGTGTTTAACAGAAATACAGCTGAATTGTTTGCTGAACCACTCCACATTTTACACATTAGCTATCAAGGGATCTACTTAAGTCGCTTTAAGTTGTTTTAATTTAACAGAGGATTTATCCCCAGGTTTATCTGGATTTACGTAAAACAACCCAAGAACCAAAACGTGGTTCTCCACCAGCGAAGCAAGTCAGAGAATTTCCTCCAACGCTTGCATAACAGAGCTTACTTTCGCAGCATGCTACTATAGCGGGATGCAGTCACTTAAGAGTTACAATGCAATATATTGTGATTTACTACAGTTACTTCAATTTGAGATTGCACAGGCAGGAAAACCGAATAAAGGTTACGTTTCCAGCACTGACAGCCAAAAATGCATTACCAGAAGCATGCTGTTAGTAACAGCCTAATTAGTACTACAGAAAAGCTCGAAACTACAGCCATGGAAACCGCCATATGACTTTTACTTTGAAATAATTTCTTTTAAAAAAAAAAATAAATAAAAAACACGACAATGAAATGCGTGTGAGGTCCGTGCGAAGCCAGCCCCAGATGTTGACAATGGAGCGGGTAGCGGTGCAGCGGCGCTGCCGCCCGGCAGCGGCGGGGCGCACGCCCGGGACGCGGCGGGCACCGGCATCGCCTCACCGCCGGCTGCTGGGCACCCCCGCGGCAAGGAGCACACCCGGGAAAAGGGGATAAAAGGAGAGAAACACCCCCCCCACCGCCTCTGCCCTTGTTCCGGGCTCGGGGAGGAGGGAGCGAGGAGCAGACAGCTCTTGTGTGTGCGTGCGTGTGTGTGCGCGGGGGAAATCGATGCATTGTTTCCATACAGCGTTCTCGTCAAGGCACTTTAATGACAGGGGATAATGATTTTCAGATTCGGGAGACAATGCCCCCCCACGCACACGCTCCGCGCCACATCCTTACAAATCTTTCTAATTTGCTTTTCTGCCAGGCAAAGAAACAAACTGTGCTCCGTTTGCAAAACAAATGTAGTAACCGGAGAGATGCGCGGATAGGGGCTGGCGGGGAGCGGCGTCCCGGAGGAGCCCACCCCACCTCTGCCCCGCGCCCCCTCCCCGCCGAGGCGCCACCTTCCCCTTCCCTCCCCGGCGAGGGGGCTCGGGCGCGGCGGGAGCGGGGCCGCCGCCGCCGCCGGGGCGCTCGGGGAGGGGAGGGGACCGGCAGCCGCTGCCCGGCATCGCGGCGGCAGAGCGGTACTTACTGAAGGGGCAGTTCTCCTTCTTGGTGCCGCTGACCTTGCCGTTCTTCTCGATCTTGAGAAAGTACTTGTTGTAAGAGTAGAGCTTCCTCTTGCGCACGTCTCCTTGGAGGTGATTGTAGCTCCGCACGTGTCTCCCCGCACTGGAAGGAGAGGAGAAGGACGAGGGGAAGGAGGAGGATGATGAAGAAGAAGAGTTGGTGGCCTCCGGGGACAGCATGTCCTGGCCGAGGTCATGGCAGGTGACAGGCACAGAAGACACCAAGAAGAGCAGCAGCAAGCAGCAACAAGGCAGGTGGGAAAAGGCTGAGGCACCATTTGTCAGTATCCATTTGCACATTGTACTGAAACTCTGGGCGCTGGAAAATGTCTTATCAAATGAAACATACTGGAAGGGTAAAACCCGGTAAAAGGCAAGTGGAGAGCCGGTGGTTGCTGCTTCTGGTTAGATCCCTCTGAGCTCTGATCTGGCCTGAAGTAAGTGCACCAACATCCATAACTCAGGGGACAAATCGCCTCAGAAGTTGCTGCCTTTTAATCCTTCGAGTCCTCCCTCAGAAAAAAGAGCTGTTGGGTTTTTTGGGGGGGTTGCTGTGGTTAATCCTCTTTCCTTTTTCTCTTCCCCACCCCACCCCCCACCACATACACACACACTCCCCAACCTGGTTTGAGACTTCCCAGTAGTTATTTTGTTCTCTTCCTCACTCCTTTCTTCACCATCTTAGATGCAGAAAGGTCTGAAAAATAGATGACAGCAAAGTGAACAACAACAACAACAACAACAAAAATAAATAATAACCAGCGGAAAGGGGTGCTGTAAGGGATTTTTCACACATACCCCTTTACACACACACACACGCACGCACTCACACTTTGTGGCTTTGCACCTTCTTCTGATCCCCACCCCCTTGCCTTTTTGCAAATCCCCAACCAGTTGCACAACTCGTCCTTTCTCACTGACAACCCCAGAGGAGGCAGTTTCTTTGTTTTGCTTTGAATTCTCCAGAACAGTATTTAAAAAAAAAAAAAAAATCCAACGAGAGAGAGAGACCAAGAAAGAGAGAGAGGGAAAAATCCCAACTTGTCTCCCCCCACTTCCCTTCCTTTCCCTCCCCCTTTGGTTGTAAACAGGTTGGAAGCTGTAGCCTAAATGTCAGCGATTACAAGTCAGAGGTGGGATGTGCCTCTGGTGGTCAACCCTTATTTGCAGGGGGTCAAGCGGCGGTGGGACATCTGAAACCCTTCTGCAGCGGGAGCGAGCGGTGCCTGCTGCGGAGGGGGCCTCGGGAGCTGCCCTTGCTTCCTCCCGGGCTGCGGCGGCAGCAGCAGCCGCCGCCTTCGGCTCGCTGCTAATTGCTCCTAAAGCGTTCTTCTCCTACGAGAGCCGGCCACCAGCATGGCTTGGAGCCTCATGCTTTACTAATTTCCCTGTCTTCCAGGCTGAACCAATCCCCTGTAGGGAGGCTTCACTCCCCCTTCACCACCACCCCCCAACCAAAAAAAAAAAAAAAGAAACTTGTTTTCTAGCGGAGGATTTGATTTTATTTTTTTGGCAGTGAAGTGCTTGAGAAAGCCACCTGGAGCTTGTTGCCTGCTAGATCTCCCCCTCCCCCCCGCTGGAGGAGGGTTTGAGTGGAGAGGTTGGAAAAAAGTATATACTACAGGCAGACCCTGGAAAAGCAGATTATATGGTGGTCAGAGAGAGTAAGAAGGGAAGAGACATAATTAGCTCCTTTTCCTTCTTCTTTGCCAGCTTCCATGGAGGTCTTTCTCCCTCCTTTAATGAATCACTGATTTCTCGCTTCCGTTGCTGAAATAAAAAGTTCACACTTTAGCCTGCTCTTCCTTTTAAGCCTCTCAAGATTTATTGTGCCTCTTTCCCCACCCTCACCCTCCTTGTCTCAAAAGAAATCAGGGCCCTAAATGACCATTTTCTAATTGCTAACATGAGTCATTTACTGAATCACGCGTCTGACTTCAAAGCAAAAGGGGCTTTATTGGGATTGCAAAGGTTTCCCCATAAAATCTGTCTGAATATTTTGCTGGTGTTTTTTTTTTTTCTTTTTCTTAAACTAATGCAGTTTCCTTTGCCAGAAAGAAACAAATTTTCCATTTTCAAGGCTATTTTAAAGTGATTTTTCAAGCTATTATTTTCCGGGAGGGGTGTATGTAGTTGGTTTTTCCTTTGATTCCATCTCTCTGAATGGATTTGTCATTTCACATACTGAATGTTATGACAGATTCATATTTCTAGCTCATCACTGAACTGTCAACTTTCCCAGTAATTAACAGGCATCTTCCATATGATGTACTGTCTTTTAACACCAGAATGAGGGATCAGGGACTGACAGGATATGGGCAGCATGCAAGAAATTAAATTTTGGTTCAGTATTTAGTATTGTAAAATAACTGTTTTGGAATGCAAGTAGGTGGAACATTCGCTAAGAGAATGGAGTAGCAGAGAAGTGAAGCAGTACAGAAAGACAGTGAGTAGCTCAATATGTAAACCTAGAACTTTTTTGAAATAGAGGCAGTTTAATAATGCAGATCAGTGGAATGCAATGGAAAACTGCCTATGCAATTACAGTTGGCATTTGGAGTAAATCTTAATTTAAACAACAAAAATGCAGAAAAGAACAAATGGTTCTAAAATTAGACTGATTCATTAGATTAGGATGTTAAATATATTGTTAACTTCACAACAGAAATTAGAAATGATTTTCTCCAATTATGGTGTTTATTCAGGAGAGAGTCGGCTCCTAAATTTATGTGTTCAGCTTCTGGGGGTGACATTTAAATAGCCTTAAAAATGAAACCATTTAATGTTAGAATCAATGTGTTTTATGATGTTGTTTATGGTACTTCAGAGTATTTATTCTGCGTGTATTTTCACTGAGTGCAAAGCATTTCAGTTTTTTTTTTGTGACTCTGATTTAGGCTTTCCTTTTGTGGCAACTAATAAAAAAAAAGAAATAAAACCAAAATGAAAGGCAAAAGCCTACTTTCTGGTAAATACCTGACAGCTTACATGTATGTCTGCAAAACTGATGTCAATGTTTGCTTGCTGTCTAGGTCCTGAAGGGTACAATACGGTATTTCTAAAATTGCAGTTCTTTTGAATCCGTCAGCTTAAATCATAAATAATTACTATAATGTCTTAAAATTATACATTTGAAGAAACACTTCATTTTTTCTCTTTTTCCTGTCAAGTGCTGGAAAATACAATGAATCGTCCTTTTAGGATCTGTGGTGGCAGGACAACATAGTAGTGTGGGGGTCAAACACATACATTTAACCCCTGATCATTAAAAAAATAGGTGCCATTTTTAGTTTACGCAAAAAGAGTTCTGCTTAGACATGTTTCTAGCTTCTGATTGGTTGTATGTTGGTTGTAAGATCTTGTGGTTAAGAGCAAACCCAACATATCTGGAATTTTGTATTGGATCTTCTTCTGCCAGGTGCAATATTCAGTGCAGTACTTAAAACTACTACAACGCATAGAGTCCTTTTCTATCCCGTGCGATGACAGGGAGGGCATTTACAAAACAGAGTCCAAATGAAAAGCTGACATAGCTTTTTAGATTATATCTCATTCTTTTTTCTACTTTCTGTATAGCCTTTCTTTTATAGCACAGTTGAATCCCTAAATACCCCACTACTTTGTATTGTCAGGTCACCTCTTAGGTTAGCCTGAGAAAGCCTGAGAAAAGTTCCACAGGAAAGATGCGCTATTTAACGGAATTCAATCTGTCCCAATAGATTTGAATCACTAACATAAATGTATGAATGTAGATTATATCTCTGTAATGAGGCCTGAATCATTCTCAGTTACTTCAAAGGACTGAAATTCAACCTTCCTTTTTAGCAGCAACAATCAGACCTTAATGGGTTCCTTTATTAATTGTTCCATTGCTAAGCTTGAAAAGCAGCTACCTTCAGTACGGGTCTTGGACTAGAAATGGTACCTGCTGCTTCTAAAACAGTGTTTCTGTTTTGCCTTTTACTCGCTCTAAGATTCTGTGAAAAGTTTCCTGCGCTGCAGTTCTATAAATGCTGAATTACATTGACCTATCCAGAATGAAATAAAGAAAACCCTTTCTAAAAAATTTCTAAAATACCTTTTAAGAATTTGCTTTTCAGGCTGTTTTCTTTCCAAAGAATGTTCAGGGAAATTAATTGCACACATGAATTTTAATGCAAAATAGTCTAAACAAAATACTTTTTTGTTACTTGTAGCAATAGCTTATGTCATCTTTCTGTCTTTTGATTAGCAAGGAGGGATGTTTTGAGATTTTTTTGTTTGTGGGTTTTCTTTTTTATTTCCTTACTAAGTAGATGACTTGAATCAGAGAAGGAATATTTTAAGGTAGTTGGAATAGATTTTTGCCTTGTATGATTTTCCTTCAACGGGTTGTTGTCTTTTCTGATGTTGTAACCAAGTTCTGCCTCTGCCTTTGAGTGTTAAAATAGTCAACTCACTCTCAGATGTCACCAGCCCCTCAGTTTGAATTGCTAGATAGCAATCATGAACATTTGCTGCTTCCAGTATGATGAGAGATGCATATGCATCTTCTGGTCATGGGACCCAATTCTGTTCTTATCCAAGGTGTTTGGAAATTTGACAGTGATTTCATTGAGAGAAATTTGGGCCAAGAATGTCACTGCCAGCGAGGCAGATCTGCCAGAAATGAGGTGAGGAATGCCAAGTGCCAGCGACAGCCCAGATGGCTCCTTCTATATGTCAGTTCTGAACTGCGTAACTTGGTAGTGTTATAAAACACAAGCCTTGGTTATAAAGAAAAGGCAGTGGCACATAGTGTCCACAGTCACCAACCAGTGATGAGACAAGCTGTTTGACTTGAGATGCAGTGCTACCTGCTGAAATCTTTCCGTTGTGGAGTTCACGCCCACCAACAGCAGGGACTGAAGGCCATTGCATTTCAGCTGGATAAAGTATGTCCTAAAGTTTGAGAAAAAGATCATCATTACAGCTGATTATTTTTTTTTTTAGAAATCTGAAAAAACAGCATCATTGTATTTATCTCTATTTTTCACCATTTTGTGTACCTCCATGTCATTTAAAAAGTGTCAAAATACTCGTATTCTAATTTCAAAATACTCGTATTCTAATTTCATGTATAGAATGAGGTATAAAATAAGCCCTTAAGTTGTCAAAGATCAAGACTGAAGGCGGTGTAACTCATTTGTGTGTATGAAGCTGGAATAAGACATATAAAATCAGAATACTGTTTTAGCTGCCTGCAGTGGGATTTGGTAGTGTCTGGAGCACGCTCCTTGGCTCCTCTGTTCATGCTCCTTTCCAACTAAGTATGCACAACTGTAGAAGAACTCGAGCAAGAGTTAATAGCAGAGGTTAACAAAATGCTTGTTTCAGCATTACTTTTTTATTTCAAAATGACTTGGCTTTCTAGATCAGACATAACAACAGACACGTGCAAAATGAGCCTGAGATAACCAAAACGTAGTTCATCCAGAGCTGGTTCCACCCAGCCTATGGAGTCACTGGTGAGAATGGCCAAGTGCCCTGCCCAGGCTGAGGTGAGTCCTCGGGAGGAGTTAAATGATACTCACTCTGTGCGATTTGGTGGAAGAATGAAGAGCTGTCTCGGCTAGCACTGCCACTGGTGCTAAGTAATGATTATCTGGAATATACCGTGTTTTATGTTTTTTCTTTTAAGAAACAGAACCAAAATATGGCAGCTCTTGGGACCGCACAGGTCATCTTCTTGTGAAGAGACATATAGATTGTGGGACCGGGCAGGATTTACTCCATTTCTTAAATTAGTACTATGTGTTTCTCTCTTGTGGATGCATTGGCAAAACTGTCTGAAAGCTGCGCTTCAAGCAGACAATTAAGAAAATTGTTTATTCTTCTTAAAATGCTAATTATGGCTATTCTCTTAGAGTATGTTTATAGTTATGCTATGTCTGACAAAGAAATTACAGAGATGTATGACATTTGAAAATATGTGTGTTTTTTGTTTGATAAATACAGCTATTAAAAAAAGAAGAAGAAGTAAAAAAAAATGCATTCTATGGAGGTCAGCTAGAGGAGACTACAGACCCCCAGATGTTGAGCTGCAGTGCCATAAATAGCAGCGTGCGTGGGTTGGACACTGACCGTGTTTAGTAATGGTCTGCTGGCAGCCAGTTTTGCATACTCTGCGGCACAAACATAATTAAAAAAGCAATATTTCCAAGGGGGTACTTTAATCTTAGAGGATTTGTTTTTCTTTCTCATTTCATACAGAACTGCCATGAATGCAGGCCACTTAAATACTCCTATAAATATGAGTGATTGAGAACAAAACTGTCAGAAACTGCCAGGAAGAGGTAAATATCAGGAAGAGGTAAATGTCAGTCAGGTTTTTGCAGATTCTTTCTTCCCTCCCCTGCCCGGCCCCCCCCCCCCCCCCCCCCAATCTCGTCTACATATTCCTTGGGGAAACCTACCAGGACTTATACATACTTTCTGCATTCTGGTATACCCTCCCTCCACATAAACCTATACACCTGTGAGTTTTCCTTGTAATAGTAATGATTCCCCCCTCCCTCCCATACTGATTATTCTAAGATAAGATTATTCTTAAGATACGCTATAACTTCTTCTTAAGATACACTATAAACATTTTCACTAATCATTCCCAGGATCCAAAACTTCAGCTGAAACAAGGTGTTGGCTTATTTGTGACATTGAAACTCCTGTTCCCTGGAGGAAACTTCCCAGAAATAGAGATAATTTGATACTTAAATGTCATCTTTGTATATTTCAATTGTATCTAAGGTCTTTGGCATGTAACTGAGACAAAACCAAAAAAGTTACACAAACTTTTTTATGAACAGGGGTGTGTACCCTGAAAGGTGGTAACTATCCTGTACTCTTCCTGGATCCAAATGGATCCCTTTTAGAAAGGCGACAAAGCCAAACCAAAACTCCACAGCTTTGCTAGGCTCCATCCTCCTTGAGCGCTACTGGAAGGCGGCGAAGAAGTCACTTCTAGGCATTGCTTGTGGAGCTATTTGAAACAGAGCTGACAGCTAGGAACATCAGCCCAACAGCTGAACATGCTTGCCTCACCACAGGCAACCAGGGTAGCCAGCTGGGCTCCTTCTGAGCTAGTTAATAGCTCACACATTGCAGGGGGAGCTCACACATTGCCTCTTCTTTGTCAGCTAATTTGTAGCAGTCACTGGAATTACTTCTGTGAGTAGGCACCTCTCAGCGTGAGGAAGGGTGATGGAAGCGAGCTCTGCACTAGCAGGGAAGTGTGGGGCAGGGCTGGGCAGCAAGAGATGGCTCCCCATACCCTTCTGCTGATCGGGCAGCGCCGGAGCTGCTGCAGGCCAGGCTGGGCACCTGTCAGCCTTCCTATGCATGGCATCGTCTGGGAGATACATGGCACAGAATCTCTTACAAGGTACATCCCACCTGTTTTTCCACCAAAGTGCTGTGCAGGGTTGCACATGACCTTTCCTAAGACCACACCTCGTCACACGTATGTGACAAATGTCTCATCAAAGGTACCATGAAGACAAAATGCAGATGTGGAGTCCGCTCAAATATACAGGATTTTTTCCTAAGCACTTCATAGCTTAGGGCATACCAGCACCCTTAATGTTATTAGCAAGAACACCATGACTCAGATATAATTGCCCAGCTAGATACACCCTTCTTAGTATTTAGTCCTGGATTTCAGAAATAACAGCCAGGCTCTACTGCTGTGCTAGGCTCTGTATCAAATGACGAGTCTCTCAAAATCAGCTTATTGCTGAGTTGTCATCTTTTTGAAGATGATTTTCTTCTATTATAGTGTACTCTCCAGCTGCTGATTATGGTTTTGGAAATGCAGCGTGATTAGTTCTATATTTATTAGCAGATTGTTTAGCTTTTTAAGACCAAAACACAAAGGATAACAATACGGTATATTCTTTCTAGCATTATTTGAAATGTTTACAGCATGTTAAAGATTTAAGCAACTCTCTGAAGAGCAGTCATCCATTCTGTGAGGCTTAAAGAGATTATTTTTCTTTACAGCATATGGGTAGCAACTGGCCACACAGATCCAAATTTTTGCAGATTTCAACCATGTTGCCAGTTACTGATGATAATGATTAGCTCCTAAATGCCAGATTCAGCAAACATGACATCACGTTTCACGTGTCCTACATGCAGTTAAAACGAAGGAACTTTGAAAATGAGACACATTAGTTTTTGCATGCCAATAATTGGTAAAATACCTTCCTTGGATATTACTAAATAATAAAAAAAAACTGCTGCAGTTTTTTTCAGTGCAGCTCAGAGATATGCACCCCCTAAACCAGGCTCAAATTTGCCAAACCAAGAGACATTACTGATCATAGCAAGCAGTAGAAGCCTGTGTATATGGCATAAGCTGATTCTGAGCAGTTTCAAAGGCATACAAGAGCTTCTTGCACCAAAGAACGGAGGGAGGAAGCCAAAGGGGGGGACACCTCCAGTTCTTTCTCTTCTACTCTGCTTGTGGTGCTGCCTTCCCTCTGGTATTCCTTCCAGCCCTGAATCACCAAGTTATCCTATGCACGTGATTACTGGAAAAAGAATATCATCTTGGAGCCCCTTTTGTGTATCTGAACAACAGAAATATAAACAACAGAGAACAAGTTCGTTGGTTGTGGCAAATGCTGACTGTTGTCTGTGGAAAAGCACTATTTAAAACAAAACGCTGTCTAAGCAGAGGAGAGCATATGGCAGGGATGAATAGATAGGCCAACCTACAATATCCGCAGATGACACAGGGGTAAAAGTATTTGCTTAATTTCTGAGGCATTCAACACTAGTGCTTTTAATGTCTTCTGAACTTCTGTCAGTCTGTCCTACAAATGATTTAACGAAACAGTAGTGACCCTTGCTTCAGCCTGCCCCAGGTCAGCTTCGCTTGTTTGTGCTTGTGCCAGGCATAAACCAAAATGCAGAAAACTCTTCAATTAATTAACAATTGTATTATTTATTTATTTAGTTGGTTAGTTAGTAAAGTGGCAGGTAAATTCTCCCTGCAAAAACACACTATGCATGAGAGACAGCTAGTTAGATTCATGGTCACTGAATGGTGATTAGTCAGAAAAAAAATAAAAAGCATTTACAAATTATGTATTAACTCAGACCATACAGTTTAATAACCAAACAGTCTTTCTGGTCCTGGTTCCCTATGGACATGCATTTAAATTTGTGAACAAATCACATCATCAGATAAGCCACCACAAGTCAGCTCTCTGAGGAGAGGAGTGTGAGGGAAATAAAGCTCTTTTTTTTCTCTACAGTTTGCAGTAAAAGGTGCTCCTCCAGAAGTCTTAAGACTGGGAGCTTATGCACAGCTCCATTGGACAAGTTACTCCCTGGTCACCTTCCATTCTTTTGCACTTGCTTAGTATCCTCAAACGGGAGCTAGGGAGAAGCCATACATCCTCCAAAATGGAAACTTGTCCTTGAACATCTGTTCAGAAATGCACAGTATTGTGGACCCTGAAAACAGCCTGTCCCGTTCCTGACTTGAGCATCTGCAGAGGAGTGATGGCTGGGATGTCGTCTCCTCAGTTTTTTGATTGATGGCTGACATGTGTAGATCTCCTTTCCGAACACTGAATAGATTTGGGGGGTAGGGAGTAGCCTGGCACCACAAATGACTATGTCCAGCCTGGATTTCTGACAAAAGCAAATCGATCAACATCAGCTAATGTGTAAAAAAGTATTGTCCTCTACAACAGGAGCAAATGTGCAAGTCATACCTATGAAGAGATAATGACTGAGGTTAATGTCAGGGAAATAAACGAAAGTCCGCTCACCAAATCATGACATAAAAACCACTATCCCTAAATAAGACCTTCTAATCTAGAAATCTTCAAGCGAAACTGGGCTTGGCCCTACAGAACTTGGAGCCCTTTGCCAGCCATCTAGACAACTTGTTACGCACGTGCTGAAGCACCTGCATATTCCAATAAATTTCAATATGATAGCACATATGTTCAAAGCTACCTGTGCGTTTAAGCACTCTTAGGGCAGGTTTATTCAGCTTTTCCTACTCAGACTTTCAGCTGGCTTATAAAAGGTTCCTCAGGTGTGGGGTTCTTCTTGTAGAAATCTGGGTATTGGGAGTGAGATTATCAAGATTTTTAAGGGATCAAAAACTAGCCAGAATGGGAGAAGAAAAACTGTTTTTGCACGGCGCTTTTTCAAGTCTGGAAGATACTAACATTTTCATAACTGTAAAGAATGGTACCAAAGTAGCTGTTAGATATCTTCTCAGGAGAAGGTCATTATTATGGACACAATGTTCAGTGCTTCTGATGAGCATTACAAGGAACAAGTAGGTTTTATGATCATTTTCATGGGAAGTTTCAAAAGTAAATTAAAAAGAAATTTGTTGGGTTGTTCTAGGTGGACCTGATCTGATGCAGTGATCAGTTTAGATGATTGTTGTGTTCTTTTCCTATAGTTTTCAGGATTTTGAAGAAACCAAATAGGTCTTGATGAAATGCTTAACAAAAGGCTTGCATTACTAAGACACACCTCCTGTGAACTACAAAATAGGCAAGAACAGAGCAAGCTCTCTCATCCTTTCACAATAATTTATTTTCCATTTCTTTTTATGAGAATCCTCTCTCTCTAAAACTCTAATTCTGCAAAACTTAGAAAATAAACAGGACTCAAATTTCAGTTGATTCTGTTCAGCTGACTTCAACAAATTCTATGTGGTTTTCCTGCACTGACAAAATTGCAGAAAATACATCAGGGCATGGCAATTCTAGAAATTCCCTGGAAATTCCCAGGAAGACAGTAGTTAGTGCTCATTTAGTGGATGTTGATTTTTTCCATCCTTCCTTTATTTTTTCCAGCGTAGTATGTTTGTGTCGTGTGCACACCTACTAGGAGCTGGTTTAGTGGTTTGTTTTATACAGTGCACTGAATACTTGTCAGACAGTATGACTATTTGATCACATCTGAGTGAAAAAATCAATAGCATAGCTGCAAAGGGCTTCTACTTTTATTTCTAATCCTTGGCTTTGTTTTTTTTTTTTAGCATTGCTATGCATTGATATAGAGGGTTTGCTTTCTGGTAAAAAAAAAAAAAAAAGGAAAAAAGACAAGAATGCTAACAATCCATTAAATTCCAGGATACAAATTTCCCCTGGATGAAAAATGACATTTGCTTTAAGTACGGTTGTTTTTTTTTTTCCATAAGAATTGCTGTGTGATTTTGATTTAGAGAGACAAGTGAACAAAATTTAAAATCTTCAAGACTCACTATTGCATTACTGTAACATATGAATAACTTTGCTTGTTAAGTGAACATTTGTGACCAATTAGACTGAAGAATGCATCCTTACAGCTGAGAAAAAGAGGACCTCTTCAGCTACCCTTGTTCCGTTGTCTTGGACATTGGTCTGCTGCAGCAATGGTAAGTAGGAGCTTTGTGTGCGTGCACTTGGTGCACCAAGGTATTTAGTTGGCGGTGGTGGTAGCAGGGAATAGAATCATAGAATCATAGAATCATAGAATTGCTGAGGTTGGAAGGGACCTTTAAGATCATCAAGTCCAACCTTTAACCTACCCTGACAAAAGGCACTTCTAAACCATGTCCCTAAGTGCCCCATCTACCCTTTTTTTAAACACCTCCAGGGATGGTGAATCCACCACCTCCCTGGGCAGCCTATTCCAATGTTTAATAACCCTTTCAGTGAAAAAATGTTTCCTAATATCCAATCTAAACCTCCCCTGACATAACTTGAACCCATTTCCTCTCGTCCTATCACTTGTCACCAGGGAGAAGAGGTCAGCCCCCATCTCTCTACAACCTCCTTTCAGGTAGTTGTAGAGGGTGATAAGGTCTCCCCTCAGCCTCCTCTTCTCCAGGCTAAACAACCCCAGCTCCCTCAGTCGTTCTTCATAAGGTTTGTCCTCCAGACCCCTCACCAACTTTGTAGCCTTTCTCTGGACACGCTCCAACACCTCAATGTCCCTCTTGTAGAGAGGAGCCCAACACTGAACGCAGTACTCGAGGTGGGGCCTCACCAGTGCTGAGTACAGGGGGATGATTGCTTCCCTAGTCCGGCTCACCACACTATTCCTGATACAGGCTAGGATGCTGTTGGCCACCTTGGCCACCTGGGCACACTGCTGGCTCATATTCAGCCGGCTGTCCACCAACACCTCCAGGTCCTTTTCTGCTGGGCTGCTTTCGAGCCACTCTGCCCCAATCCTGTAGCGTTGCTTGGGGTTGTTGTGACCCAAGTGCAGGACCCGGCACTTGGCCTTGTTGAACCTCATACCATTGGCCTCAGCCCATCGGTACAGCCTGTCCAGATGCCTCTGCAGAGCCAACCTACCCTCAAGCAGATCAACACGCCCGCCCAGTTTAATGTCATCTGCGAACTTACTGAGGGTGCATTCGATCCCTTCATCCAGATCATTGATAAAGATATTAAAGAGAACCGGCCCCAGCACCGAGCCCTGGGGGACACCACTTGTGACCGGACACCAACTGGATTTAACTCCATTTACCACCACTCTCTGGGCACGGCCATCCAGCCAGTTTTTTACCCAGCGAAGAGTACACTTGTCCAGGCCATGAGCAGCCAGTTTCTCCAGGAGAATGCTGTGGGAAACAGTGTCAAAAGCTTTGCAAAAATCCAAGTAGATAACATCCACAGCTTTAGGTACACTAAGTTCCTTTTACTCCTCTGGTGCTGAACTAGAGGAGTCTTCTGCTGGTGATATTATCAACCTTCATGGAAAGGGGGAAAAAAATGTCATGAGAGGCTATCTGACACAGAAGGGCTTCTGTCATGATACCGTTTATTTGTCACTCTTACTCAAGGCTACAGTAACAATACAGGTCCCGGACCAATTTGTAGAGTTCCTGCCATTTTTAAATTATGTCAAAAATTTAACCATGTTAATTGTGTCAAAAATTTAACTGTGTAAGTACTCCATCAGTTTGAAGTAGTCTTGTCTTTGTCTTTTATTGAGCCAGATTTTGTGATATTTTCTGTATAGGTAAAAGATGTGAAAAACAGGGAAGTATACCAAGAATCACATCCTCAGACAGCTGGCGTTCAAACAAATAATGCAATAATAACAACACAGAAAGTCGTAATTTATATTGCCACAAATCCTGACTGAATCAACCTCTTCAGAAATGTGTGCACACACACCTCCTCCCTCCCCACCCCTTCCACCGACAGCTTTTTGCAACATTCTTGAAATTAGCTGTAATAAATATGACAACAGGTTAAGGTACTGAGGACCTGAAGTACATATGGACAGTGTTTTACTCATGTCAGATTAGTTACTGATTATGCCTTTACATGACTGTCAGAATGTGGTTTCTTACTGGTAAATGTAAGATAACAAAAACATTCTTCCTACATATTTTTATGAGAAAATGTGAGTTACAAAGTTGGAATCTGAACTGAAACACTGTAAGAATGGCCAAAAATTTTTGGGTGTCCGGAGTCATCATCATGTCTACAAGTGAGCTCTGTTTCAGTCCAATATAACTACCATGAGAATCTGTTCATAACAAAGGATTTCAGCATTGTGATGTTCATTGTCACTTTATCACTAAGTGTCAGATGCTTGGCTCCTCTAGAAGAAGCTACAGCCTGTTGCATCTAGGTTGTTTTCTGTATTCCTAAGGGAAAATATTCTGACCTGGTTACCACTCTGTTGGAGACCTATGTTCTGTTTCCGTACTAGAGGAAGCTGCCGCCTTCTCCTTTGAATTTATAGACACTTCAGGTAAGTCATCTTTGTTCAAATGAAGTGGGAATCAGTACTTTGAAACAGAGGTGAAAGCACAGGTGGTGACTGCTATTCATAGACAGGTTCTAACTAATGTGATGGGACTTTTCAGTTTAAATCCCTCTGCATGAAGAGCATTTAGGTCCACATTTCCAGTCCAACAATGTGCTTGAGCCATGTAGGTGAAATAATCTCTCTTCGTCTTACTCAACTCAAATGTTTTTCCAGTTTGCATGCACTCATTTCAAGAAAAACACCAACTGTGGCCTAGGGTTAAAGATTTCCTCTGAAAATAAAGATTTAGGTTCCAGTCATTGCTCCACAGTCTGTTTATGCATTTTATGAATACCTAATGCAAAATAAATAAGCAGCAGTTCAAGCAGGCACTGAAATTGAAGTCTCTCTTCTCACAGGTATGAATCTTAACACCCACTGGATTGAATCCCTCATGGAAATACGCAGATTTACTGTCAGGATTCCAGCAGCACATGTGCTTACACCATGATATAAAGTATGGACTAGTGTGCAGAGTTAGTTGGTCCTGTCCAATTTTAGGTGCATAAGTGCTTTTTACACACTCAAAGTTGTTCTACAGGTGCCGACGCACCTTTGTCGAAGCCTGAGGCCCCCATGAACTTTAAATAATATCTGAGCAAAAGTTTTCAAAAGTTCAGTTGATTAGATGCATGTCTGCCTTAAATTCCATTTTGTGTACTGCAAACAGCCCTGGGTTAACATTATTTGCCCAAGGGTAATGCTGTGGAATAAATTATATCCTACATGCCCAAACTATATTTTGCCTTCAAAAAGGATAAGATGACGGTAAAATAAGAAACCAATACAATTTAACTATGAGAGTATTATGAAGAGATCTCAGAATTCTTTTCAGAGGAAATCCACATTCCATACAATGAAACTGAGGTACAAGCTATGGAAGTGACCTGCTGAAGGCAACCTGGAAGGCCAGTAGAAGAGGTAAGAGCCAAATCTCCAGAATTGGAGCCTGCTCCATCTATGCAGCAAATTCTTTCCAGTCTAGTGTCCGCTTACATTGGATTGTAAAATAGCTGACAAAATAAGATTTTGCTCATCTGCTTATTTGTTCATTTGCTATTTTGCTCATCTGATGTAGTTTAAAATTTTAAGAAAAAAACCATTGAATTTGCTTTCTTTCTCAATTATACTTTGCCTTTCTTTTTAAATTACAACCAGCTTGGTAGCTCTGTTGCTTTGTACATGGTAGGCTTTCTTTAAAATATGGAATAAAATTTACATCCGTTATTGATAAAGATTCCGTATTTTTCATAAACACTAGAGTCGGGAGTAACTATTATGGCAATCAGATCCATCTTGTGTTCTAAAGCGTGCTACAGAAATCTCCTCTTTCCCGTATCTGTCTTCCACGCAATTCCTGCGGCTAGTGCAATAACTTGTGGTTAAAAGTGACTTTCCAGAAGCCTCCAACAGTGGATTCTAGTCAACGCTGTGAGGAGGAACAAGATCCGAGTATGACGTCCACTGGCTGTGGACTAGACATTCATGAATTTGTACAATAGCCTTACCCCCAAAACATCAAAATTGAAACAATGAAAGCATATTCCAGTTATATAAAAGTCAAGCAATTGGTGTCTAAGTTCAGGACATTTATTTTTGGATGAAATATTGAAACTTCTAAAATTTTCTGCTCTTACTGTGTTTTTGAGATTTTAAAGTTTTCCGTCACTTAAAAAGAAGGAAAAGTCAGCTTAATTCGTGTTCATAACTAACAGATACATTCAGAAATAGATTTTCTCTGTCTTTCCTGTTTGTGCCACGGCAAATTAGCTTTTAGCTCTGATGAAAGAAAAATGAGTTTTGTGAATCTTATAGAATGCTGTATTTTTTCTTCATTGAAGCTAAGGACAGCAGAACTGATTCTGTTGTAATTTTTGTCTTAGAGTGTCAAAGCTGTGGAAAATATTAATGTCATATAAAAGGAGGGCTGACATTTCTACATCACTGGTCTTTGTGCTAGTCAGAATGGAATGGAAGAAGAAGACATTGCAGTGAATCAGATCTTACAGTGCCAAATTCTTCATATGCCATTTCCTTTAGAAAAACACACTTGCTTCATTTTCATGGGGGAAAAAAAAAATGGAAAGACTAGAAAAAGTCTAGTCTTATGGGTTCTGAGGTGTTGGACTTGATTTTTATTTTCTTTCCATGAAAACCTTAGAGAAGAAATTTCTAAATAGTGGAGACAAGACCAAACAGCCACTCTGTCTTTATTTGAAGTTTCTTGTTGATGTAAGATTAAATGTCAGCAAACATTAGAAATAAAAAGAATATTTCAAGAAAAAAAACACCCTCTATTAATTCCTTTCTAATGCTTTTGGCTGCCATATCCCAACATGTCCCAGGTAGGTGCTGCTGCCATAACCGCAGTGATTTAAGTTCACACACACAGAAAGAAACCCTACTCGTACAAATGAGGCTGTTTACAATTCCTGAGCCAAAGGTCTGTCACATCACCCGGAAAAAGGTCTCCGTTAGTATCAACGTTTTCTGGATCAGGCTAACAGTATGTGGATTTGAGGTTGTGTACAAATCTTCTCAAGGGTAAAGACCAGATTGTGGTATTCCAGCCTGTTGTTAGTTGTTGTAGTAATGTAAGTCTGTTGGCAAGTTTTGATAACTTTCTGCGCCAATCTCAAGATTTCAGAGAGTTTCCACTGGCTGGCCTGCCATCCTGTTGGCCAAGGTCCCCTGTAGCTGCAAGAATAGTAGCCACAGAAAAGGCATTGACAGGGAATCTGAAAGATTTGGAAAGGAATTTGTTGTGAAGAATGGCTATTTTTACCCTTCTTCTCTCTTGTGGGTACTTGATGACAGATCAACTACCAAGCACTTTAGTAGAGGGGAAGAATCTCTTTCTTGCTCAAAGATTGTCCAAGACATTACAATATGCTAAAAGTTGCATATCAGTATAATAAATGATAGGTCTTGTCACACAGAGGGACCTACTTTTTCTGGGTGGATAAGAGAAGCAATTCTCCTTTAAGTATTATATTCCACCGGCACTAAAAAAAAAAAAAAAAAAAAAAAAAAAGTGACTTAAGCTGTTACAGTCAGATTCATCCTTGAAACAGTATCATGGCCAAAGGGTCTACTGTGCACATCTTCAATGCAGGACTGTTTTAAAGAAACCTGAGAGCACACTAATAGGCAGCACTTTTAGGACAGCACCTATTAGGACAGCACCTATAAATCTTTGGAGAGATTCACGGTACCAGAGGTTGGGAACACCACAGTATATTCTATTTGTCTCACTATTGGTCTCTGCTGACAGCCTGAGAAACATTTTTTTATTGCTTGTTTGAAATACTGTCCAACTTTCTTTGCCATGCTGCCACAGTTTGGGTCAGAAGAGCCATGCAAGCTTGACTTTTTCATTCTAGGAAGGTCACAGAGGTAATTGTGCAACTTCAGTGCACATTGTTGTCACTGTTGCTCAGAAGAGCCCCTTAAAGCATCTGTTGTAATTCATGGCTATATGTTTTCTTTTATATCTCTATAGATAACAAGTCGAATTGTTCCAGCCTCTGAAGCCTGTTAATGGTTTAAAATATACTAAATCAATCTCTTTATTAAGTTTGTTTATAACAATATACCTTAAGCCACTAAGTATTCAATAAAAGTGGATTCATCTAGAAGGGATTGGCTATATCAGTTTTAAGAATACACTTTTAACTGAACAGCTACAGCTCACTGTTCTGACACAGATTTCCTTTCAAGGTTCTTTTCCTTTAAAATCCAACTTTAACATGAAGAAGCAATTTGACTTCTTGTAGCCCAAGTGGGATTTCCTACTTAAAGAGACTGTTTTACTTTCCAAACAAACAAATAACTAGACAGCACCAACACAAAGGCCAGTTGAAAAACACCACATCCATGGGGCTTACTGAGTGACTGTAAGTCTTTTTTGATCTTTCAGCATGGACCTCTGAACCCAACAAAATAAACAACCCAGATTATGTCCTAATTGCTCCTGGTGAGCAGAGCTGCAACACCTGGGTGTGTGGTTTCCCTTTATAAATTAAAAGGTCAAGCTAGCCCCTCCTTTCTTTATGAAAACATCCTGTGCCTATGCTCTTAGCGGCCTTAGGTGGCTAATCAGTTTTGTGCCAGAGGGTTAGTCTTGTGTAGGGGTGTCTAGTTTGAGTGTTTCTTCCCCCCAACCCCGTATTTTATTCTCTGCTACTAGTTTCCTTTGGAAATGTTCTTACTATTTAAGCATTAAAGGGATGATGCTTAACAAAACCGAGCACTCTCATACCAAGCCCTGAGCTCTGCAGGGGTATGATGAGTCTTCTAAATAAACTGATGTGGTCTGCATAAATGGCTATACTAGTGTATATAAGGTACCTTGCCTCCCTAGGTCTACAGGCAGAGACTCACCCAGCGGGGATGAATTCCCAATCGTGCCAGCCCGCCATAAAAGAAATAAAATTAAAAGAGAAAATAAAAGCTTAAATAGAACACAGCAAAAAGGTAAGAAACTAACTTGCATTTAAACA